>NC_086128.1:67498820-67853820 GCF_963921235.1 Mobula hypostoma | reverse complement strand
CTGTGGCTCCCCGTAGCTGTTTGCATGCGACAGCGGCCACACCCCGGGCAACGGCTTCGACAAGCCGGCTAAACCAGGTGAGGGTAGCCGACGGGTCTCAAACCCTCGGTGAGATAGGGAGTTGTCTATCCCAGCATGTGAAGACAGACTCCGGCGGATTGAGCGGACGAGACCTATGGAAGGTCCAACGGTCAAGAAGGCGGTCTCTGCAAGCGTCATGGAACGTGTAGAGCAGGACAAGACACAGAAGATGTCCTGGTCATCCACTGCACCTAGTCCCATCTCCAGCCGTCTCGACTCTGTCTTGGCACTGGAACCAGATGGGAATTGGGAAGAGAGAGTGAGGCTGACGCTGCGCAACTCTCCCTCACTTAAATCCAAACCACACGCTAGTCTCAACACCACTATAATAGTGTCAAGGTCCTCATCGATGTTGACGATGGACGAACAACGAACAACCACTACCGTCCAGGGCCCTAAATAGTCCATCCAGGTGAGGCGACACCTCACCTGTGAGCCTGTTGGGGTCATACACTGTGTCCGGGTCTCCTGCATATCGGTGAGACCCGACGGAGTTACGGAAACTGCTTCGCCGAGCACCTACGCTCCATCCGCCAGAGCAAGCGGGATCTCCCAGTAGTCACCTGTTTTAATTCCACGTCCCATTTCCATTCCGCCATGTCAGTCCACAGCCTCCCCTACTGTCGTGATGAAGCCACACTCCGGTTGGAGGAGCAACACCTTATATTCCATCTGGGTAGCCTCCAACCTGATGGCATGAGCATCGATTTCTTGAACTTCATCAGCAAACTTATATATTGAATTCGATGCTGCTGAGGGGAGGAGAAGATGGCGGCGTGACACAGCGCGCGCGGCCGCTCCAAATGATATCGTATCTGTGAAGTAGGATGCCGTGCACAATCCTGATTTGATGGAGACTGACGTTGAGAAGCACGGAGGAACATCTGGAGTAACTTCTGAAATGCCCGCTTCGCTGCCACTGCTACTGTGCGATCGAGAATCTCCGGAGGGGGAGGCCCCAAATCCTAGGCTTTGCCTGTTGCCTGTTGCTGGGACTGGGGTCGAAGCGCTCGGCAGAGATGGTGCTCGGTGCTCGGTGTCGGAGGGCTGGTCGGAGGCTCGAAGTTTTCGGACGGAGTCAGAGTCGGACTGTGGTTGGGGGCTTCCAGGGTGCTGCATTAGCAAGTTTGCGGCGCTGGAAGCTCATGGCAGGAAGAGAGTTTCTCCTTTCTACCGTCTGCATGAGATGATAGGACTTTCGAGAGACTTTGAGACTTTTTTTTTACCGTGCCCATGGTCTGTCTGTTCTTCATCAAATTACGGTATTGCTTTGCACTGTTGTAACTATATGTTATAATTATGTGGTTTTTGTCAGTTTTTTAAGTCTTGGTTCGTCTTGTGTTTCTGTGATATCATTCCGGAGGAATAAGTTGTATCATTTCTTAATGCCTGCATTACTAAATGACAATAAAAGTGGACTGCGAGTCCTCATAATCTAATCTAATCTAATCCAGTAATGCACCCCCTCTTCACCATTCCCCATTCCCGTTTCCTTCTCTCATTTTACCTCCTTACCTGCCCATCGCCTCCCTCTGGGGCTCCTCCCCCCTTTCCTTTCTTCCATGGTCTTCTGCCCTCTCCTATCAGACTCCCCCTTCTCCAGTCCCGTATCTCTTCCACCAATCGACTTCCCAGCTCTTTACTTCACCCCCTTACCGACACCCCCTCCCCCGGTTTCCCCGATCGCCTTCTTCACCTCCCCCTGCCCCCACCTTCTTACTCTGACTTCTCATTTCCTTTCTCCAGTCCTGCCGAAGGTTCTCGGCCTGGAACGCCGGGAGTTTGCTTTTCCCCCCGCAGGTGCTGCCTGGCCTGCTGAGATCCCCCAGCATCTCGTGCGCGCGCGGGTGGGGCGTCACGTCAACATGGCTGAGGTTACCTCTGGAACACTGTGGTCACGTTTGGCAGATCTGCTGCAGGCAAGGCACCATTTTGCTGGAAAGAGCTCAGGAGAGATTTATGAGGGTGTTGCCGGGACCTGACAGCTGATTAGACACATTCCTTAGGTGTTAGAACGAAGGTGCGTGCACGTGGCCAAGTGGTTAAGGCATTGGACTAGCGACCTGAAGGTCGTGAGTTCGAGCCCCAGCCGAGGGAACGTGTTGTGTCCTTGAGCAAGGCACTTAACCACACATTGCTCTGCGACAACACCGGTGCCAAGCTGTATGGGTCCTAATGCCCTTCCCTTGGACAACATCGGTGTCGTGGAGAGGGGAGACTTGCAGCATGGGCAACTGCTGGTCTTCCATACAACCTTGCCCAGGCCTGCGCCCTGGAGAGTGAAGACTTTCCAGGCGCAGATCCATGGTCTCGCAAGACTAACGGATGCCTTTAGAGCATAGGAGTGCGAAATCACAAAGGATGTAGAAAGCGTGAATGTGTGAGTGGAAACATCCTACAAAAGGCGGTGGGTAGAGCCCAGTCCATCTCAGGGAAAGCCCTCCCCACCATTGAGCAGATCTACAAGGAGCTGAGGCCTCTGTTGGTCTAGGACAACCCTGGATGTTGCGTCTCAGCTGTCTACGTGATACGCGAGCCTGGGCAGCACGATACAGAGAGCGGACAGTTGTCCGTGTAGCGGGCTCCGCCTCTCCAGGCAGCCGATGGACCCAAAGGAACGGCAGAGACCGATACAGTTTGGCACCAGGAGTTGCCAGTCAGCGTTGAACTCAACACGGGACTGCCTCAGGAACTCCAACTCTGGATTTTCCCCTCAGGGTTTACTCCCGAAGCCGTGAGTGGGCGTAGCCGCAAGGCAGCGGGTGGTTTGCGATCAGAGTTTTCCTTCTCCTAGATGAGCTGCCAACCGCGGCTGACGAGCCCCATCTGCCCGAAGCGACTGGTTTTAAGGCGCCAGTAACCCGCCTTTGCCCCTTCTCCTGTCAGTAGACACGGTTCCGCTGGGTTTAGTAGCTAAAACACACGTGAAGGCCGGGAGCTGGAGTTGGTTGTTAGAGGCTGTTTGAGACGCACGGCGTTGGGAGCATTTAATAGGCAGTGGGAGCTTGTCCCCACTCCCACCCCCGGCTATAAAAACCTTAAGGGACCAATAAGGAGAACAGCCACAAGAAATCCACATCCATCATCAAGGATGCCATCAGCCAGGATATGGTCCTCTTCCTGATGTGCGGAAGCCTCAGGACCCACACCACCAGGTTCAGGAACAGTTATTACCCCCTCAACCATCAGGAAGGAGGTACAGGAGCATCAGGGCCCACACCACCCAGGTTCAGGAACAGTTATTACCCCCTCAACCATCAGGAAGGAGGTACAGGAGCCTCAGGACCCACACCACCAGGTTCAGGAACAGTTATTATCCCTCAACCATCAGGAAGGAGGTACAGGAGCATGAGGGCCCACACCACCCAGGTTCAGGAACAGTTATTACCCCTCAACCATCAGGAAGGAGGTACAGGAGCCTCAGGTCTCACACCACCAGGTTCAGGAACAGTTATTACCCCTCAACCATCAGGAAGGAGGTACAGGAGCCTCAGGACCCACACCACCAGGTTCAGGAACAGTTACTACCCCTCAGCCATCAGGAAGGAGGTACAGGAGCCTCAGGACCCACACCGCCAGGATCAGGGGCAGTTATTACCCCTCAACCGTCAGGAAGGAGGTACAGGAGCCTCAGGACTCACACCACCAGGTTCAGGGACAGTTATTACCCCTCAATCATCAGGAAGGAGGTACAGGAGCCTCAGGACCCACACCACCAAGTTCAGGAACAGTTATTACCCCTCAACCATCAGGAAACATAGAAACATAGAAAATAGGTGCAGGAATAGGCCATTCGGCCCTTCGAGCCTGCACCGCCATTTATTATGATCATGGTTGATCATCCAACTCAGAACCCTGCACCAGCCTTCCCTCCATACCCCCTGATCCCCGTAGCCACAAGGGCCATATCTAACTCGCTCTTAATTATAGCCAATGAACTGGCCTCAACTGTTTCCTGTGACAGAGAATTCCACAGATTCACCACTCTCTGTGTGAAGAAGTTTTTCCTAATCTCAGTCCTAAAAGGCTTTCCTCAAACTGTGACCCCTCGTTCTGGACTTCCCCAACATCTTCCTGCATCTAGCCTGTCCAATCCCTTCAGGATCTTATACGTTTCAATCAGATCCCCCCTTCAATCTTCTAAATTCCAACGAGTACAAGCCCAGTTCATCCAGTCTTTCTTCATATGAAAGTCCTGCCATCCCAGGAATCAATCTGGTGAACCTTCTTTGTACTCCCTCTATGGCAAGGATGTCTTTCCTCAGATTAGGGGACCAAAACTGCACACAATACTCCAGGTGTGGTCTCACCAAGGCCTTGTACAACTGCAGTAGTACCTCCCTGCTCCTGTACTCGAATCCTCTCGCTATAAATGCCAGCATACCATTCGCCTTTTTCACCGCCTGCTGTACCTGCATGCCCACTTTCAATGACTGGTGTATAATGACACCCAGGTCTGGTTGCACCTCCCCTTTTCCTAATCGGCCACCATTCAGATAACAATCTGTTTTCCTATTTTTGCCACCAAAGTGGATAACTTCACATTTATCCACATTAAATTGCATCTGCCATGAATTTGCCCACTCACCCAACCTATCCAAGTCACCCTGCATCCTCTTAGCATCCTCCTCACAGCTAACACTGCCACCCAGCTTCGTGTCATCCGCAAACTTGGAGATGCCGCATTTAATTCCCTCATCCAAGTCATTAATATATATTGTAAACAACTGGGGTCCCAGCACAGAGCCTTGCGGTACCCCACTAGTCACTGCCTGCCATTCTGAAAAGGTCCTGTTTATTCCCACTCTTTGCTTCCTGTCTGCCAACCAATTCTCTATCCACATCAATACCTTACCCCCAATACCATGTGTTTTAAGTTTGCACACTAATCTCCTGTGTGGGACCTTGTCAAAAGCCTTTTGAAAATCCAAATATACCACATCCACTGGTTCTCCCCTATCCACTCTACTAGTTACATCCTCAAAAAAGGTACAAGGAAGGAGGTGCAGGAGCCTCAGGACCCACACCACCAGGTTCAGGAACAGTTATTACCCCTCAACCATCAGGAAGGAGATACAGGAGCCTCAGGACCCACACCACCAGGTTCAGGAACAGTTATTACCCCTCAACCATCAGGAAGGAGGTACAGGAGCCTCAGGACCCACACCTCCAGGTTCAGGAATAGTTATTACCCCTCAACCATCAGGAAGGAGGTACAGGAGCCTCAGGACCCACATCACCAGGTTCAGGAACAGTTATTACCCCTCAACCATCAGGATGGAGGTACAGGAGCCTCAGGACCCACATCACCAGGTTCAGGAACAGTTATTACCCCTCAACCATCAGGAAGGAGGTACAGGAGCCTCAGGACCCACACCACCAGGTTCAGGAACAGTTATTACCCCTCAACCATCAGGAAGGAGGTACAGGAGCCTCAGGACTCACACCACCAGGTTTAGGAACAGTTATTACCCCTCAACCATCAGGAAGGAGATACAGGAGCCTCAGGACCCACACCACCAGGTTCAGGAACAGTTATTACCCCTCAACCATCAGGAAGGAGGTACAGGAGCCTCAGGACCCACACCACCAGGTTCAGGGACAGTTATTACCCCCCTCAAACATCAGGAAGGAGGTACAGGAGCCTCAGGACCCACACCACCAGGTTCAGGAACAGTTATTACCCCTCAACCATCAGGAAGGAGGTACAGGAGCCTCAGGACCCACACCACCAGGTTTAGGAACAGTTATTACCCCTCAACCATCAGGAAGGAGGTACAGGAGCCTCAGGACCCACACCACCAGGTTCAGGAACAGTTATTACCCCTCAACCATCAGGAAGGAGGTACAGGAGCCTCAGGACCCACACCACCAGGTTCAGGGACAGTTATGACCCCTCAACCATCAGGAAGAAGGTACAGGAGGTGGGGGGAGGGGTAGTGGTGTGTATTTATCTGCTTTGCTGGTGAGACAATCTCAGGTTCTGGGCCTACTCTGTTGGTGGTTGCAGGAGTTGACTCTGGGACTGCAGGAAGTGATTCCGACAGCTCTGGACACCGTTCTTCACCAACAATTGACCCTGCTCTCCTCAAATGATGGATGTGTTGCTTCCAACTGACAGCAGACACGGATTCTTGTGTAGGAAGGCGGTCCGGTTCTGTCCTCGACCTCTCTGAGTCTTGATCAGCTCAGCGGTCCAGGAGTGAAACACCGGACGCTTGCCCCCGATTCGTCTCAGCTGTTCGTCCCGGCTCCTCCATCTGCAGATCGAAACTGGACACCAGCGGCTGATGATCGGTAATGAGGGCAAGCTCTCTCCCATACCAATACCGGTCGAGACGTTTTACACCCCAAACCCACCTCGATGCCCCTCCGTCGATCCGCGTGTAAATTTTCCCTGCAGCGGTACAGGACCGTGATGCAAGGACTATGGGGCATCCACTTCCGTCACCCGTTAGATGTGACATGGCTGCCCCTGCACCAGAAGACGAGACATCACAGGCAAACTCCACTGGAGCGTAAGGTGTGAGTACAGTGTCCAACGTCATCATTTCCTTCATCTTTTGGGAAGCCACGTCACACTGCCTGGTCCATTCCCGATCTGCAGTGATGAGTTCAAGGGATGGAGCACAGTAGCCAGGTTTGGCAGGAGACTCTTGTAGTAACTGACAAATCCTTGGCTTTTCTCCATCAGGTCCTGTCGAAGTTTAGAGAAAATAAGAAGTCCGACGTTTGATACATCTTTTAAATTCGAAGAAACCTGGAGACCTTTTATTCGGTATTTTCATATGGTTTGATTTATTGCTCTCCCAGTTACTCTCTCAAAACTTTGAATTTGATCAGAAAGTTCTTCTTTTTTCTTACTTCACTCTCAATATGGGCTGCCCAGTTCGCCTTTCTTTTTTTAAATTTTTTTTTTAGTTTTTGTTTATAGAGAATAGTGTTTTTTTTTCCTATATATAAAATTATAAAAGTTTCTTTATCTTTTTCTCTTTTTATGAAATGATGAGTATTTTATTTTTTAATATACACTATTAGATTAATACCATATGTGATCTTGATTATGTTTATTTTTACCTTTTATATGTATTGTTATCGATATAGAAATCTGAGATAATCCTCCTCTTGTTTTCGTATATATGTACTTTTAAAAAAATTAATAAAAAGATTGAGAAAGCAAAGCAAATCCTAAAGAGGACCACAGCCATGACACATATTTTGGCCTTGGGCCATCGACCGCAGCTCGAATTTTTTTCAGCACAGCTACGTAATTCTTGCGCCTCAGTGGTGTGACCACGGTAAGTGATGCTCGGCTTAAAGAATTCACTCGTGTCACGACACGCTCTGAACCCATCACTTTCTAATCTTTTTAATACTGCCTTGAGATCTTGGAGATGTTCCTCGTCATCTTTACCGGTAACAATGATGGCATCCTTACCGGTAGCAATGAGGTCATCCTTACCGGTAATAATGAGGTCATCCTTACCGGTAGCAATGATGTCATCCTTACCGGTAGCAATGAGGTCATCCTTACCGGTAACAATGATGTCATCCTTACCGGTAATAATGAGGTCATCCTTACCGGTAGCAATGATGTCATCCTTACCGGTAGCAATGAGGTCATCCTTACCGGTAACAATGATGTCATCCTTACCGGTAACAATGATGGCATCCTTACCGGTAGCAATGAGGTCATCCTTACCGGTAATAATGAGGTCATCCTTACCGGTAGCAATGATGTCATCCTTACCGATAGCAATGAGGTCATCCTTACCGATAGCAATGAGGTCATCCTTACCGGTAACAATGATGTCATCCTTACTGGTAGCAATGATTTCATCCTTACCGGTGACACTGAGGCCTGGCAGCCTTACAGCATCCGATGCTCAGCTTTCTGCCAGAGTGAAGGTGAAGGTGCTACTCCAAAAATCAAAGTTCAAAGGAAATTTATCATCAAAGCACAACCCTGAGATTCATTTTCTTGTGGGCAGACTCAGCAAATCAGTAGGATAGAAACTATAGCGGGATCGATGAAAGATCAGCCAGGGTGCAGAAGACAACAAACTGTGCAGGCGCAAATATAAATAAATAGCAATAGATAACAAGAACATGAGATGATGAGATAAAGAGCAGGTCAAATTTGAAGACAGAATGTAACATTAACGGTAAGACTCTTGGCAGCGCGGAGGATCTGAGAGATCTTGGGGTCCGTGTCCATTGGACGCTCAAAAGCTGCTGCGCAGGTTGACAGTGTCGTTAAGAAGGCGTACGGTGTGTTGGCCTTCATCAACCGTGGGACTGAGTTCAAGAGCCTCGAGAAGTTGGTCAAAGTTTTAGATGCCATGCTGGATCTCCACGGGCTCTGAAGAAAGTCGAGGAGCTGTTATGCTGCTTTCTTCATAATTGCACTTACGTGCTGGGCCTCTGAAATAGTATCACACAGGAATTTTAATCTATTAACCCTTTCCACCTCTGATCGTCTGATAAGGACTGGCATTTGGGACCGCTGGTTTCCCTCTCCTGAAGTCCATCATCAGTTTCGTTCCCTTGCTGGCACTGAGTGAGAAGATGTCGCCATGACAGCCAAGTTCATGATTCCCCTCCCACAGGAACCATAGAAAAACTACAGCACAGAAACAGGCCTTTTGGCCCTTCTTGGCTGTGCCGAACCATTTTCTGCCTAGCCCCACTGACCTGCACACGGACCATATCCCTCCATACACCTCCCATCCATGTATCTGTCTAATGTATTCTTAAATGCTAAAAAAGAACCCCCATTTACCACCTTGTCTGGCAGCTCATTCCACACTCCCACCACTCTTTGTGTGAAGAAGCCCCCCTGTAATGTTCCCTTTAAACTTCTCCCCCCTCACCCTTAACCCATGTCCTCTGGTTTTTTTCTCCCCTTCCCTCAGTGGAAAAAGCCTGCTTGCATTCACTCTATCTATACCCATCATAATTTTATATACCTCTATCAAATCTCCCCTCATTCTTCCATGCTCCAAGGAATAAAATCCTAACCTATTCAACCTTTCTCTGTAACTGAGTTTCTCAAGTCCCGGCAACGTCCTTGTAAACCTTCTCTGCACCCTTTCAACCTTATTAATGTCCTTCCTGTAATTTGGTGACCAAAACTGAACACAATACTCCAGATTCGGCCTCACCAGTGCCTTATACAACCTCATCGTAACATTCCCATGAGCTGATTCGTCACCACCTTTGATCCAGCCCACCACAGAGGTGTCATCAGGAAACTTAAAATATGGCGTTGGAGCTGTGCTTAGCCTCACAGTCATGGGTGTAAAGTGAGTAGAACAGGGGGCTGAGCACACAGTCATGTTGTGCTCTTGTGTTGATGGAGATGGTGGAGGAGACGTCGTTGCCATTCTGAACTGACTGGGGTCCGCAAGTGAGGAAATTCAGGATCCAAGGAGGTACTGAGGCCAAGGTCTTGTAACTTATTGATTCGTTTTGAGGGAACGACGGTATTGAATGCCGAGCTGTGGTTGATAATGTGACATGCTGTAGGCTTTCACTGCTGTGTAACAGGCTGTAAGGTTTCACTGATAATGCAATGGTTTCTCTGTAGCAGCAATGTTTGGGTTATGGCGAGAGATAACGGGGTTTGGAATGCTGTTGTTCTTTCTTGTGAGTCTGGAAGAGATATTTTCGTGGTCTTTTGGCTGGGGAGAGATGAGGAGAGAAGACACGAATGGAGAGAGGGTCGGTAGACCGCCGGACGGGGTGGACTCGAAGCGAGGGTTGAAGGGCAGCGACAATCGGAGGAGGTCGATGGTGGATGACGGCTTATCAGTGAGCCTCAACTTTGTGCAATAGACTGTTCCATAAGAATGGGCCCTTTTTCTTTCTTTTCATTTTCTTTACCAACCATATAGTCAAAGTAAGAATTATAAAGCTCAATCATTTAATCACGTGTTCTGTACTGTTTGTTATTTCGGGGTACTGATTTGTAACAGGGGACACATCGCGCAGCATCCACCCAAACGAGATTTCTTAAGTTTGGCCGGGCTGGGGGCTATCACCCCCCTATATTAAGCCACTAGCCGAAGCGAGAATTACAGTAAGGAGTCATCCTTATGTCTGCATCTTTGCTGTCCAGATGTTCCAGGGTTGAATGAAGATGAGATTAGATTAGATTATGAAGACACACAGTCCTCTTTTATTGTCATTTAGTAATGCGTGCATTAAGAAATGATACAATATTCCTCCGGTGTGATATCACAGAAACACAGGACAGACCAAGACTGAAAAACTAACAAAAACCACATAATTATAACATATAGTTACAACAGTGCAACAATACCATAACTTGATGAAGAACAGAACAGTAAAAAAGTTCAAAGTCGCTCAAATGTCCCGCATCTCACGCAGACGGGAGAAGGAAAAAAACTCTCCCTGCCATGCCCGACCACAGTCCGACTCTGAGTCGTCCCAAAACTTCGAGCCCTCCGACACCGAGTACCGAGCACTATCTCTATCCGAACGATTCGACCTCAGCCTCGGTCGCCAGCAGCAGGCAAAGCCGGAGATTTTGGGGCCTTCCCTCCAGAAGATTCCCAATCGCTCAGTAACAGCGGCAGCGAACCGGGCGTTTCAGAAATTTCTTCAGATGTTCCTCTGTGCTTTTACGTCTGTCTCCATCAAATCAGAATTGTCCACGGCCCCTATTTAACAGAAACGACATCATTTTCACCGGAGAGCTGCGCGTGCTGCGTCGCACTGCCATCTTCTCCTCTCACCAGAACAGCCAGGGAGATGGCACCTACTGTGGACCTGTTGCTCCAGTAGGTGAATCAGAGCGGATCCAAGTCACCTGCTTCATCCCCAGCCTCTCGAAACTTTTCATCACTGTGGATGTGAGTGATAGTCATCGAGGCAGGTCACCACGCCCTTCCTGGGCACCGGCACGATTGAAGCCTGCTTGAAGCAGGTGGTTGTCCTCAGACAGGTGAAGTGAGAGGCTAAAGATCTCAGTGTACACACCAGCCAGTCGGTCAGCACAGGTCTTTAGTATATGGCCAGGTACTGTGTCCGGTCCAAATGATTTCCAGAGATTCACCTCCCTGAAGGCAGCCCGCACGCCAGCTGGGGGACGTGGGGGGGGTTTGCGATGGCTTCCTCCACGTTCTGACAGTCAAAGCGAGGGTGGAAGGCAGTGGGTCCACCTGGAGGCAAAGCCCTGCTGTCTCCCGAGTCACCCGATTTAACTTCGAAGAGGAGGCGGTAACGTTCAAGGCCTGCCCACAGCCGTCGGGCACCCCTCGTCGGCTCAACTTCGCTCCGTGGTCTCCACCTCGCCCGCGAAGCGGTTCTCCAGAGAACCTGTGCCCCCTGGCAGCTTTCTCGGTCGCCGGACCTGACCGCCTCTGATCTGGCCCTCAGCAGGTTTCGTGTCTCATGGTTCATCCAGGGCTTCTGGTTGGGGGAGGAAGACTCCAAATGATTTAGTGGGGGACACACTCATCTACAGCTGTTTTAATAAAGTCCATTACAACCATGGTGCATTCGTTAAAAACAAGCCCTTACAGTGATAAAACCCTTTGTGAGTGTTTATGGTGAGAAACATTTTGTTTAGATTAGATTATGAGGACACGCAGTACTCTTTTATTGTCATTTAGTAATGCATGCATTAAGAAATAGTACAATTTGTTTCTCCAGAATGATATCACAGAAACACAAGACAAACCAAGACTTAAAAAACTGACAAAAACCACATGATTATAACACATAGTTACAACAGCGCAAAGCAATACCGTAATTTGATGAAGAATAGACCATGGGCACGGTAAAAAAAAGTCTCAAAGCCTCTCGAAAGTCCCATCATCTCACGCAGACGGTAGAAGGAAGAGAAACTCTCCCTGCCATGAGCTTCCAGCACCGCAAACTTGCCGATGCAGCACCCTGGAAGCACCTGACCACAGTCCGACTCCGAGTCTGTCCGAAAACTCCGACCCTCCGACCAGCTCTTCGACACCGAGCACCGAGCACCATCTCTGCACTTCGACCCCGGCCCCGGCAACAGGCAATAGGCAAAGCTGAGGATTTGGGGCCTTCCCCTCTGGAAATTCTCATTTGCACAGTAGCAGCGGGGCATTTCAGAAGTTTCTCCAGATGTTCCTCCGTGCTCTAACGGCTGCCTCCATCAAATCAGGACTGTGCACGGCATCCTAGTTCACAAATACGCTATCAATTTGGAGCGGCCGCGCGTGCTGCATCGCGCCGCCATCTTCTCCTCCCTCCATTTCGGAACTTTTCTTCCATCTCCATCTGTAGGTAGGCCTCAGCCAAGTCCACTTTGCTAAAGTGTTTTTCTCCAGGAAAGTTTGCAAAGATATCCTCTATCCCGGACAGAAGGTATTGACCTACTTTCAGTACTGGGTTGAGGGTGACCTTAAAGTCACCACAGATCCTGACAGACCCATTCTTCTTGGCTACTGGGGCCGATGGTGTTGCCCATGAGCTCCACTCAAACCTGGAAAAGTCCTCTCAGGCTGCAGTCTAGCTCATGGGCTGCTTCGTCATGGATGGTATAAGGAACTGGGCGGGCTTCGCAAAACTTGGGTTTGGCATTTTCATTTAACGCTATTTTACCCTTAACGTTTGAGTCTTCCAACACGAGGCATCACCCAGTACCTTTCCTAATTGGCTTTCAGTTGACTCTCTTGCAGGGGATGTGGCGTGCAAGTGGTGGATGGATGGCCAAGTCGAGTTTTAGTTGTCTCAACCCATCATGACCCCATAGTGTTGGCCCTCCCGTTTGTAGCAGATACAAATGTGGCCCGTTGGTTGTTGTATTTCACTGTTACAAATGCCATTCCCACATAAGTT
Organism: Mobula hypostoma; assembly: GCF_963921235.1. Lineage (NCBI taxonomy): Eukaryota > Metazoa > Chordata > Chondrichthyes > Myliobatiformes > Myliobatidae > Mobula > Mobula hypostoma. The sequence continues at coordinate 67,840,890 of NC_086128.1, read as the reverse complement.
TCTCCAGTATAAGTTCTTAGCTGGGTATCTGCAGGCTTCAGTTTAGTATCTATGAAATGTGGTACGAGCTCATTTTGTGGAATGACTGATTCTTTTTTCTTTGGCGTGTGCCTGCCTGTGTGCGAGTCTGTGCGTGGTGCGTCTGCGTGCATGCACGTCTGTGTGTCTGTGCGTGCGTCCGTGATGATGTCTTTCTCATGGCTTTTACAAGGCGCGGAGCGAGAGAGAGACTGTGTGGCGAGCCACTCCTCACACAGACATTTTCACAGTATTTTCCCTTTTTATTTTACGAGGTCGAGTTGCGATCTCGACACTCAACCTGGCACGGATGGAAAGTGTACTCGGGAGCGGACCTGACTGGTTTTGAACCCGGGAACCTCCGCTCCCGGGTCCGGCACCAATATCATTGCGCCACCAGCCGGCCTAGTCAATGTCCAATTCTATTTTAATTAATTATGGTGTAAGCCATATTGCTTGCCTATTGTTAGTTTGCACTTAGCAAAATTGGCACTCGTTTCTCACTGACCATCTCATTTGCTTCAAAATACTGTTCAATTTGCTCAGGATACAATATTTCAGTTATCTTTTGTGTAATGGAACACATCTATCTTTCCAATGTAGCCTGTCATTTCTGCTCTTTTTTAATAAACGTATGGCTGTTATCATGGTTTGTGAACCATGAATTTCGTATATTTTTAAAAAACAAGCCACACTTTATTGTTAACTTGAACGTCTCACTGTCCTTCCTCGTCACCACTGTAAAGTCCGAAGCATAAAATTGTTTGAAAGGAGAAAATGTGGAGCTGGGAGATAGCTTGTGCATGATTTTAATTTTTCCTTTAAGCGAGACGCTGCGTGTGACGTGGTGACGTGATGGTGTACGCCATTCACTTACTTTTACATACAACACATAATGAGTTATTTAAACAACAAAAGATTTGTAATCAAACAATACATTTACAATATTGCTCAAATATTACTGAATATAGATTTCTTTGCTCAGTAGCAAAGAATTCTTTGCAGTATTCTTTATTAGTGCAGCTACAAACAAGGCACTAGAGAAGCCATATTTTCATTAGGAGTTTGAGGGGATTTGGTATGTCACCAGACACTTGTAAATTTCCACAGCGGTATTCTTCATGTGTGGTTTAGCTACTAAGCCCGGTGGAAACGATTCTACTGACAGAAGAAGGGGCAAAGGTGGGTCACTGGTGCCTTAAACCAGTTGCTTTGGGTAGATGGGGCTCGTCAGCCGTGGTTGGCAGCTCAACCAGAAGGAAAACTTTGATCTCAAACCTCGGCAAACCTTGCGGTTGTACCCACTCGTGGGGAAGGCTTCCGAAGTAAACCCCAAGGGTAAAATCTGGCGCTGGAGTCCTCAGGGCAGTCCTATGTTGAGTTCAACGCTGACTGGCAACTCCTGGTGCCAAACTGTATCGGTCTCTGCTGTTCCTTTGGGTCCATCGGCTGTGTGGGGAGGGGGGAGCCTGCTATATGGGCAACAGCTCGCTCTCCATATCGTACGGCCCAGGCTCACGTATCACGTAGCCTTGTCTACGAGTGGTCAGGTCACTTCTCCGAGTGCGACTGGAACCGTGTAACCCAGTGCTACCTGTCGCATGGTCGGGTGGTCGGTGACTAAACCGGCTCCCCCAGCAGGCTTGCCTGGTGAGGAGGGTGGCTAGACACCCTGCAGGACGAGAAACAAGACCTGTCAAAAGGGTGGATGAACCCTCTCGTAGGGTCAACGGCCATCCAGCAAACACGTGCCATGAAGCGCGGAAAGGGCGTCCCTTGCATCGAAGCTTAGTCTGGCCATTCACGGCAACAGAACTTCCCCCACCGGCCGTCTTGGACCCCACCATGCCTCTGGATCCGGGAGGGGTTGTCGAGAGGGTGGGTCTGGACCTGTGCAACCCCCTACTCACCAAAAATCCACTCACGCACATGCTGTTCCTTTCTGAGGAGTGGGGTACCACCCCACTAACTGACTGAAAGGAACCACCATCATCCTATGGGATGGATAGCCAGAGAGAGATCACATAGACAGCTGGGATACATGGTCAACTCTGACTGACGAAGGCCGCAGACACAGACAGACTGTGGAGAGCGTTCTAACTGGCTGCATCACCATCTGGTATGGCAGCGGGGTGCGGAGGGGGCCACTGCACAGGAACGAAATAAGCTGCAGAGAGTTCTAAACTCAGTCAGCTCCATCACGGGCACCAGCCTCCCCAGTGTCAAGGACATCTATAAGGAGCGATGCCTCAGAAAGGCAGCGTCCATCATTAAGGACCCCCACCACCCAGGACGTGCCCTCTTCTCATTGTTACCATCAGGGAGGAGGCACAGGAGCCTGAAGACGCACACTCAACGATTCAGGAACAGCTCCTTCCCCTCTGCCATCAGGGAGGAGGTACAGGAGCCTGAAGACACACACTCAGTGATTCAGGAACAGCTTCTTCCCCTCCGCCATCAGGGAGGAGGCACAGGAGCCTGAAGACACACACTCAACGATTCAGGAACAGCTTCTTCCCCTCCGCCATCAGGGAGGAGGTACAGGAGCCTGAAGACACACACTCAACGATTCAGGAACAGCTCCTTCCCCTCTGCCATCAGGGAGGAGGCACAGGAGCCTGAAGACACACACTCAACGATTCAGGAACAGCTTCTTCCCCTCTGCCATCAGGGAGGAGGTACAGGAGCCTGAAGACACACACTCAACGATTCAGGAACAGCTTCTTCCCCTCTGCCATCAGGGAGGAGGTACAGGAGCCTGAAGACACACACTCAGCGATTCAGGAACAGCTTCTTCCCCTCTGCCATCAGGGAGGAGGTACAGGAGCCTAAAGACACACACTGAACGATTCAGGAACAGCTTCTTCCCCTCTGCCATCAGGGAGGAGGTACGGGAGCCTGAAGACACACACTCAACGATTCAGGAACAGCTTCTTCCCCTCCGCCATCAGGGAGGAGGTACGGGAGCCTGAAGACACACACTCAATGATTCAGGAACAGCTTCTTCCCCTCCGCCATCAGGGAGGAGGTACAGGAGCCTGAAGACACACACTCAATGATTCAGGAACAGCTTCTTCCCCTCCGCCATCAGGGAGGAGGTACAGGAGCCTGAAGACACACACTCAATGATTCAGGAACAGCTTCTTCCCCTCTGCCATCAGGGAGGAGGTACAGGAGCCTGAAGACACACACTCAACGATTCAGGAACAGCTTCTTCCCCTCTGCCATCAGGGAGGAGGTACAGGAGCCTGAAGACACACACTCAATGATTCAGGAACAGCTTCTTCCCCTCTGCCATCAGGGAGGAGGTACAGGAGCCTGAAGACACACACTCAACGATTCAGGAACAGCTTCTTCCCCTCCGCCAAATGATTTCTAAAAGGACTTGAACCCTTTGACACAACCTCACTATTTCTTTATTTCTCTAATATCTGGACGACTAATTTTCATAGACACACATATAATTACTGCAATTCAGCTTTATTTCCTGAAAATATATTTACCATTTATTTCACTCCACTGCGATCATAAATTTGACAACAGAAACTGATGATATGATACTTGATTCTAACCCACATTTTGGAGGCCGTTAGGCAGGAAACACGGTAGAAACTGCAAATAGCACACCTCAGACACATTGGAAGTTTGAGGAGACTTGAGTTTATATCATGTATTTAGAGACACAGAGTGGAACAGACCCTGGGTATTTATGTATTTAGAGACACAGAGTGGAACAGACCCTGGGTATTTATGTATTTAGAGACACAGAGTGGAACAGACCCTGGGTATTTATGTATTTAGAGTAACAGAGTGAACACACCCTGGGTATTTATGTATTTAGAGACACAGAGTGGAACAGACCCTGGGTATTTATGCATTTAGAGACACAGTGTGGAACAGACCCTGGGTATTTATGTATTTAGAGTAACAGAGTGAACACACCCTGGGTATTAATGTATTTAGAGACACAGAGTGGAACAGACCCTGGGTATTTATGTATTTAGAGACACAGAGTGGAACAGACCCTGGGTATTTATGTATTTACAGACACAGTGAGGAACAGACCCTGGGTATTTATGTATTTACAGACACAGAGTGGAACAGACCCAGGGTATTTATGTATTTAGGGACAAAGAGTGGAACAGACCTTGGGTATTTATGTATTTACAGACACAGTGAGCAACAGACCCTGGGTATTTATGTATTTACAGACAAAGAGGGGAACAGACCCTGGGTATTTATTTATTTAGAGACACCGAGTGGAACAGGCCCTGGGTATTTATTTATTTACAGACACAGTGAGGAACAGACCCTGGGTATTTATGTATTTACAGACACAGAGTGGAACAGACCCTGGGTATTTATGTATTTAGGGACAAAGAGTGGAACAGACCTTGGGTATTTATGTATTTACAGACACAGTGAGCAACAGACCCTGGGTATTTATGTATTTACAGACAAAGAGGGGAACAGATCGTGGGTATTTATGTATTTAGGGACAAAGAGTGGAACAGACTCTGGGTGTTTATGTATTTACAGACACAGAGTGGAACAGACCCAGGGTATTTATGTATTTAGGGACAAAGAGTGGAACAGACCCTGGGTGTTTATGTATTTAGTGACACAGAGTGGAACAGATCCTGGGTATTTATGTATCTGGTGACATAGAGTGGAACAAATAATGGGTATTTATGTATTTACAGACACAGAGGGGAACAGACCCTGGGTATTTATGTACTTACAGACAAAGAGTGGAACAGACCCTGGGTATAAATGAGCAGGACACACACAAGCCAGGACGTGCCCTCTTCTCATTGTTACCATCAGGGAGGAGGTACAGGAGCCTGAAGACACACACTCAGCGATTCAGGAACAGCTTCTTCCCCCTCTGCCATCAGGGAGGAAGTACAGGAGCCTGAAGACACACACTCAACGATTCAGGAACAGCTTCTTCCCCTCTGCCATCAGGGAGGAGGTACAGGAGCCTGAAGACACACACTCAGCGATTCAGGAACAGCTTCTTCCCCTCTGCCATCAGGGAGGAGGTACAGGAGCCTGAAGACACACACTCAACGATTCAGGAACAGCTTCTTCCCCTGTGCCATCAGGGAGGAGGTACAGGAGCCTGAAGACACACACTCAGCGATTCAGGAACAGCTTCTTCCCCTCTGCCATCAGGGAGGAGGTACAGGAGCCTGAAGACACACACTCAACGATTCAGGAACAGCTTCTTCCCCTCTGCCATCAGGGAGGAGGTACAGAAGCCTGAAGACACACACTCAACGATTCAGGAACAGCTTCTTCCCCTCTGCCATCAGGGAGGAGGTACAGGAGCCTGAAGACACACACTCAACGATTCAGGAACAGCTTCTTCCCCTCTGCCATCAGGGAGGAGGTACAGGAGCCTGAAGACACACACTCAACGATTCAGGAACAGCTTCTTCCCCTCTGCCATCCGATTTCTGAGTGGACATTGAACCCGTGAACACTACCTCACTACTTCATAATTTTAAAAAATTGTGTTGCTTATTTAATTCACCAATTTCATATATATGTACTTACTGCAATTCAGTTTTTTAAATTTTTATGAACTGCAATGTACTGCTGTCGCAAAGACAACAAATTTCACCACACGTGCCTGATTCTGACTCTGATCGTTAGAAATACAAGTTGTCTGACCACAGTCTCCTGCCCCAATTAAGCAGCTCCGCGTCCCAAATAGACGAAGGGGAATCCTGACTATTCTCTCGGTAAGTGTTTGCTCTTTAAGAGTTGTCCCAAATAAGCCTCTGCCCTGGTTAACCGATGGCCCAATTAACAGCTGGAATCCACGGTACATTTACTTTGAAATCTGGTTGCATAGGCTTTATGCAGAAGGCTTTGGGGTCAAGTGCTGGAGGGCGTAGATTTAAGGTGAGAGGTGAGAGGTTAACGAGGAGCCTTGCAAGCACTGCAGTCCTGTTGAAAAAACAACTCCATGGCATCTTAAAAGTTTCCTCCCCCGGGCAGTGTCTCTGATCAACCATTCTCATTAGACCTCCACTCCCCTCTGTTACCCGCGCCTCGAGGAAGGTTGAGAGCTGATTTCATAGAGGCACGCAAAATTATGAGGGGTATAGATAGGGTAAATGCAAGCAGGCTTTTCCCACTGTGGGGGTTGTTGGGTGGGACTACAACCAGAGGTCGTGGGTTAAGGGTGAAGGGTGAGGGGTTTAAGGGGCAACATGAGGGGGAACTCCTTCACCCGCAGGGGCGGTGAGAGGGCGGAACGAGCTGCCCAGCACAAGAGGTGCATGCAAGCTCGACTTCAACGTTTAAGAGAAGTTTGGATGGGTACCTGGTTGGAGGGCGGTGGTCCTGGTAACAGGTCGACGGGAGTAGGCAGTTTAAATGGTTTCGGCATGGACTAGATGGGCCGAAGGGCCTGTTCCTGAGCTGTACTTCTCTGTGACTCTAACAATGCACTGTAAAAACGTTAAACCATTTTTATAATTCGATTAGATTAGATTATGAGAACACTCAGTCCTCTTTTATTGTCATTTAGAAATGCATACATGCATTAAGAAATGATACAATGTTCCTCCGGAGTGATATCACAGAAAACAGGACAAACCAAAGACTAACACTGACAGAGCCACATAATTATAACATATAGTTACAGCAGTGCAAAACAATACCATAATTTGATGAAGAACAGACCATGGGCACAGTAAAAAAAGTCTCAAAGACCCTGAGTCGATCGACTCCCGAGTCCCCGATAGCAGGCGGCAAAAGGGAGAAACTCCCTGCCAAAAACCTCCAGGCACCGACAGCTGCTGATGCCTTGGAAGCAGCCGACCACAGCTGACACTGAGTCCGTCCGTCCGAAAACTTCGAGCCTCCGACCAGCCCCTCCGATACAGCCTCCCGAGCGCCATCCTCTGCCGAGCAGCTTCGACCTCTCCCCGGCCGCTGAAACACGCAAAGCCAAGGATTTCGGGGCCTTCAGCTCCGGAGATTCCGGTTACCACACAGTAGCAGCGGCAGCGAAGCGGGCATTCCAGAAGTTTCTCCAGATGTTCCTCCGTACTCTCACGTCCGTCTCCATCAAATCACGATTGTGCAGGGTACCCTACTTGACAGATAACAGGTTGTTCACATTGCAAATACACCCTGGTATTTATGTATTTATGTACATTACATTCCATATCTGCACCTCAATCCCTAACTTTATTTTTTTTATATAATTTAATTTTATAATTGTTGAATGTTGTTATTGTTTTGTTGTTGCATGTCGCTCCCTGACCGACCCACCACTCCAAATTCCTCATCCATCTGAGCGTATAATGGGCGGATAAAATTGATCCTTAATGCTTGATAAGTGGCAATTGGCCGTCGTATCCAGTGACGACCAGAGACCTGTGCGGGAAGAGCTTTTGAACTGGGGCGGTTGATCTTGGGTTATTTATTTTGAAATGGAGTTGGAAGGAAAGGTTATCTTACCTGCCGTTAACCCACGGTCTGCAGCAGGAAGCTGTGAACAAGAAGGGCCAGAGTCGCCTAGACTTCCTGAGGAAACTGAGGTCCTTTGGACTGTGCAGGCCTCTCCGTCACACGCTCTACCAGTCTGTTGTCGCCAGTGTGGCGGTGTGCTGGGGCAATGGCGTCAACGCGGGTGATGCTAACAGGCTCAATAGACTGATTAGAAAGGCTGGCTCTGTTATAGGAGTCAAACCGGACACACTGGAGGCCGTGGTAGAACAAAGGACCCTACGGAAAATCCTGGCCATTCTGGACAATGTTTCTCACCCTCTGCATGTCACCTTGGCTGAACAGGGGAGCACTTTTATTCATAGACTGAGACAACAGCGCTACATGTGCTGCAACACACAGCTCGAATCACATCATCAAGTTCGCCGATGACACGACCGTGGTGGGTCTCATCAGCAAGAACGATGAGTCAGCATACAGAGAGGAGGTGCAGCGGCGAACGGACTGGTGCAGAGCCAACAACCTGTCTCTGAATGTGAACAAAACAAAAGAGATGGTTGTTGACTTCAGGAGGACACGGAGCGACCACTCTCCGCTGAACATCAACGACTCCTCCGTAGTGATCGTTAAGAGCACCAAATTTCTTGGTATTCACCTGGCGGAGAATCTCACCTGGTCCCTCAACACCAGCTCCATAGCAAAGAAAGCCCAGCAGCGTCTCTGCTTTCTGCGAAGGCTGAGAAAAGTCCATCTCCCACCCCCATCCTCACCACATTCTACGGAGGTTGTATTGAGAACATCCCGAGCAGTTGCATCACTGCCTGGTTCGGAAATTGCACCGTCTCGGATCGCAAGACCCTGCAGCGGATAGTGAGGTCAGCTGAGAAGATCGTCGGGGTCTCTCTTCCCGCCATTAGAGACATTTACACCACACGCTGCATCCGCAAAGCAAACAGCATTATGAAGGGCCCCATGCACCTCTCATACAAACTCTTCTCCCTCCTGCCATCTGGAAAAAGGCACCGAAGCATTCGGGCTCTCACGACCAGACTGTGTAACAGTTTCTACCCCCAAGCCATCAGACTCCTCAATACCCAGAGTCTGGACTGACACCAACCTACTGCCCTCTACTGTGCCTATTGTCTTGTTTATTATTTATTGTAATGCCTGCACTGTTTTGTGCACTTTATGCAGTCCTGGGTAGGTCTGTAGTCTAGTGTAGTTTTTGTGTTGTTTTACGTAGTTCAGTGTAGTTTTATTGTTTCATGTAGCACCATGGTCCTGGAGAACATTGTCTCATTTTTACTGTGTACTGTACCAGCAGTTATGGTCGAAATGACAATAAAAAGTGACTTGACTTGACTTGACTTGGTGAGGTCATTTTTATCCTCAGCCATTAGGCTCGATAATGAGTCAACCTGTAGCCAGGGAAGTGATGACCCATATAACCATATAACAATTACAGCACGGAAACAGGTCATCTCGGCCCTTCCAGTCCGTGCCGAACTCTTACTCTCACCTAGTCCCACCGACCTGCACTCAGCCCATAACCCTCCATTCCTTTCCTGTCCATATATCTATCCAATTTAACTTTAAATGACAATATCGAACCTGCCTCAACCACTTCTGCTGGAAGCTCATTCCACACAGCCACCACTCTCTGAGTAAAGAAGTTCCCCCTCATGTTACCCCTAAACTTTTGCCCTTTAACTCTCAACTCATGTCCTCTTGTTTGAATATCCCCCACTCTCAATGGAAAAAGCCTATCCATGTCAACTCTATCAATCCCCCTCATAATCTTAAACACCTCAACCTTCTATGCTCCAATGAATAAAGACCTAACTTGTTCAACCTTTCTCTGTAACTTAGGAGATGAAACCCAGGTAACATTCTAGTAAATCTTCTCTGTACGCTCTCTATTTTGTTGACATCTTTCCTATAATTCGGTGACCAGAACTGGACACAATACTCCAAATTTGGCCTCACCAATGCCTTGTACAATTTCAACATTACATCCCAACTCCTATACTCAATGCTCTGATTAATAAAGGCCAGCGAACCAAAACCCCCTCCTGTTAGACTGTTTGAGATAACTTATTTAATTCTTTCTTACTTCTCTCTAACACTTGTGTATCTGTGCACACGTAAAGCTACTGCGACACTGTAATTTCTTTTGGGAATCAATGAACTATCTGTCTATCTACCTGTATAGAGACGTGTACTGAGTAGAACTGGCCAATCGACTGTGCGACAATCCGTAGACTTACATACAAGCAACACACATCAAAGTTGCTGGTGAACGCAGCAGGCCAGGCAGCATCTCTAGGAAGAGGTACAGTCGACGTTTCGGGCTGAGACCCTTCGTCAGGACTAACTGAAGGAAGAGTGAGTAAGAGATTTCAAAGTGGAAGGGGAGGGGGAGATCCAAAATGATAGGAGAAGACAGGAGGGGGAGGGATGGAGCCAAGAGCTGGACAGGTGATTGGCAAAAGGGATATGAGAGGATCATGAGACAGGAGGTCCGGGGAGAAGTAAAAGAGGGAGGGAGGAAACCCAGAAGATGGGTAAGGGGTATAGTGAGAGGGACAGAGGGAGAAAAAGGAGAGAGAGAGAGAGAGAATGTGTGTATAAAAATAAATAACGGATGGAGTACGAGGGGGAGGTGGGGCATTAGCGGAAGTTTGAGAAGTCAATGTTCATGCCATCAGGTGCCCCCATACAAATGGTTGTTCATCGTGTCCAGCGCTGACGGTGAGACGTGAGCGGGAGAGTTTTTAATGTGGGGAAGTTCCACTCTCTCGACCTCGGAAGTCCGGGTCCAGTGGTCTGAGTAGTGGTCACAGACTGGGCTCTTCCCTTGTTGCGGTGGAAGACCGTGGTGTCTTCCGTGCCTTGTCGTGCCCTTCGCAGCCCGCGGAGCGTCGCAGAGCCGCCTTTACGGCTGTTGGGCCTCACTGTAGATCTCGTCCGCCGGTCCGCCAGAACCGACCTCACACGTGCTGGGACGGGCACGGCCCTGTCTCACCCGGGGTATGTGGCTACCCTCAGCTGGTTCACCCCGCCTGCCGGAGCGGAGTACCGCGTCCCGTGCGAACGGTGAGAGCTGGGCGTGAACGGGCTGCCCCCGGAATGGACACGGACAAGCCCCCTCCCTCCACACCTCCGACACCCTCCATGTGAGCAGTAACCTTTTCACATGCGGAACGTTTCGCCAGGAGTTAAGGGCATCGAAAGGAGATAGCAAAGGAGGGCGGTTACGTGGATAGGTAAGGTTTAGAGGGATACGCGTCATGTTCAGGCAAACGCAAATGACCTCAGGTGGGGATTTTGGCCAGCCCGGCCCAGTCAGACCGAGTGGGGAGTTTGGGGGAGAGATAGGTGTGGTGAGGCAGGGAGGGAAAGGCGAGGGGAAGGCAAGTTGGACGCCGGACGAAGGGGAGGGGAAGGGGCGAGCACGGAGGAGGAGGATGGTTGCGCTTCAGTGAGAGAGAAGGAAAGCGTTTGGAGAGGGAGGGAGTGAGTGGGGAGGAGGGGAAGGGGAGTGAGGCAGAGGGATGAAGTTGGGGAGGGAGGGGATTGAGGGGAGAGGGAGGAGGGCTGAGGAGCGAAGCTGAGGGAGGGGATTGAGGGGAGAGGGAGGAGGGCTGAGGAGCGAAGCTGAGGGAGGGGATTGAGGAGGGAGGTGTTGAAGAGGGAGCTGATGGATGAATTGAGGGAGGCTGAAGGAGTGGTTGAGAAGGGAGGATGAGGAATGGGTTTGAGGAGGGTCATTGAGGGAGGGGTTGAGGAGGTAGGGGATTAAAGAGGGAGTCTAAGAGAGCGGATTGAGGAGGGAGGCTGAGGGAAGGGTTGAGGAGGGTTGTTGAGGGAGGGGTTGAGGAGGGAGTCTAAGAGAGGGGATTGAGGAGGAAGGCTGAGGGAAGGGTTGAGGAGGGTTGTTGAGGGATGGGTTGAGAAGGAAGGCTGAGGGAAGGAATTGAGGTGGAAGGCTGAGGAGAGGATTGAGGAATGAGGCTGTGAGGGATAAAGTGGACTGATGAGGGAGGAATTGAGGGAGGAGGCTGAGGGAAGAGGGCTGAAGAGGGAGGCTGAGGGAGGAATGTTGATGAGGGGGGCTAAGGGAGGGATTGAGGAGCAAAACCGAGGAGGTTCTGAGGAGGAATGAGGGATGAGAAGGAGGCTGAGAGAAGAGACTGAGGAGGGAGTTTGAGTGAGGGAGAGAGGAGGGAAGAGATTGAGGAGGCAGGCTAAGGAATACTGAGGGAGGGATTGAGGAGGGAGGCTGAGGGAGGAGGGTTGGGGAGGGAGGCTGAGGAAGGATGGTTGAGGAGTGAGGCCAAGGAAGGAATTGAGAAGGGAGACAGAAGCAGGGGTTTGTGTATGGAGGCTAGGGGAGGAGATGAGGGGTCAGGCTGAGGGAAAGAGACTAAGAAGGGAGGCTGAGGAGGGATTGACGAAGGAGGCTGTGGGAAGTTGAGGAGAGGGTGAGGGGAGTCGAGGAGGGAGGTTGAGAGAGGAATTGAGGAGTGAGGGTGAGCCTGAGGGAGGAGGGTTGAGGATGGAGGCTGAGGAAAAGGGATTAAGAAGGGATGCTGAGGGAGGAGGTCAAGGAGAGAGTGAGGGGAGTTGAGGAGGGAGAATGAGGGATGAGGTGTTTAGGAGGGATATTGAGGCTGTTGAAACAGAGGAATCCATGTGGTACCCACACCCGTTAAGAATAAACACTCCCCAGCTGTATTTACAGGCAATGCTCCAGTGTCTCATCGGGGTCTGCAGAGTTCAGTCCAACCCAGACCAGGCCCGAGGGGGTGGCAGACGATCCTGATCCCTCGAATCATGGCTCTGTCAGAAAGGACGGAAATCTCTCGGCCCCGCCAGCTCCGAAGAGTGAGAAATGGAATTAACCTTCTGTCCTCTGGACGTTCACTCAGATTCCCTCTTCCTGCAGATGCTGCCTGGTTCACCGGTAATGAAAGGGTTAACGCGGTGTGAGGAACATTAGGGCCTGTACTCGCTGGAGTTTAGAGGGAAGAAGGTCGGGGGAGATCATATTGAAACCTATTGGAAATTGGAAGCCCTTGATAGAGTGGATGTGGAGAGGATGTTTCCTATTGTGGGCGAGTCTAGGACCAGAGGGCACAGATAGAGTGGATGTGGAGAGGATGTTTCCTATAGTGGGGGAGTCTAGGACCAGAGGACAGAGATAGAGTGGATGTGGAGAGGGTGTTTCCTATAGTGGGGGAGTCTAGGACCAGAGGACACAGATAGAGTGGATGTGGAGAGGATGTTTCCTATACTGGGGGAGTCTAGGACCAGAGGGCACAGTTAGAGTGGATGTGGAGTAGATGTTTCCTATACTGGGGGAGTCTAGGACCAGAAGGCACAGATAGAGTGGATGTGGAGAGGGTGTTTCCTATAGTGGGGGAGTCTAGGACCAGAGTACACAGATAGAGAGGATGTGGAGAGGATGTTTCCTATAGTGGGGGAGTCTAGGACCAGAGGACACAGATAGAGTGGATGTGGAGAGGATGTTTCCTATAGTGGGGGAGTCTAGGACCAGAGGACACAGATAGAGTGGATGTGGAGAGGATGTTTCCTATACTGGGGGAGTCTAGGACCAGAGGGCACAGTTAGAGTGGATGTGGAGTAGATGTTTCCTATACTGGGGGAGTCTAGGACCAGAGGGCACAGATAGAGTGGATGTGGAGAGGATGTTTCCCATTGTGGGAGAGTCTAGGACCAGAGGACATAGATAGAGTGGATATGGAGGGAATGTTTCCAAGAGGTGGATAGTTTCTTGATTAGTCGGGGTGTCAAAGGTTACGGGAGAAGGCAGGAGAATGGGGTTGAGAGGGATAGTAAATCAGCCATGATGGACTAGGGGAGCAGACTCAATGGGCTGAATGGCCTGATCTGCTCCCGTGTCGTATGGAGAATCTCTGGTATCCTCAGTCTTTATTACAGACATGCTCTCAACATTTATTGTCTTTATTTTGTTCTTTTTTCTGTTTGCATTTTGTTGCCGTTTGCCCACTGCTTGTTTGTCTGTTCACTGTGTGCATTTTCACCATGTCCCTTCGTTTTTACCGTGAATGCCAGCGAGGAAATGAATCTCTGTGCTGTAGACCGTGATATATATGCACTTTGATAATAAATTTCCTGTTTGAACTTTGCAATGGAACTTTGTGCAGTCGTAGATGGTTCCCACCACTCACTTTATCCATCTCATGCTCTCGATATTTATTGCTTATTTATTCATTCTTATTATTTCTTTCTCTTCGTATTTGCACTGCTTGTTGTCTTTTGTGCTCCCATTGAACGCCCAAGGTGGTGCGGTCTTTTATTGATTCTGTTATGGTTACTATTCCATTATGGATTTATTCATTACGCCAGGCCGCTCAAACTGCCAGCCGCTTTGATTACAGAGTTACCTTGAACTTTGATCTGAAGTTTCCCAGTTCTTTGCATGCTCATGAATTCGCCTTGGGACTGAGGGAGTGAGCACGATTCAACATCTCCTGTGGCCGGGACGTACTGAGGGGAGCTTCGAGACTGTGGAATGGTGACAATTTATCACTCCTCAAACACGCGCTTTCCCATCTTAACAAACCCCAGAGCCCGGCAGAAACATCAATCTGCGATAGGAAAGCAACCTTCTTCATCAAGGACCCCCTCGACATTTTCATATGATGTAATTTGACCTTTCCGAATCTTTCTTATTAACTTAAAATATATGAGGAGTGGAGTTGACGACATTAATGAATGTGTTCGATTTACGATTTTGGTCCAGCCTTGTTTTGTTCCGTTTGCTTTCTTTTTGGGTTTAGTAGTTAGTTTTTTATTTTTTGTTTTTGTTTTGTTTTTTTTTGGGGGGGGTGGTTTTCTTTGCATTATTCATTTCTTTTTATTGCTCTTTTCTCTATGATTAACTATATTAAGAGTTTGCAAGTCTATTACACCTGTATTATCTGAAGTCTTTTTTTTGTACATGTTTTATCAACAATAAGATGATTCCAATCTCTCTGTATTGATATTGTTATTCTGTTTATAATTTTGGAAAATTAATAAATAGATTTTAAAAGAAAAGAAAGGATTCCCACCGTGGTCTACTAGTTCGACACACGTTCTACCAGTCTGTTGTCGCCAGTGCGGTGTGTGCTGGGGCAATGGCATCAATGCGGGTGATGCCAACAGGCGCAATAGACTGATTAGAAAGTCTGGTTCTGGTATGGACACACTGGAGGCCGTGGTAGAGCAAAGGACCCTGTGGAAAATCCTGGTGATTCCGGACAATGTTTCTCACCCTCTGCATGCCTCCTTGGCTGAAGAGAGGAACACTTTTAATAATAGACTGAGACAACAGCGCTGTCCCAAAGAAGTCATTCTTACCCTCGGCCATTAGGCTCTATAATGAGTCAACCTGTAGCCAGGGAAGTGATGACCCCCACCCTTCCTGCTAGACTGTTTGAGGCAACCTATTTTTTTTATTCTTTCTTACTTGTCTTCTAATATTTGTATATCTGTGCACTTGAAATGCTACTACGACACTGTAATTTCCTTTGGCATCAATAAAGTATCTAAGTAAGCTTTATTTTCACTGCTGCCACCAGGAAGGAGGTACAGGAGCCTCAGGACCCACACCACCAGGTTCAGGGACAGTTATTACCCCTCAACCATCAGGAAGGAGGTACAGGAGCCTCAGGACCCACACCACCAGGTTCAGGGACAGTTATACCACTCAACCATCAGGAAGGAGGTACAGGAGCCTCAGGACCCTCACCACCAGGTTCAGGAACAGTCATTACCCCTCAACCATCAGGAAGGAGGTACAGGAGCCTCAGGACCCACACCACCAGGTTCAGGAACAGTTATTACCCCTCAACCATTGCACTCTTGATCCAGAGGGGATAACTTCACAGTGAACTCATTCCACAACCTAAGGATTCATTTTCAAAGCCTCTTACTTCTTATGTTCTCTATATTATTTATTAATTTTTTTGGTAATTGCATGGTTTTTGACTTGGTTTGCACCTTGGTTGTCCGGCCTTGTGTGGGGTTTTTCATTGATTCTGTTGTGTTTCTTTGCAATTACTGTGAATGCCCGCAAGAGAATGTATCTCAGGCTTACGTATGGTGATCTACGTGAAGAATGAGCCCTCTGTCAGTCAGGGTCGAGCATGGATGTTGCACCTCAGATGTTTAGATACACAAGCCAGGGTGGTACGATGTGGAGAGCGAGCTGTTGCCCGTGTAGCGGGCTCCCCCTCTCCATGTAGTTGATGAACCCAAAGGATCGGCAGAGACCCGATACAGTTTGGCACCCGGTGTTGCCGGTCAGCGTTGAACTCAACGTAGAGACTCCAGCTCCGGATTTTTCCCTCGGGGTTCACTCCCGAAGCCGTCCCCGTGACTGGGTACAGCCGCAAGGCGGCGGGAGGTTTGAGATCAGAGTTTTCCTTCTCCCAGATGAGCTGCCAACCGCGGCTGACGAGCCCCGTCTGCCGGACGGACTGGTTTTAAGGCGCCAGTAACCCGCCGTTGCCCCCTTCTCCTGTCAGTAGACACGGTCCCGCCGGGCTTAGTAGCTAAACCACACGTGAAGACCGGGAGCCGGACTTGGTCATCAGAGGCTGTTTGAGACACAGACCACTGGGAGCGTTTAATAGGTAGTGGGAGCTCGTCCCCACTCCCACCCCCGGCCCTGACAACCGTGAGGAACCATATATGTAATTTATTTCAACTTTGCTGAAGTGAGAGGATATTCTCAGAGTTATATTAAGTAATCACAATAAACCATACAAACAATACGTTTTTTATTCAGTAATTTAACACTATCTGCAAATATATGTTCCACATCTCAACAGCGGTGATTTCTCCTGCAATAAGTCATTACAGTATAATATTAATATAGAATTTACATTCATTTTTTTAATACTCTTTGCAAGCATATGAACAAGGAAAAGCATGGTTAGAATTTGAATGCTTCCTCTGTCGTTAGTGTCCCAGAGATTCTGAAACTGTCAGTTAAAATTCTCAGGAAAATCTCACTCAGCCCCAGATGCTCCGAGGACAGACCGCGGTGGCCCCTCGTCCTTCCCTCTCTCCCACGGTCCACTCTCCTCTCCCATCAGACTCCCTCCTCTCCAGCCCCTTTGACTTCTCCCAGCCGCTCACTTCAGCGCCCCTCTCTCTCCCAAGCTGGCTTCACCTATCACCTTCCCAGCTTGTCCTCCTTTCCCCGTCCCGGTGAAGGGTCTCGGCTGTCGACTCCTCCCGCGCGTCTGCCGGACAGTTCCGGGAAGCGGTTCCAGGCCGCGGGGCTCACCGAACGCATCTCACCCCTGGAGGGATCACTATTGAGCCGAGGTGGTCATTTGTCCGAATAACTCGCGCCAATGGATAGATTGAACTTGAATTGCGGCGGGGGGGGGGGCAATATCCTAGCAGGGGGCTAATATCCTTGTGCTGAACGACCGGGGGGAGAGAGGGGGTTAAACTAGACTTGCAGGAGGGGTGGGAACCATGCTGCCAGAACAGATAGTGGAGTGTCTGTGGAGGCAAACGTTCAGCCTACATTCAAAGTCAGGGATCGTAAAGTGAAGTTATCCACTTTGGTGGCAAAAATAGGAAAACAGATTATTATCTGAATGGTGGCCGATTAGGAAAAGGGGAGGTGCAACGAGACCTGGGTGTCATTATACACCAGTCATTGAAAGTGGGCATGCAGGTACAGCAGGCGGTGAAAAAGGCGAACGGTATGCTGGCATTTATAGCGAGAGGATTCGAGTACAGGAGCAGGGAGGTACTACTGCAGTTGTACAAGGCCTTGGTGAGACCACACCTGGAGTATTGTGTGCAGTTTTGGTCCCCTAATCTGAGGAAAGACATCTTTGCCATAGAGGGAGTACAAAGAAGGTTCACCAGATTGATTCCTGGGATGGCAGGTCTTTCATATGAAGAAAGACTGGATGAACTGGGCTTGTACTCGTTGGAATTTAGAAGATTGAGGGGGGGATCTGATTGAAACGTATAAAATCCTAAAGGGATTGGACAGGCTAGATGCAGGAAGATTGTTCCCAATGTTGGGGAAGTCCAGAACGAGGGATCACAGTTTGAGGATAAAGGGGAAGCCTTTTAGGACCGAGATTAGGAAAAACTTCTTCACACAGAGAGTGGTGAATCTGTGGAATTCTCTGCCACAGGAAACTGTTGAGGCCAGTTCATTGGCTATATTTAAGAGGGAGTTAGATATGGCCCTTGTGGCTACGGGGGTCAGGGGGTATGGAGGGAAGGCTGGGGCGGGGTTCTGAGTTGGAGGATCAGCCATGATGATAATAAATGGCGGTGCAGGCTCGAAGGGCCGAATGGCCTACTCCTGCACCTATTTCCTATGTTTCTATGTAAAATTGAGTGCTGTGGGACTAACGTTCTTATTAGATTAGATTAGATTCAACTTTATCGTCATTGTGCCGAGTACAGATACAAAGCCAATGAAATGCAGTTAGCATCTGACCAGAAATACAAAGAATAGTGTTATTGACAAAATAACTGCGAATAAAAAAAAGTGCTACAGCACACAAATACAAAAGTACTGAGACAGTACAATATGGGTTTTATCAAGGTTTTCAAAGCTTGCAGAGAGATTTAGGCCAGTTGGAAGAGTGGGCTGAAAGATGGCAGATGGAGTTTAATGCTGATAAATGTGAGGTGCTACATTTTGGTAGGACTAGTCAAAATAGGACATACATGGTAAATGGTAGGGCATTGAAGAATGCTTTGGAACAGAGGGATCTAGGAATAATGGTGCATAGTTCCCTGAAGATGGAATCTCATGTGGTTAGGGTGGTGAAGAGAGCTTTTGGTTTGCTGGCCTTTATTAATCAGAGCATTGAGTATAGGAGTTGGAATGTAATGTTGAAATTGTACAAGGCATTGTTAAGGCCAAATTTGGAGTATTGTGTACAGTTCTGGTCACTGAATTATAGGAAAGATGTCAATAAAATTGAGAGGGTACAGAGGAGGTTTACTAAAATGTTGCCTAAGTTACAGAGAAAGGTTGAACAAGTTGGGTCTTTATTCTTTGGAGTGTAGAAGGTTGAGGGGGGACTTGATAGAGGTGTTTAAAATTATGAGGGGGATAGATAGAGTTGACGTGGATAGGCTTTTTCCATTGAGAGTGGGGGAGATTCAAACGAGGACATGAGTTGAAAGTTAAAGGGCAAAAGTTTAGGGGTAACATGAGGGGGAACTTCTTTACTCAGAGAGTGGTAGCTGTGTGGAACGAGCTTCCAGCAGAAGTGGTTGAGGCAGGTTCGATGTTGTCATTTAAAGTTAAATTGGACAGATATATGGACAGGAAAGGAATGGAGGGTTATGGGCTGAGTGCAGGTTGGTGTGACTAGGTGAGAGTAAGAGTTTGGCACGGACTAGAGGGGCCAAGATGGCCTGTTTCCGTGCTGTAATTGTAATTGTAGGTGATTTTAAGCTTTCCACATATTGACTGGGACTGCCAAACTGTAAAAGGGCTGGAAGGGGCAGAGTTTGTCGAATATGTTCAGGAAAGTTTCATTGATCAGTACACAGAAGTCCCAACCAGAGAGTGTATGATACTCAATCTGCTATTAGGGAATGAGACAGGGCAGGTGACAGAAGTTTGTGTAGGGAGAACACTGTGCATATAGTGATCACAATGACGTTAGTTTCAAAGTCATTATTGGAAAAGGATAGGCCTGGTCTTCGGGTTAAGATTCTAAATTGGAGGAAGGCCAGTTTTGATGGTATCAGAAAGGATCTGGCAAGTGTGGATCGGGACGGGCTGTTTTCTGGCGAAGGTGTACTTGGTAAGTGGGAGGACCCCAGAGGTGAAGTTCTGAGGGTACTAAGCTTGAGTGTGTGCCCATCAGATTAAAAGGTGAAGATAACGGGTTCGGGGAACCCTGGTTTTCAGGTGATGGTTAGGAGGTGCAGAGCAGGCATTGACGGCTAGGCACAAATGAGGTACTCCAGGAGAACAAGGAATGCAAGAGAACAGGGGGGCTGAGAGAAGGTGTCAGGTGGCTCTAGCGGAGAAGCTGAAGGAGAATGGCAAGGGCTTCTACAGAGGTCGGGTGAGACTACAACTGGAGGTCGTGGGTTCAGGGTTAAAGGTGAAATATTTAAAGGAAACACGACACGGATTGTTCATTCTTCACTCTGAGGGTGGTGAGAGTGTGGAGCGAGCTAGCGGCAGATCACAACGTTATAAGAGAAAAGTTTGGATAGGTACATGGATTGGGTGTGTGTGTGTGTGTGTGTGTGTGGTTCTGTGATAGTGCCCTGAACCAGGACTCTCTGCAAAAGTTTCGCCCATTTAGTGTTCAATATCTGACACTTCTTTGTATAGCTGGGAGTCACAACTCCTCATTAAAGTATTTCACATCCGGAGTGTTGTGAGCAGCTCTGGTCGTCCCCTCCCACTATAGGAAGGACGCTGAGGCTTTGGAGAGAGTGCAGAAGAGGTTCACCAGGATACTGCCTGGTTTAGAGGGCATGTGCTATCACGAGAGGCTGGACAAACTTGGGTTGTCTTCTCTGGAGGGTCGGAGACCGAGAGGAGATCTAATAGAGGTTGACAAGATGATGAGAGGCGTAGACAGAGTGGGCAGACAGTATCTGTTTCCCCAGGGTTGAAATGACTAACGCCATAGGGCATGCACTGAAGGTGAGAGGGGGTAATTCTGAAGGTGATGCGGGGTGGGGGGGGCAAGTTTTTCAAAAAATTAAACACAGAGAGTAGTGGATGTCTAGAATGTGCTGCCTGGGGAGCTGGTAGAGGCAGAAGCTTTAGCAGACTTTTGAGGGATGTTTAGAAAGGCACATGAGTGTGACGAAATGGAAGGGTAGAGACACTGTGCAGGCGGAAGGGATTAGTTGAGTTGCCCATAGTTTAGTTGGGCACCACACTGTGAGCCGAAGGACCTGTTCCCTGTGCTGAACTGTTTGATGTTCATGTTGGGTCCAACCCCCCCGGGCGCTGATTTGGCTCTGCATTTGTCTTGCTGTCTGTCACAGGCTCGCACGTCCTACAGCAGAGAATCCAGCCTTTGAACAGCGTAAGAAACCGTGCGGCACTTTCAAAATGTTTTTTTTCCCCGGAATATGTGCACTGTGACTATTTAGAACGGAAGCCAAACGAAGTCACATTATTTCACAGTTAATTTTAAGGTGACGTTAACTTTGTATAAAAGGAAGTTGCAGCTGCGCGGCAACGAAGGCTATGTGCGCAGGGGCATTTCGGTCATTGCGCGGCAGCTTGGCGGGAACAATGACTGCCGACGTTCGGCGAAAGTTCGGTGGTAACTTCATAGTGACAAAGGGTTCTGCAGATGCAGCACACAGCAAAATGATGGAGGAACTCAGCAGGCCATGCAGCATCTGTGGAAATGAATTAAACAGTCCACGTTTCGGGCCGGGAGCCTTCGTCACGACTGGAAAGGAAGGGGGCAGATGCCAGGATAAGAAGTTGGGGTGGGCGGCTGGGGTGTGGGGGATGGGAGGAGGGCAAACTAGAAAGTGATAGGTCAGGCCAAGTGGTTGGGGGAGGAGTGTTGAAGTAGGAAGCTGGGAGGTGATAGGTGGAAGAAGTAAATGGCTGTAGAAGGAAGAATCTGATTGGACTATGGGAGAAAGGGCAGGAGTCATCCCAGGGGGTGGTGGGAGACAGGTCAGGAGGGAAGATGCCAGAATAAAATGATGGGGGGGTGAGGTGGGGGGAATGGAAAGGAGGACTAGATAGCAGGTGATGGGTGAAGCCGGGTGGGTGGGAAAGGTAAAGGGCTGGAGAGGAAGGAATCTGATGGGAGAGGAGAGTGAGGAGGGGCACCTAGGGGAGGCGATAAGCAGGTGAGGAGAAGAGGCAAGAGGCCAGAGTGGGCAACAGAACAGGAGGGAAGCGGGGAGGGAGGAAAAAATCCTGGAAGGAGAAATTGATGTTCATGCCATCAGGTTGCAGACAGAATATGGTCTTGGTCCTGGACCTACACGGTCTGTTTGAACTACAAGGTGTGTCAGGGGAGTCAGGGCACAGATCAGGTCGGGGTGTAGCTGAATGGTGTCATCCCACGGGGCTGTAACTCTTGGCCGAAATGCCTTCAGGGCCAGGGATGAGGAGAGGGGCGAGGGGTCCCCCATAATCACAGCCCAGTGTTTCCCCCGCTGAGCGCCAGATCTGGGCTCCAGCGTCAACGAGGACCCAGTGTCATGCAGGGAGAGGACACACACACACACACTCAGACACACACACACAGACACACACTCACAGACCCACACACACAGACACACACACACACACACACACACACACACACACACACACACACACACACACACACACACACACAGACCCACACAGAGACACACACACACAGACACACACACACAGACTGAGACACACACACACAGACACACACACACAGACCCACACAGAGACACACACACACAGACACACAGACCCACACACACACAGACACACACACACAGACAGACACACACACACACACTCAGACACACACAGAGACACACACACAAAGACACACAGACACACACACACACACAGACACACACAGACAGACAGACAGACAGACACACACAAAGACACACTCAGACACACAGACACACAGACACACACACACACAGACACAGACACACACAGACACACACACTCAGACACACACAGACTGAGACACACACACAGACACACTCAGACACACACACACAGACACACACAGAGACACACACACAAAGACACAGACACACACACAGACACACACACACACAGACTGAGACACACAGACACACACACACAGACACACACACACACAGACACACACACACAAAGACACACACACTCAGACACACAGACACACACACACACAGACACACACACACTCAGACACACAGACACACACACACACAGACACACACACACACACAGACACACACACTCAGACACACACACTCAGACACACACAGACTGAGACACACACACAGACTGAGACACACACACAGACACACACACTCAGACACACACAGAGACACACACACAAAGACACACAGACACACACACAGACACACACACTCAGACTGAGACACACAGACACACACACACAGACACACACACACAGTCACACAGACTCAGAGACACAGACATACTCAGACACACAGGGACAGACAGACACACACAGAGGGACAGACAGACAGACACACACACCCACAGACCGAGACACTCACACACACACTGACACGCACAGATACACACACACACAGACACACACAGACTGAGACACTCACACACAGAGACACAGATACACAGACTGAGACACACACACACAGACACACACACACACAGACACACAGACCCACACAGAGACACACACACACAGACACACAGACCCACACACACACAGACACACACACACACAGACACACACACACACAAAGACACACACACTCAGACACACACAGAGACACACACACAAAGACACACAGACACACAGACACACACACAGACACACACAGACACACACACACACACACAGACACACACACACAAAGACACACACACTCAGACACACACAGAGACACACACACAAAGACACACAGACACACACACACTCAGACACACACACTCAGACTGAGACACACACACAGACTGAGACACACACACAGACACACACACTCAGACACACACACACAGACACACACACACAGACACACAGACTCAGAGACACAGACATACTCAGACACACAGGGACAGACAGACACACACAGAGGGACAGACAGACACACACACACACCCACAGACCGAGACACTCAGACACACACTGACACGCACAGATACACACACACACAGACACACACAGACTGAGACACTCACACACAGAGACACAGATACACAGACTGAGACACACACACACAGACACACACAGAGACACACACACAAAGACACACAGACACACAGACTCAGAGACACAGACATACTCAAACACACAGGGACAGACAGACACACACAGACACACACACACAGACCCACACAGAGACACACACACACAAAGGCACACACAGACCGAGACATACACACACACACAGAAATTGAGACACTCACACACACACACACTGACACACACAGACACACACACAGATACACAGACTGAGACACACACACAGACACAGGTACAGACAGACACAGACACACACACACACACTCAGACACAGAGACACATATAGACACAGAGACACAGACATACTCAGACACACACGCAGGGACAGACAGGTGCGCGCACGCACACACACACACACACACACACACACACACACACACAGGGACAATGCTGGAGGAACTCAGCAGGTCAGGCAGGAATCAAGATCATTTAATGTCATCTTTGTGTCAAGAAGAACTAAATAATTGTTACTTTGGCTCTGACGCAGCACAAAGCAAAACCCAAACAAACATAGTAAGATAAAGAACACAATAATAATAATAAAAACACAATAAATATAAACACATAATCTAGTTTACACACATCGATGGAAATCATCTATTGACAGGAACGAGGAATTGACATTTCAGGCTGAGACCTTTCGTCAGGATTGGACAGGAAGGGGGGAAGATAGATGCCAGAATAAAACAGTGGGGGGAGGACGACAGGCTAGAAGCTGATAGGTGAAGCCAGGTGGGTAGGGAAGCTGGGGGGGGTGGAATTTGAAGTGAGGAACTGGTTGGTGATGGGTGGAAGAGGTAAAGAGTTGGAGAAGAAGGAATCTGACAGGAGAGGAGAGTGGACCGTGGGAGAAAGGGAAGGAGGAGGGACGCTGGGGGAGGAGACGAGAAGAGGGAAGACACTGGATTAAAAAAGCTGGGAAGGAGGGGAAGGAGGACTAGCTGGAAGGTGAAGCCAGGGGGGTGGGAAAGGTAGAGGGCTGGAGAGGAAGGAATCTGATAGGAGGGGAGTGGACCGTGGGAGAAAGGGAAGGCAGGGCACCAGGGGGAGGTGAGGGGCAGGTGAGGTGACGAGGTAAGAGGCCCGTATTTAGAACGGAAGAGGGAAGGGAGAGGAGGAGGAGGTTATATTCAGTACTGGTCGCCGTTATGCGGAGTATAGATCTGAAGCTCTCTGAGGCCTTGCATTGAATCTGCTGATTAGATACTTTTAACAGTTTCTTTCCCTTTATCTCCTCAGAAGGCGCTCACCGCGGTCAGTTAGGGTTCCCGGCCACAGTCCCGAGCACGTTAAGTCCCACCGGCGGCCTATTCCACTTGGGGGGCAGGGGCAGCAGCTCATCCTGCGTGTCAGTGCCCACCCAAGCCCTTGGCGCCCGGACCCTGGCCACCTCCATTTTCTGAATTCACTTGCCCCAGGCCGTCCGTCTTTGCATGCACCTTGGTTTATGGAGAAATGCGATAAATATCGAGAGAGAGGGAGAGAGGGGCGCAGGCGCCCGTTGGACACCGGGAAGGACGCCGCGTCAGTCCTCTGGCGGGGCGAGCACGGCCGCGGGCAGCTTGCCTTACGACTTCAGGGAGGGAATGCTGCTGGACTTGCGCATCACCAGCCGCAGCTCGATGTCGGGGAGGGCGCCCCGCTTGCCGGGGGAGGTCCCTTCGTCGGCCGCTGCCAGGTGCAGGTCGAAGCGGAGCGAGGCCGATTTCTTGCGGAGGTGGGGGTTGTCTTTGAAGAAGGAGCACTCCCACCCTTTGATCAGCTCGTCCATCTTCTCCGTCCTGGAAAGAGCAGAAAGACCGGTGAGTTCCCAAACCATCACTGCGGACCACTCCAGACTGAGACCTGATTCCCCACTGCAGTTCTGACCGCAACAGAGGGAAGGTGAGGGAGGAGGGGAGAATCTTTTGCAACGGGCAGACCTCAGAGGAGTGCTGGGGGGCGGGGTGGTGAGCAGTCCATTGGAACTGGAGGGAGGAAGCAGGCCAGGTGGGTAACTTTATATAAAACAAAATTCCAGCTGCGTGGCAACGAAGGCTATGTGCGCGGGGGCATTTTGGTCATTGTGCGGTCGCGCACCCGCGCAACTAGGCAGGAACGGTGGCCGCCGATGCTTACTAAAAGTTCGGTAGTGACTTCATAACAGCAAGGGGTTCTGCAGATGCTGGAAATCTTAGAGCAACGCACACAAAACGCTGGAGCAACCCAGCGGGTCAGGCCGCCCCTGACAGCGAGAAACAGGAAACGGTCTGGGCGCAGGACCTCAAAAACTGGGAAGGACAGGTTTGGGAGGGAGAGGTGGGGTGGGGGCAGGGCATCTTTGTTGGGGCAAAAACCACGACTGTGTGGATTTCTTCCAGGTGCTGCTTAGGGCAGAGGTACTCAACTGGGGCTCCACGCTTAATGGGTATTGGTTCACGGCCTTAAAATAGGGCGGGAAGACTTGATTTCGAGAAACAGCAAGGATAGACATTCCCGGCCTGCTGAGCCATGCCACCCCTGACTTAACTCTAACCTGAGTATAGGAGAATTTACAATGACCACTTGACCTAGCCAGTACGTCGTCGGACTGTGGGAGGAAACCGAAGCGTCAGGGGTAAACCTACACATTCCCTGGGGGAGGACGTCAAGTCAAGTCACTTTTTATTGTCATTTTGACCATAACTGCTGGTACAGTGCACAGTAAAAACGAGATTTTTTCCAGACCATGGTGCTACATGAACAATACAAAAACTACACTGAACTACGTAAAACAACACAAAAACTACACTAGACTACAGACCTACCCAGGACTACATAAAGTGCACAGAACAGTGCAGGCATTACAATAAATAATAAACAAGACAATAGACACAGTAGAGAGCAGTAGGGTGGTGTCAGTCCAGGCTCTGGGTATTGAGGAGTCTGATGGCTTGGGGGTAGAAACTGTTGCACAGTCTGGTCGTGAGAGCCCGAATACTTCGGTGCCAGATGGCAGGAGGGAGAAGAGTTTATATGAGGGGTGGGTGGGGTCCTTCATAATGCTGTTTGCTTTACGGATGCAGCGTGTGGTGTAAATGTCTGTAATGGCGGGAAGAGAGACCCCGACGATCTTCTCAGCTGACCTCACTATCCTCTGCAGGGTCTTGCGATCCGAGATGGTGCAATTTCCGAACCAGGCAGTGATGCAGCTGCTCAGGATGCTCTCGATACATCCTCAGGAGAATGTGCTGAGGATGGGGTGCAGGGGAGATGGTCTTTCCTCAGCCTTTGTACAGAGGATGCTGGGATTGAACTGCAAACTGTGACAGCAACGCGTTAACGGCTACGCTACCCGTTCCCTCCCACCATCTAAAGGCATCCTGGTCAGTAGGTTGACTGGCCATTGTAAATTGTCCTGCAATTAGGCTGGGGGTTAAATTGGGGGGGGGGGGCTGGGCGGTGGGGCATGTTGGGCCGGAAGATCCTGTTCCTCGCTGTATCTCTGAATGAACAAACAAATAAATGAATATTGCGAATAAACTACTAACGATGTCATCTGACCATTCAGTAAATGGGAGACAGACAGCCAGAGAGCGAGAAGAGCAAATTTCCGGATGGCACCAAGATCGGGGGTGGAGTGGACAGCGAGGAAGACTATCAGAGCTGGCAGCGGGGTCTGAACCAGCTGGAAAAATGGGCTGAAAAATGGCGGATGGGATTTAATGCAGAGACAAGTATTGTTGAGGAGCGTTGTTGGGGATCCCTGCCACCCCATCCCACAATCTCTCTGACCCAGGAAGGAGGTACAGGAGCATCAGGACTAGAACTGCCAAAGACTGGGTAACAGGTTCTTCCCTCAGGCTGGGAGAGGAATGAATACCCGACCACCACTGGGGTCTCGTCACTACCACCCATCCCACAATCTCTCTGACCCACCACCGTCAGGAAGGAGGTACAGGAGCATCAGGACTAGGACTGTCAGACTGGGTAACAGCTCCTTCCCTCAGGCTGGGAGACTAATGAACACCCTATCCCACTGGGGTCTCGTCACTACCCCCCCCCACCCACAATCTCTCTGATCCACCACCGTCAGGAAGGAGGTACAGGAGCATCAGGACTAGGACTATCAGACTGGGCAACAGCTCCTTCCCTCAAGCTGGGAGACTGTTGAATTCCCGGCCACCACCGAGGTCTCGTCACTGGGACAGCGAGCTGCTTACTGACTACCTGTGCTGCGCACAACTTGCATTTTGAATTATATTTTATTGACTTACTTGTGGTAATATTTTTGTTATGCTCTGTGTGGGTGCACCGTGATCCGGAGGAACGCTGTTTCGTTTGGTTGTATATATGTACAGTCAGGTGTCAACAAACTTGAACTCGAAATGCGAGGTGTTGCCCTTTGGCGGGACCAGCCAGGGTAGGTCTTACACAGTGAACGGGCAGGGCACTGAGGAGTGCGGTAGAACAGGGGGATCTGGGAAAACAGGTCCATAATTCATTGAAAGTTGCGTCACAGGTAGATAGGGTCGTAAAGAAAGCTTTTGGCACGTTGACCTTCATAAATCAAAGTACTGAGTGCAGGAGATGGGATGTTACGTTGAGGTTGTACAAGGCATTGGCGAGGCCTGATTTGGAGTACTGTATGCAGTTCTGGTTATAAGATTGAAAGAGCGCAGAGAGAATTTACAACGAGTATTGCTGAGACTTGAAGACCCCAGTTATAAGGTTGAATAGGTTAGGACTTTATTCCCTGGAGCGCAGGAGTATGAGGGGAGATTTGATAGAGGTAGACAAAATTATGAGGGGCATAGACGGGTAAAGTGTTAACAAGTTCGTTGGACAGCAAGAAGATCCAACAAGTCGAAGTTTGAAGAAATACAGCCAGACTGCTCTCTAGGAGACTTGATTATGAGACAAAAGCTCAGATATTTTGGCCACGTCATGAGAAGACAGGATTCCTTGGAAAAGACGCTCGAAAAACAGAAGGTAAAAGGAGGTAAACACGAGGAATTCTGCCGATGCTGGAAATTCAAGCAACACTGGAACAACACACGTCAAATTTGCTGGTGAACGCAGCAGGCCAGGCAACATCTCTAGGAAGAGGTACAGTCGACATTTTGGGCCGAGACCCTTCATCAGGACTAACTGAAGGAAGAGCTAGTAAGAGATTTGAAAGTTGGAGAGGGAGGGGGAGATCCGAAATGATAGGAGAAGACAGGAGGGGGGGGGATGGAGCCAAGAGCTGGACAGGTGATTGGCAAAAGGGATATGAGAGGATCATGGAACAGGAGGCCCAGGGAGAAGGAAAAGGGGGGGGGAACCCAAAGGATGGGCAAGAGGTATAGTCAGAGGGACAGAGGGAGAAAAAGGAGAGTGAGAGAAAGAATATGTGTATATCAATAAATAACAGATGGGGTACGAGGGGGAGGTGGGGCCTTAGCGGAAGTTAGAGAAGTCGATGTTCATGCCATCAGGTTGGAGGCTACCCAGACGGAATATAAGGTGTTGTTCCTCCAACCTGAGTGTGGCTTCATCTTGACAGTAGAGGAGGCTGTGGATTGACATGTCAGAATGGGAATGGGACGTGGAATTAAAATGTGTGGCCAATGGGAGATCCTGCTTTCTCTGGTGGACAGAGCGTAGATGTTCAGTGAAACGGTCTCCCAGTCTGCGTCGGGTCTCGCCAATATATAGAAGGCCATGTCGGGAGCACTGGACGCAGTATATCACCCCAGCCCTTTTCATCACAGGTAAAAGAAGGATTGGACGACAGAGGCTACCACAGATGGATAATATTACTCAGACAACGCATATGGCCTTGGGGGATCTTAGAGAGGCGGTTTCCTCCAAGAAGGCGTCCATGAGGTCCCGGAGAGTCGGACTCGACTTAACAACCGAACAACAAATGGATAGGGTGTATGCAGGCAAGCTCTTCGCACTGAGGTTGGGTGAGACAAGAACCAGAGGCCACGGATTTAAGGGGGGGAATGTTTAAGGGGGAAACCCGAGAGGGAACTTCTTCTTTCCTCAGAG
Source organism: Mobula hypostoma (assembly GCF_963921235.1). NCBI lineage: Eukaryota > Metazoa > Chordata > Chondrichthyes > Myliobatiformes > Myliobatidae > Mobula > Mobula hypostoma. The sequence continues at coordinate 67,811,428 of NC_086128.1, read as the reverse complement.
CACGGCGAGTGCGCGGGACGAGTTGGTCCGTTTCTGATCGCGCAGCCGGCACTCTTCGACGGACCTCGGTGAGACTTGGGCAGTCCGTGTGGTCCTCGGAGGTGGACCATTGGGGTACTACCCCCGAGCAACACACACACACAGACAATGCTGGAGAGACTCAGCAGGTCAGGCAGCATCTACGGAGGGGGATGAATAGCGCAATGTTTCAGGCCGAGACTCTTCGCCGAGGACCCGATAGGAAAGGTGGAGATGCCAGAATAAGAAGGTGGTGGGAGGAGGGGGAAGGAGGGGGAGGGAGGGGGAGGGAGGGGGAGGAAGGAGGAGGGAGGAGGAGGGAGGAGGAGGAAGGAGGACAAGCTAGAAAGTGATTGGTGAAGCCAGATGCATGGGGGGAGGGAGGCAAAGTAAGAAGCTGGAATATTGTGCACAGTTTTGGTCTCTAAATTTGAGGAAGGACATTCTTGCTATGGAGGGAGTGCGGCGTAGGTTCACAAGGTTAATTCCCGGGATGGCGGGATTGTCATATGTTGAAAGATTGGAGCGACTGGGCTTGTATGCACTGGAATTTAGAAGGCTGAGAGGGGATCTTATTGAAACATATAAGGTTATTAAGGGATTGGACATGCTGGAAGCAGGAAGCATGTTCCCGATGTTGGGGGAGTCCAGAACCAGAGGCCACAGTTTAAGAATAAGGGGTAGGCCATTTAGAACGGAGTTGAGGAAAAACTTTTTCACCCAGAGTTGTGAATCTGTGGAATGCTCTGTCTCAGAAGGCAGTGGAGGCCAATTCTCTGGATTCTTTCAAGAAAGAGTCGGATAGAGCTCTTAAAGATAGCGGAGTGAAGGGATATGGGGAGAAGGCAGGAACAGGGATGATCAGCCATGATCACAGTGAATGGTGGTGCTGGCTCGAAGGGCCGAATGGCCTACTCCTGCACCTATTGTCTATTCTGATTGGTGGAAAAGGTTAAGGGCTGGAGAAGAAGGAATCTGATAGGAGAAGGGAGTGGACCCATGGGAGAAAGGGAAAGTGAGGTGGGGTTGGGCACCAGAGGGAGGTGATAGGCAAGCGAGGAGAAGAGGCAAAGGGCTAGAGTGGAGAAATAAAGAAGGGGTGGGGGGGGGGAATTATCTGAAGTTGGAGAAATCGATGTTCGTGCCATCAGGTTGGAGGCTACCTAGACGGAATGTGAGGTGTTAGTCCTCCACCCTGAAGGTGGCCTCATTGTGGGAGAAGCGGAGGCCGTGGACTGACATGTCAGAATGGGGAATGGGGTTAGAATGGTCGGGCACTGGGAAATCCTGGTTTTTCAACCATGCCCAGAGTAATGCCAGCCTCCTCAGGACAAGGTGGTTGGGCAGCTGTTGGCCAGCACGGTCCTAGGTTCCAGTGGTGATGCATCAGCACGTTGGAGGGAGATTGAAAATCTGGCCGGGGGTTGCCACAACCACAACCTCTCCCTCAATGTCAGCAAGACTGACGAGCTGATTATTGACTTGGTCCCACTGAACCTGGACCCACACCACCAGGTTCAGGAGCAGTTATTACCCCCTCAACCATCAGGAAGGAGGTACAGGAGCCTCAGGACCCACACCACCAGGTTCAGGAGCAGTTATTACCCCTCAACCATCAGGAAGGGGGTACAGGAGCCTCAGGACCCACACCACCAGGTTCAGGAACAGCTATTACCCCACAACCATCAGGAAGGAGATACAGGAGCCTCAGGACCCACACCACCAGGTTCAGGAGCAGTTATTACCCCTCAACCATCAGGAAGGAGGTACAGGAGCCTCAGGACCCACACCACCAGGTTCAGGAACAGTTATTACCCCTCAACCATCAGGAAGGAGGTACAGGAGCCTCAGGACTCACACCACCAGGTTCAGGAACAGTTATTACCCCTCAACCATCAGGAAGGAGGTACGGGAGCCTCAGGACCCACACCACCAGGTTCAGGAGCAGTTATTACCCCTCAACCATCAGGAAGGAGGTACAGGAGCCTCAGGACCCACACCACCAGGTTCAGGAACAGTTATTACCCCTCAACCATCAGGAAGGAGGTACAGGAGCCTCAGGACTCACACCACCAGGTTCAGGAACAGTTATTACCCCTCAACCATCAGGAAGGAGGTACGGGAGCCTCAGGACCCACACCACCAGGTTCAGGAACAGTTATTACCCCTCAACCATCAGGAAGGAGGTATGGGAGCCTCAGGACCCACACCACCAGGTTCAGGAACAGTTATTACCCCTCAACCATCAGGAAGGAGGTACAGGAGCTTCAGGACCCACACCACCAGGTTCAGGAACAGTTATTACCACCAGGTTCAGGAACAGTTATTACCCCCTCAACCATCAGGAAGGAGGTACAGGAGCCTCAGGACCCACACCACCAGGTTCAGGAACAGTTATTACCCCTCAACCATCAGGCTCTTGAACCAAAGGGGATAACTTCACTCACCCCATCACTGAACTGTTCTCACAACCAATGGACTCACTTTCAAGGACTCTTCATCTCATATTCTCGATATTTATTACTTATTTATTTATTACTATTATCTCTTCTTGTTGTTGTGCTCTGTTTGATGTCTTCTGCACTCTCTTTGAACGCCCTCATTGGTGCGGTCTTTCATTGATACTGGTCTGGTTGTTATTCTATAGATTTATTGAGTATGTCCAGAAGAAATTGAATCTCAGGGTTGTATATGGTGACATATATGTACTTTGATAATAAATTTACTTTGAACTTTGGCGTGACCTAGCACTGCTCCCCCTTTGCTTGTACAGGGCGCCGTTAAGAACAGAACAGAAACTCTCTTGCACTCACTGAATTTTGCCGGGAGCCTTTGCGCTCTCGGATTCCGCGTCGTGACTGGGGATCTCCTGCGTCGCCACCGTCTCAATCCTCTGCTCCAGGGAAGCCTCCATCACGACAGCTACCGGGGGAGACGAAGAGTCATCAGTCAGATGGCGACCCGACCCTCAGCAATGGCGTCCAGCCGTTCTGAGATGCGCCCCCTCCTTCCCAACCCAAATTACTGCCCGTCCAGGCTTGGGGATGGACTGGAAGGACAGACCAGGTGAGCGGAAGGGGCGGAAAGGTACTAAGGTGCCGGGGACATTTACCAGCACGCTGCCTGGATGAAGAGGGTGTGTGTTATAATGAGACGTTGTGTTGCTTCCCCTGGAGTGGGAGAGGCTGAGGGCAGATCTGACATGTTTAGAAAGGTTAAGATAGAATAGGCAGTAGCTTTTTGCCAAGGGTTAAGATGTCTGACACCAGAGGACGTACGTTTAAGCTGGGGGGGGGGCGTAATTTCAAAGGAGATTTTTTTTTAAACAGTGGTGGGTGCCTGGGATGGTGGTCAAGGCAGAAACATTAGAGACTTTAGAAACATTAGATAGGCTCTGTCTGCCAGAGAGAGCAGGATCTCCCAGTGGCCGCACATTTTAATTCCACATCCCATTCCCATTCTGACATGTCTATCCACGGCCTCCTCTACTGTAAAGATGAAGCCACACTCAGGTTGGAGGAACAACACCTTATATTCCGTCTGGGTAGCCTCCAACCTGATGGCATGAACATTGACTTCTCTAACTTCCGCTAATGCCCCACCTCCCCCTCGTACCCCATCCGTTATTTATTTATATACACACATTCTTTCTCTCTCTCTCTCCTTTTTCTCCCTCTTTCCCTCTCACTATACCCCTTGCCCATCCTCTGGGCTCCCCTCCCCCTTTCTTTCTCCCTAGGCCTCCTGTCCCATGAACCTCTCGTATCCCTTTTGCCAATCACCTGTCCAGCTCTTGGCTCCATCCCTCCCCCTCCTGTCTTCTCCTATCATTTTGGATCTCCCCCTCCCCCTTTCAAATCTCTTACTAGCTCTTCCTTAAGAAGCTGGAATATTGTGTACAGTTGTGGCCTCCAAATTTGAGGAAGGACATTCTAGCTATGGAGGGAGTGCAGCGTAGGTTCATGAGGTTAATTCCCGGGATGCAGGACTGTCATATGTTGAAAGATTGGAGCGACTGGGCTTGTACACACTGGAATTTAGAAGGCTGAGAGGGATCTGATTGAAACGTCAACTGTACCTCTTCCTAGAGATGCTGCCTGGCCTGCTGCGTTCCACCAGCATTTTTTTGTGTGTGTTGCTTGGATTTCCAGCATCCGCAGATTTCCTTGTGTTTGTGAGACGTTTTGATAGGTAGATGGATGTGAGGGGAAACTGAACGATGAACACATTGTGTAGGAAGAAGAGAGTGGTTTAGTCGGCCACAGACAAGAGAAAGTCTGCAGATGCTGGAAATCCGAGCAACACACACAAAATGCTGGCGGAACTCAGCAGGCCAGGCAGCATCCATGGATAAGAGTACACAGTCGACGTTTCGGGCCGAAACCCTTTGGCAGGACTGGAGGGAAAAAGGCCGAGGGGAAGATTTAAAAGGTGGGAGTGGGGAAGGGAGAGGGAAACACAAGGTGATAGGTAAAACCTGGAGGGGGAAGGGAGAGGTAAAGAGCTGGGAAGTTGATTGGTAGAAGAGACAGAAGGCCGTGGAAGAGAGAAAAGAGGGGGAGGAGCACCAGAGGGAGGCGATAGGCGGACAAGGAGATACGGTGAGACGGGGAGAAGGGGATGGGAAATAGTGAAGGGGGGCTACTATTGGAAGTTAGAGAAGTCGATGTTCATGCCATCAGGTTGGAGGCTACCCAAATGGAATGTAAGGTGTTGTTCCTCCAACCTGAGTGTGGCCTCGTCGCGACCGTGGAGGAGGCCATGGATGGACACATCGGAATGGGAATGGGAAGTGGAATTAAAATGGGCGGCCGCCGGGAGATCCCGCTTTCTCCGGCGGACGGAGCGTAGGTGCTCGGCGGAGCGGTCTCCCAATCTGCGTCGGGTCGCACCGTGATAGCTAGTGCGAGAGGGCACAGTTTTAAGGTGCTTGGAAGTAGGTACAGAGGAGATGTCGGGGGTAAGTTTTTTACGCAGTGAGTGTGTGGAATGGGCTGCCGGCGACGGTGGTGGAGGTGGATACGATAGGCTCTTTTAAGAGACTCCTGGACAGGTACATGGAGCTGAGAAAAACAGAAGGTATGGGTAACCCTGGGTAATTTCTAAGGTAAGAGCATGTTCGGCACAGCTTTGTGGGCTGGAGGGCCTGTATTGTGCTGTAGGTTTTCTCTGTTCCTATGGTACACAGAAGGCCACACCGGGAGCACCGAACACAGTATGTGACACCCAACTTCCAGGTGAGACAGCTCTTCACCTGTGAGTCTGTTGATGTCACATACTGTGTCTGGTGCTCCCGGTGTGGCCTCCTGTAGAACGGTGAGACCCGACGCAGACTGGGAGACCGCTTCCCCCACCGGAAATAGCAGGATCTCCCCGCGGCCACCCGTTTTAATTCCACGATTCCTGTGGTTGTGCCGGGGTTAAAAAGCTGGGCTGCCGGGCGCCGCGGTTCGCTGGGCCAGGATGGGCCCGTCCCGCCCTGCGTCAATCGCTCAATGAACAGCGAAACAGAACACAGCACGCAACAAAGACGACAACAGCAGAGCAACACACACACACGGGCACAGACAGACAAGACACTCATATGAAAAGGCAGGTGTATGGGGTTGAGTGGGATCCGCGAACAGCCAGGACAGATTGGAGGAGCAGACTTGATGGGCTGAACGGCCTCATTCTGCTCCTGTGCCTTACAGGTCAGACAGCGTCTGTGGCAAAGAATAAACAGTCGATGTTTCGGGTTCAGACACTTCATTGGGACTGGAGAGAAAATAAGTCACGTCACTTTTTAAAAACGCAAACAGGAGGAAATCTGCAGTTGCTGGAAATTCAAGCAACACACGTCAAAGTTGCTGGTGAACGCAGCAGGCCAGGCAGCATCTCTAGGAAGAGGTACAGTCGACGTTTCAGGCCGAGACCCTTTGTCCTGATGAAGGGTCTCGGCCCGAAACGTCGACTGTACCTCTTCCTAGAGATGCTGTCTGGCCTCCTGCGTTCACCTGCAACTTTTATGTGTGTTTCAAGTCACTTTTTGATTGTCGTTTCGACCATAACTGCTGGTAGAGTACACAGTAAAAACGAGACAACGTTTTTCAGGACCATGGTGCTATATGAAACAATATTAAAAAACTACACTGATCTACACAAAACAACACAAAAACTACACTGGACTACAGACCTACCCAGGACTGCATAAAGTGCACAAAACAGTGCAGGCTTTACAATAAATAATAAACAAGACATTAGGCACAGTAGAGGGCAGTAGGTTGGTGTCAGTCCAGGCTCTGGGTATTGAGGAGTCTGATGGCTTGGGGGAAGAAACTGTTGCACAGTCTGGTCGTGAGAGCCCGGATGTTTTGGTGCCTTTTCCCAGATGGCAGGAGGGAGAAGAGTTTATATGAGGGGTGCGTGGGGTCCTTCATAATGCTGTTTGCTTTACGGATGCAGCGTGTGGTGTAAATGTCTGTGATGGCGGGAAGAGTTAGAGTAAGGAAATGGGGCGGGGAGGGGAGGGGGAAAAGAACAGCAGAACAAGCCCCTTTTCCTCCCCCCACGCTCGCCCCTAACCACCCACCCACAGACATTCACCCAACTCCGGGACAGGGGTACAACTTCTAGATTTCTGATTTAACCCCCACCACCTGCCCACCGACTGATCGGCCCGCAGGCCTCCCCTTTGAGCATACGCGCACCGCCAACCTGGAACATCCCGACAGCCGCAGACGTCCTTCGCGCCGCCCCCCCCCCGGCCCCCGCCATGTCACACTTACCTGAAGGGAGAGTCACTGTCTTCTGACGTAACCAGGTGTGCGATGACTGTGAGCCGACGGCGCCTGAGCTGGCGAGACTGTAATGGAGGGACAGCGTAAAGAGGCCGTAGAATTATCCTCGCGATGCACAGGCGAGCCGCTGGCCAGCAGTGAAAATCACGGCCCAAGCAATCGCGTGGCATGCAAGACAATTCCTAGAAGCGTGTGTTTTCTTTTCCCCCCCGCAAACAATTCCGTAAGCAGACTAGCCTTGTAGTCTGCGTTGGGACCGACTCTTTTTACGTTATATGTCAATGATTTGAGTGATGGAATTGATGGCTTTCTTGCAAAGTTTGCAGACGATACGAAGATAGGTGGTGGGGCAGGTAGTTTTGAGGAAGTCGAGAGGCTTCAGAAGGACTTAGTCAGATTAGGAGAATGGGCAAAGAAATGGCGGATGGAATACAGTGTCGGGAAGTGCACTTTGGCAGAAGAAATTAAAGCAGCAGTCTCCAAAGCATGTGCTACCGGTTCGCGAGGAAGCGATATGAGTCAGCTGCACCTTTCCTCAGTCCCTGTCACGCACTGTTGAACTTGAACATAGGGTTGCCAACTGTCCCGTATTAGCCCGGACATCCCGTATATTGGGCTAAATTGGTTTGTCCCATACGGGATCGCCCTTGTCCCGTATTTCCCCCGCTAAGGTAAAGCGTTCCTGTGAAACCTTTTGTGCCGAAATGGCGTGAAGCGAAGAAGCAATTACCATTAATTTATATGGGAAAAATTTTTCAGTGTTCCCAGACCCAAAAAATAATCTAACAAATCATACCAAATAACACATAAAACTGAAAATAATTCTAACATACAGTAAAAGCGTTAATGATATGATAAATACACAGCCTATATAAAGTAGAAATAATGTATGTACAGTGTAGTCGGGAAGATTAAGCCAAAACCGATTTGTGGGGGGAAAATTGGCACGTACGCACATGTGTACACCACATATGCGAACGTCACGCATGCGCACACAGGAACCTGCGCAAGGCTTCACGGTCACGGTCGTCTTTCTCGGGGTAAGCACAAGTGTCCCGTCAACACACACAAAAAGTGCTGGTGAACGCAGCAGGCCAGGCAACACCGAAAGGAAGAGGTACAGTTGACGTTTTGGGCCGGGACCATTCGTCAGGATTTGACTGCCACTTTTGTCCCTTATTTGAGAGTGAGAAAGTTGGCAACCCTAACTGTAAAAGACATGCTGAGGTGAGTTTAACCCTACTTGATCACCCCCCACCCCGGGTGGCCGCCCGCAAGAATATTGTCAATATTAAACCGGTCCGCGGTGCAAAGAAGATTAGGGACTCCTGTATTAAAGGGTTGACTATTTTCTAACACAAGAGAAAGTAAAAAACTCTGAGGTGCAAAGGGACTTGGGTGTCCTTGTGCAGGATTCCCAAAAGATTAATTTGCAGTTGAGTCTGTGGTGAGGAAGGCAAATGCAATGTTGGCATTCATTTCCAAAGGACTAGAATATAAACACAAGGATGTAACGTTGAGGCTTTATAAAGTCCTGGTGAGGCCTCACTTGGAGTATCGTGAGCAGTTTTGGGCCCCTTATCTTAGAAAGGATGTGCTGAAACTGGAGAGGGTTCTAGGGAGGTTCACGGAAATGATTCTAGGATCGAACGGCTTGTCATATGAAGCGCGTTTGATGGCTCTGGGCTCCTATTCACTTGAACGCAGAAGGTTGAGGGGTGACCTCATTGAAACTGATCAAACGGTGAAAGCGCGATGTCTCCTTGCGTGGCGACGAAAGTAGCTTACTCTGCAAGTAAATTGCCCAGATCAGAGAACAACTCAACCCAACCTGAGCTAGACATTTTCCGAGTTATTTCCAGTCCCCGTGAAGCTAACTAATCATCCTTTGCACAGCTCCAAGTAAAAATACGGGAATTAAGTTCAGGTTAAAGGCTCTGGTCTAAGATGGTGCTGGTGAACCACAGCGACGACTTACTGGTAGCGAACAATACTATTAAATAATGACACTTTTTCTCAATGCAATCCAATAGCCTGCAACTTCCCTTCCGGACCCGCTTGGCGTCTCTGCAGTTTTCAACTTAAGTACCGCGGGTGCAGAACGCTCTCAGTGTGGCGCACGCAAGCTGAATTCAGGCAGCGGGGCCCGGACCTGAGCGTGAGGAATGCGCCGATGTTTGGCGGGACCTCGAGCCGACTCAGAGTCGCACAACTGAGGTGAGGTGAGCCGAGGAAGAGGAGCCTGGGCCCCGGGAGCGAGGAAAGACCCCCGGTGATCGGCTGATTTGGGCACCAGGCCAGGCTGCTTACTTACTAATCGTGTTATTGTTTGCATTGGGCGTTCCGCGGTCTTCTTTTTAAATGGGTACGATTGGGTTGCACTGCTCTGTGGCTGCCTGGAAGGAGACAAATCTAAAGGTTGTCTATAATGCATGTACTTTGATGACAAATGAGCTTCGAACTTTTGCAGCCCACAAGACAGAGGAGCAGAACGAGGCCATTCAGCCCATCGAGTCTACCCTGCCATTGTAACGTGTCCGATTTACTATCCCTCTCAACTCCATTCTCCTGCCTTCTCCCCGTAACCTTTGTCACCCTGACGAATCAAGAACCGGTCAACCTCTGCTTTAAATACACCCAGTGACCTGGCCTCCACAGCCGACTGTGGCAACAAATTCCACAGATTCACCTCCCTCTGGCTAAAGAAATTCCTCCTCATCCCCATTCTGAGGCTGTCCCCTCTAGTTCTCCTCTCTCCCCCCGCTACCCACTACAGGAAACATCCTCTCCACATCCACTCTATCTGTGTCCTCTGGTCCTAGACTCCCCCACTATAGGAAACATCCTCTCCACATCCACTCTATCTGTGTCCTCTGGTCCCAGACTCCCCCACTATAGGAAACATCCTCTCCACATCCACTCTATCTGTGCCCTCTGGTCCTAGACTCCCCCACCATAGGAAACATCCTCTCCACATCCACTCTATCTGTGTCCTCTGGTCCCAGACTCCCCCACTATAGGAAACATCCTCTCCAAATCCTCTCTATCTGTGTCCTCTGGTCCTAGACTCCCCCCACTATAGAAAACATCCTCTCCACATCCACTCTATGTGTGTCCTCTGGTCCTAGACTCCCCCACTATAGGAAACATCCTCTCCACATCCACTCCATCTGTGCCCTCTGGTCCTAGACTCCCCCACTATAGGAAACATCCTCTCCACATCCACTCTATCTGTGCCCTCTGGTCCTAGACTCCCCCACTATAGGAAACATCCTCTCCACATCCACTCTATCTGTGAGCTCTGGTCCCAGACTCCCCCACCATAGGAAACATCCTCTCCACATCAACTCTATCTGTGTCCTCTGGTCCTAGACTCCCCCACTATAGGAAACATCCTCTCCACATCCACTCTATCTGTGCCCTCTGGTCCTAGACTCCCCCACCATAGGAAACATCCTCTCCACATCCACTCTATCTGTGTCCTCTGGTCCCAGACTCCCCCACTATAGGAAACATCCTCTCCACATCCACTCTATCTGTGCCCTCTGGTCCTAGACTCCCCCACCATAGAAAACATCCTCTCCACATCCACTCTATGTGTGTCCTCTGGTCCTAGACTCCCCCACTATAGGAAACATCCTCTCCACATCAACTCCATCTGTGCCCTCTGGTCCTAGACTCCCCCACTATAGGAAACATCCTCTCCACATCCACTCTATCTGTGTCCTCTGGTCCTAGACTCCCCCACTATAGGAAACATCCTCTCCACATCCACTCCATCTGTGCCCTCTGGTCCTAGACTCCCCCACTATAGGAAACATCCTCTCCACATCCACTCTATCTGTGCCCTCTGGTCCTAGACTCCCCCACTATAGGAAACATCCTCTCCACATCCACTCTATCTGTGAGCTCTGGTCCCAGACTCCCCCACCATAGGAAACATCCTCTCCACATCAACTCTATCTGTGTCCTCTGGTCCTAGACTCCCCCACTATAGGAAACATCCTCTCCACATCCACTCTATCTGTGCCCTCTGGTCCTAGACTCCCCCACCATAGGAAACATCCTCTCCACATCCACTCTATCTGTGTCCTCTGGTCCCAGACTCCCCCACTATAGGAAACATCCTCTCCACATCCACTCTATCTGTGCCCTCTGGTCCTAGACTCCCCCACCATAGGAAACATCCTCTCCACATCCACTCTATCTGTGTCCTCTGGTCCTAGACTCCCCCACTATAGGAAATATCCTCTCCACATCCACTCCATCTGTGCCCTCTGGTCCTAGACTCTCCCACTATAGGAAACATCCTCTCCACATCCACTCTATCTGTGTCCTCTGGTCCTAGACTCCCCCACTACAGGAAACATCCTCTCCACAACCACTCTATCTGTGTTATCTGGTGCTAGACTCCTCCACTATAGGAAACATCCTCTCCATGTCCACTCTATCTGTGTCCTCTGGTCCTAGACACCCCCACTACAGGAAACATCCTCTCCATATCCACTCTATCTGTGTCTTCTGGTCCTAGACTCCCCCACTGTAGGAAACATCTTCTCCACATCCACTGTATCTGTGCCCTCTGGTCCTAGACTCCCTCACTATAGGAAACATCCTCTCCACATCCACTCTATCTGTGTCCTCTGGTCCTAGACTCCCCCACTGTAGGAAACATCTTCTCCACATCCACTCTATCTGTGCCCTCTGGTCCTAGACTCCCCCACTATAGGAAACATCCTCTCCACATCCACTCTATCTGTGTTCTCTGGTCGTAGTGATGAGACCCTGGTGGTGACGGGGAATTCATTAGTCTGACAGCTTGAGGGAAGGAGCTGTTACCCAGTCTGACAGTCCTGGTACTGATGGTCCTGTACCTCCTTCCTGACGGTGGTGGGTCAGAGAGATTGTGGGATGGGTGGTAGGGAACTTCAGTGCCTCAGGCCCTTTGTCTACACCAGTTCTTGACTACCCTAAATATTGGGCTCTCCATACAGGGACAGCTTCATTTACCTTGGACTTCACAGAGTCTTGTCATCTTCAGAAGTTTTCTGATGACTCTGCCATAGTTGGATGCATCAGCAAGGGCTACGGTAGGAAACTTTGTCACATGGTGTGAGCAGAATTATCTGCAGCTTAATGTGAAAAAGACTAAGGAGCTGGTGGTAGACCTGAGGAGAGCTAAGGTACCAGTGACCCTTGTTTCCATCCAGGGGGTCAGTGTGGACATGGTGGAGGATTACAAATACCTGGGGATACGAATTGACAATAAACTGGACTGGTCAAAGAACACTGAGGCGTCTACAAGAAGGGTCAGAGCCGTCTCTATTTCCTGAGGAGACTGAGGTCCTTTAACATCTGACGGACGATGCTGAGGATGTTCTACGAGTCTGTGGTGGCCAGTGCTATCATGTTTACTGTTGTGTGCTGGGGCAGCAGGCTGAGGGTAGCAGACACCAACAGAATCAACAAACTCATTCGTAAGGCCAGTGATGTTGTGGGGATGGAACTGGACTCTCTGACGGTGGTGTCTGAAAAGAGGATGCTGTCCAAGTTGCATGCCATCTTGGTAATGTCTCCCATCCACTACATAATGTACTGGGTGGGCACAGGAGTACATTCAGCCAGAGACTCATTCCACCAAGATGCAACACAGAGCGTCATAGGAAGTCATTCCTGCCTGTGGCCATCAAACTTTACAACTCCTCCCTTGGAGGGTCAGACACCCTGAGCCGATAGGGTGGTCCTGGACTTATTTCCGGGCATAATTTACATATTACTATTTAACTATTTATGGTTTTATTACTATTTAATTATTTATGGTGCAACTGTAACGAAAACCAATTTCCCCCAGGATCAATAAAGATCAATATGACTATGACTATTCAGACAGCGGGGCAATGTGTGCTGGGTGGTAGCAAGGTGTTTAGATTTCTGTAGAATTCTTTTAATTCGGTTAATTGGGGCAGCCGCTTCTTTGGGACAACTCCTGAAGAACAGAATCCAATCGAGGGAATCGCCAGGATTCCCTTTGTTTATTTGGGATATGAGCTAGTGTGACTGGGACAGGAGAATGGTGCCAAAGAGTCATAGTCATAGTCATAGTCATACTTTACTGATCCCGGGGGAAATTGGTTTTCGTTACAGTTGCACCATAAATAGTTGAATAGTAATAGTCATAGTCATAGAAATAATAACTAGTAATAGAATAGTAATAGAAAATAGTAGTAAATAGTTAAATAGTAATATGTAAATTATGGCAGTAAATTATGAAATAAGTCCAGGACCAGTTTATTGGCTCAGGGTGTCTGACCCTCCAAGGGAGGAGTTGTAAAGTTTGATGGCCACAGGCAGGAATGACTTCCTATGACGCTCTGTGCTGCATCTCGGTGGAATGAGTCTCTGGCTGAATGTACTCCTGTGCCCACCCAGTACATTATGTAATGGATGGGAGACATTGTCCAAGATGGCATGCAACTTGGACAGCATCCTCTTTTCAGACACCACCGTCAGAGAGTCCAGTTCCATCCCCACAACATCACTGGCCTTACGAATGAGTTTGTTGATTCTGTTGGTGTCTGCTACCCTCAGCCTGCTGCCCCAGCACACAACAGCAAACATGATCGCACTGGCCACCACAGACTTGTAGAACATCCTCAGCATCGTCCGGCAGATGTTAAAGGGCCTCAGTCTCCTCAGGAAATAGAGACGGCTCTGACCCTTCTTGTAGACAGCCTCAGTGTTCTTTGACCAGTCCAGTTTATTGTCAATTCGTATCCCCTGGTATTTGTAATCCTCCACCATGTCCACACTGACCCCCTGGATGGGAACAGGGGTCACCTCTTTCAATAGCTTCTAACTGAACAACACATGCAAAATGCTGGAGGAACTCAGCATTCATGGAAGAAAAGTACAGTCGATGTTTTGGGCTGAGACCCTTCCTGCAGACTGGACTTGACTTCTCATCTTCTTTTCTCCAGTCCTGTCGAAGGTTCTCAGCAGGCAGTGAAGAAAGCTAATGGCATGCTGGCCTTCATAACAAGGGGAATTGAGTACAAGAGCAAAGAGGTCCTTCTGCAGCTGTACAGGGCCCTGGTGAGACCACACCTGGAGTACTGTGTGCAGTTTTGGTCTCCAAATTTGAGGAAGGACACTCTTGCTATTGAGGGAGTGCAGCGTAGGTTCACAAGGTTAATTCGCAGGATGGCGGGACTGTCATATGTTGAAAGATTGGAGCGACTGGGCTTGTATACACTGGAATTTAGAAGGATGAGAGGGGATCTTATTGAAACATAAGATTATTAAGGGATTGGACACGCTGGAGGCAGGAAGCATGTTCCCGCTGATGGGTGAGTCCAGAACCAGAGGCCACAGTTTAAGAATAAGGGGTAGGCCATTTAGAACGGAGTTGAGGAAAAACTTTTTCACCCAGAGAGTGGTGGATGTATGGAATGCTCTGCCCCAGAAGGCTGTGGAGGCCAAGTCTCTGGATGCTTTCAAGAAAGAGATGGATAGAGCTCTTAAAGATAGCAGAATCAAAGGTTATGAGGATAAGGCAGGAACTGGATACTGATTGTCGATGATCAGCCATGATCACAGTGAATGGTGGTGCTGGCTCGAAGGGCCGAATGGCCTACTCCTGCACCTATTGTCTATAAAACGTCGACTGTGTGCTCTTTTCCATGGATGCTGCCTGGCCTGCTGAGTTCCTCCAGCATGTTGTGTGTGTTGCTCTGGATTTCCAGCGCCTGCGGATTCTCTCTCGTTTGTAGTTTCTAACTGGTGTCAGTCACGTGCACTTGTGCGGCCGTTGGACACAACGCGGTGCATAGAGCGAACAGTTTTTAAAATAGCATCAGTTATGCGTGCTTGTGTTCAAAGAGCAGAGATTTATGTCACTGATATTTTGCGAGAAATAAGCAGTGAGACAATTCAGAACAGTTTTGCTCACTGCGGTTTCAAGCATTCAGAAATGGCCGGGAGTTAAAATGGAATGATTTCCTCAGAAGTCGATCAGGGTCTTCCCGAACCAGAAACCCTGGATCAGTCGCTCTGCGCGAGCAGCACTTACAGCGCGACATCGAGCTAACATCGCTGGCGATCTACTGGAGCTCAAGAAGAGCAGCTATGATCTGCGCAAAGCTATCAGGGCTGCGAAAGAGCAATACAGGGAGCAGATTGAGTCAAGATTCACAACGAATAGCACACGTGACTTGCGGCCAGGGCTGCAAACCATCGCAGACTTCAAAGCCAAACCTCGTGGTGCCGCCAGTATCGCGGCCTCTCTCCCAGATGAGCTCAATCACGTTTACGCTTGGTTCGATGTCGCTAGCTCTGAGCCTCCGAGGAAAGCCACCGCTTCAACCTGCAACCTGGTCACCTCCGAGGCTGAGGTACACAGGTATTTCCAAAGAGCGGACAGTCGCAAGGCTGCAGGGACCGGACAGCATCCCAGGGCGAGTATTTAGGATGTGCACAGCTGACATTTTTAATCTCTCCCTCTCCCAGTGTAGAGTGCCCTCCTGCTTCAAATTATCCACCATTGTCCCTGCACCAAAAAGGACCAAGGTAACATGACTGAACGACTGGCTCCTGTCACACTCACCTCAATAGTAAGCAAATGCTTTGAGAGGCTGGTCAAGGATTACATCTGCAGCTTGCTACCACCCACACTGGACCCTCTACAATTCCCCTACTGACACAACCGACCGACAGATGACACAATAAACACTGTTCTACACACCGTCCTTACACACCTGGAGAAGAAGGATGCTTATGTGAGAATGCTGTTCTTGGACTACAGTTCAGCATTCAACACCATAATTCCATCCAGGCTCAATAGGAAGATCAGAGACCTCGGCCTTCACCCTGCCTTGTGTAGCTGGATCCTGGACCTCCTATCAGATCGCCAGCAGGTTGTAAGAGTGGGCTTCCTCACCTCCAACCCTCTGACCCTCAATACAGGAGCCCCTCAGTGCTGTGTACTGTCTCCTCCTTTACCCCCTGTATACCCATGACTGTATCGTCAACCACAGCTCCGATCTGCTAATTAAATTTGCCGATGACACGACATTGATTGGCCTTATCTCAAACAACAACGAGGTGGCCTACAGGGAAGAAGTTACCACCCTGACACAGTGGTGTCAAGAAAACAACCTCTCCGTCAATGTCGCAAATACAAAGGATCTGGTTGTGGATAACACGAGGAATGGAGACGGGCTAACCCCTATCGACATCAATGGATCTGGGGTTGAGAGAATGAACAGCTTTAAGTTCCTCGGTATCCACATCACTGAGGACCTCACGTGGTCTGTACACACCAGCTGTGTGTTGAAAAAGGCACAACAACGCCTCTTTCACCTCAGACGGCTGAAGAAGTTTGGTATGGGCCCCCAAATCCTAAGAGCTTTCTACAGGGGCACAACTGAGAGCATCCTGACTGGCTGCATCACTGCCTGGTCTGGGAACTGTACCTCCCTCGATCGCAGGACTCTGCAGAGAGTGGTGCGGACAGCCCAGCGCATCTGTAGATGTGAACTTCCCACTGTTCAGGACATTTACAAGGACAGGTGTGTAAAAAGGGCCCGAAGGATCATTGGGGACCCGAGTCATCCCAACCACAAGCTGTTCCAGCTGCTACCATCCGGGAAATGGTACCGCAGCATAAAAGCCAGGACCAACAGGCTCTGGGACAGCTTCTTCCACCAGGCCATCAGACTGATTAACTCACACTGACTTGAGTGTATTTCTATATTACATAGACTGTTCTGTTTATTATAAATTACTATGATTGCACATTGCACATTTAGACAGAGACGTAACATAAAGATATTTACTCCTCATGTATGTGAGGGATTCAAGAGATAAAAGTCAACTCAAAACTTCAACAAGTTAAGAACTATTAAAAATTTGAAGGTGTCGACAATCACCTTGAATGTTACAATGACAGTGAAGATTTGGAGGGTGCAATCATCTCGAGCATTGCATGAAGGCATCCCATCATCTGCACTAGCTGTCTGTGCTGATATTGTTCATTTACAGTCAAAAGAACACATCAGCGTACACTGGATGAATTCCTTAGTCAATAACTGTTAGGAACTAATACACAGTTTTATAGTTCTGTCGTAATTCAATCCTCCAAGACGACCACAGCCTTGCCGTAGGGTTTGGAGGCTTGCGTGCCTCATTGACCTGGAGAGCTATGTTGGCCGGAGTCAGGGCTTTATGCTTTAGCTCTTGGAAGGGTTACCCTTGCCAAACAGGTCAAAGGGTAGAGGCCAGACTAAGAGTGTGCCTCAAGGATCTGTACTGGGTCCAATGTTGTTTGTAATATTTATTAATGATCTGGATGATGGGGTGGTAAATTGGATTAGTAAGTATGCAGATGATACTAAGATAGGTGGTGTTGTGGATGATGAGGTAGGTTTTCAAAACTTGCAGAGAGATTTAGGACAGTTAGAAGAGTGGGCTGAAAGATGGCACATGGAGTTTAATTCTGGAAAATGTGAGTTGCTACATTATGGTAGAACTAATCAAAATAGGACATACATGGTAAATGGTAGGGCATTGAAGAATGCAGTAGAACAGAGGGATCTAGGAATAATGGTGCATAGTTCCCTGAAGATGGAATCTCATGTGGATAGGGTGGTGAAGAAAGCTTTTGGTATGCTTGCCTTTATTAGTCAGAGCACTGGGTATAGGAGTTGGGATGTAATGTTGAATTTGTATAGGGCATTGGTAAGGCCAAATCTGGAGTATTGTGTACAGTTCTGGTCACCGAATTATAGGAAGGATGTCAATAAAATTGAGAGATTACAGAGAAGATTTACTAAAATGTTACCTGGGTTTCATCTCCTAAGTTACAGAGAAAGGTTGAACAAGTTAGGTCTTTATTTTTGGAGCACGGAAGGTTGAGTGGGGACTTGATAGAGGTATTTAAAATTATGAGGGGGATAGATAGAGTTGACGTGGATAGGCTTTTTCCATTGAGAGTGGGGAAGATTCAAACAAGGACATGAGTTGAGAGTTAAAGGACAAAAGTTTAGGGGTAACATGAAGGGGAACTTCTTTACTCAGAAAGTGGTAGCTGTGTGGAACGAGCTTCCAGCAGAAGTGGTTGAAGCAGGTTCGACGTTGTTGTTTAAAGTTAAATTGGATAGATATATGGACAGAAAAGGAATGGAGGTTTATGGGCTGTGTGCAGGTTGGTGGGACTAGGTGAGAGTAAGAGTTCGGCACGGACAAGAAGGGCCGAGGTGGCCCGTTTCCGTGCTGTAATTGTTATATGATTTAAAAGAGTGGCCCACTAGTCCTCCAGGTTTGTGTGGGTTCAGCTGTGGGGCTAACAACCCTGACCGGTCAACCAAAGCTGTTATGGAAACAGCAATGAGGAATCCTTCTACATCTGAGTGTGACAGTATTCCTGAGTCTCCACCTGGGACTTGTGTGACTGACAGTAGTGAAAACCGAGAGGGAGCTACTGATATGATGAAGGTATCCTTGAACACCACCAGAGATGGAGGATCTTTATCGCTGCCCTAAACGCCAATGGAAATTAGTATTATTGGTGGTGTTCTGTATTTCATTTAAATACATAGTCTGTTACTCAAACTTTATACCATTTTAACAATTTCCAAGAAAATTCAGCCAATTGTGGAGGCCACTTAATTGGGCCGCAACGTACTGGTCCCGATGTGTTCCAATTAACCAGAGTCCACTGTAATACCTTAGCATTTCTTTTCCGTGCAGGCATTGGCAGGAAAGTAAAGAAATGCGATAGGATTTGTGGGGGAGAAAAAAAAAAACACGAACCGCCAATGTGCCAGAGAAGACAAACTGTGGAAATTAACAGATAAACAAATAATATGGCGAACGGGGGATGTGGAGTTCCTGTCAGTCACCGGTGCATTTAGCTCACGGCAATCGCACTGAAGACAACAAAAAGGCCCGTAAAAAAAATTGTGCTGGAGTTGGAGACGGAGTCAGAAGGCTCAGAGGGACCGTAAGACAGAGGAGCAGAATTAGGCCATTTGGCCCATCGAGTCTGTTCCGCCATTCCATCATGGCTGATCCAAATTTCCCCTCAGCCCCAATCTCCTGCCTTCCCCCCCCCCCACCGCGTATCCCTTTGTGCCCTGACTGACCAAGAATCTATCAGGGGTGCCGGGGTGGAGAGGTGCATCTTTAATGATGGATACTGCCTTTCTGAGGCATTGCCATATGAAGGTGTCCTTGATACTAGGGCGGAGAGTGCTCACAATGGAGATGGCTGATACCATAATCCTCTGCATCAAAAAGTGAGGTGGTGTTCATGGACAATTCGGGAATCGGATGGCAGAGGGGAAGAAGCTGTTCCTGAATCGTTGAGTGTGTGTCTTCAGGCTCCTGTACCTCCTCCCTGATGGCAGAGGGGAAGAAGCTGTTCCTGAATCGCTGAGTGTGTGTCTTCAGGCTCCTGTACCTCCTCCCTGATGGCAGAGGGGAAGAAGCTGTTCCTGAATCGTTGAGTGTGTGTCTTCAGGCTCCTGTACCTCCTCCCTGATGGCAGAGGGGAAGAAGCTGTTCCTGAATCATTGAGTGTGTGTCTTCAGGCTTCTGTACCTCCTCCCTGATGGTAGCAAAGAGAAGAGGAGATATCCGATGCTCCTACGTCAAAGGGTCTGGGATGGTGAGCTCTCAGAATGAGACCAGATACGGAAGCAACTAATAATGAAAAGTTACGATGTTACAATAAAAAAAAACTTTTAAAAATAAACAAGTTGTTCAAAAACAAGAGCAAAAAGTGAGGTGGTCTTCAAGGACCGTTCCAAAATCCGTTGGTGGAGGGGAAGAAGCTGCATGTAAAACAGTGAGTGAGAGCCTTCAGACTCCAGTATCTCCTGGGGGAGACACGTCGATCCCTTAAATCAATCCCAGGAGAAAAACAGAATCATGGCAGAGAGACATCAATTCCAGTCTGACAAACACGGTCATGGTGGAGAGACGTTAATCCCAGTCTGATATACAGGGACATGGTGGAGAGACGTCAATCCCAGTCTGACATACAGGGTCATGGTGGGGAGACGTCAATCCCAGTCTGATATACAGGGTCATGGTGGGGAGACGTCAATCCCAGTCTGACATACAGGGTCATGGTGGGGAGACGTCAATCCGAGTCTGATATATAGGGTCATGGTGGGGAGACGTCAATCCCAGTCTGATATACAGGGTCATGGTGGGGAGGCAACAATCACAGTCTGAGATACAGGGTCATGATCGGGAGAGATAAATCCCAGTCTGATATACAAGGTTATGGTGGGTAGACATGATCCCAGTCTGATACAGATGGTCATAGTGGGGAGACATCAATCCCAGTCTAATATACAAGGTTACGGTGGGGAGACGTGATCCCAGTCTGATATATGGAGTGATGGCAGGGAGAGAGAGACGTCAATCCCAGTCTGGTATACAGGGTCATGGTGGGGAGACGTCAATCCCAGTCTGATATACGGAGTGATGGCAAAGAGAAGGAGACATCAATCCCAGTCTGATATACAGGGTCAGGGTGGGTAGTCATTTATTCCAGAGGTTGATATACAAGCTCATGATGGGGAGAACTAAATTCCAGTCTGATCTTCAGCGTAAAGGTGAGGTGACATCAATCCCAGTCTGATATGGAAGGGCAGGTGGGGAGACACGTCTGATATACAAGGAGAGGACATCAATCCCAGTGTGATCACAAGTCATGGGAGGTAGAGATGGGAATGGTCTAACAAACTAGACCTGGTGGAGGGACACCAATCCCAGTGTGAGACAAGGTCAGAAGAAATCCCAGTCTGATTTACAGGGTCATGGTGGAGTCATATCAATCCCAGTCTGATATACAGGGTCATGGTGGGGAGACATCAATCCCAGTCTGATATACAGGGTCATGGTGGGGAGACGTCAATCCCAGTCTGATATACAGGGTCATGTGGGGAGACATCAATCCCAGTCTGATATACAGGGTCATGGTGGGGAGACAACAATCCAGTCTACAGTCTGGTGGCCAGACATCAATCAGGGTCACAAGATCATGGGGTTAGACATCAATCCCAGTCTGATATATAAGGTTATAGTGGGGAGATACGATCCCAGTCTGTTACAGAAGGTCATAGTGGGGAGACAACAAACCCAGTCTGATATACAGGGTCATGGTGGGGAGACGTCAATCCCAGTCTGATATACCCAATCCCAGTCTGATATACAGGGGGAGACTCAATCCCATCTGATATACAGGGTCATGGTGGGGAGACGTCAATCCCAGTCTGATATACAGGGTCATGGTTGGGGAGACACAATCCCAGTCTGATATACAGGGTCATGGTGGGGAGACGTCAATCCCAGTCTGATATACAGGGTCATGGTGGGGAGACGTCAATCCCATCTGATATACAGGGTCATGTGGGGAGACGTCAATCCAGTCTAACAAGATCATGTCTGATATACAGGGTCATGGTGGGGAGACGTCAATCCCAGTCTGATATTAGGGTCAGGTTGAATCATAGCTAAAAAAGTATGGTAACTAGATCAGATCAGGTGTAACAAGTTATAGTGGGAGATCATCCAGTCTGTACAGAAGGTCATAGTGGGGAGACAACAAACCCAATCTGATACACAGGGTCATGATGGGGAGACGTCAATCCCAGTCTGATAGACAGGGTCATGATGGGGAGACATCAATCCCAGTCTGATATACAGGGTCATGATGGGGAGACGTCAATCCCAGTCTGATATACAGGTTCATGGTGGGGAGACATGATCCCAGTCTGATACACAATGTCATACAGGGGAGACGTCAATCCCAGTCTGATATTCAGAGTCATAGTACGTAGTCATCAATTCCAGAGGGATATTCAAGCTCATGGTGGGGAGAACTAAATCCCAGTCTGATCTTCAGGGTAAAGGTGGGGAGAGATAAATCCCAGTCTGATATTCAAGGGCATGGTGGGGAGACAAGAACCACAGTCTGATATACAAGGTCATGCTGGGAAGTTGTCAATCCCAGTGTGATACACAACGTCATGCAGGGGAGATGTCAATCCAGTCTAACAAACTATATCCTGGTGGAGGGACACCAATCCCAGTGTGAGTTACAAGGTAATGGTGGTCAGACAGAAATCCCAGTCTGATTTACAGGGTCATGGTGGGCAGACGTCAATCCAAGTCTGATATACAGGGTCATGGTGGGGAGACGTCAATCCCAATCTGATATACAGGGTCATGATGGGGAGACGTCAATCCCAGTCTGATATACAGGGTCATGATGGGGAGACGTCAATCCCAGTCTGATATACAGGGTCATGGTTGGGAGACATCAATCCAGTCTAACAAACAAGATCATGGTGGCCAGACATCAATCTCAGTGTGAATTACAAGATCATGGTGGTTAGACATCAATCCCAGTCTGATATATAAGGTTATAGTGGGGAGATACGATCCCAGTCTGTTACAGAAGGTCATAGTGGGGAGACAACAAACCCAGTCTGATACACAGGGTCATGATGGGGAGACGTCAATCCCAGTCTGATAGACAGGGTCATGATGGGGAGACGTCAATCCCAGTCTGATATACAGGGTCATGGTAAGGGAGACATTGATCCCAGTCTGATATACAGGGTCATGCTGGGGAGATGCAAATCCCAGTCTGAGAAACAAGGTCATGGTGGGGAGACATGATCCCAGTCTGATACACAATGTCATACAGGGGAGATGTCAATCCCTGTCTGATATTCAGAGTCAGAGTAGGTAGTCATCAATTCCAGAGGGATATACAAGCTCATGGTGGGGAGAACTAAATCCCAGTCTGATCTTCAGGGTAAAGGTGGGGAGAGATAAATCCCAGTCTGATATACAGGGTCATGGTGGGGAGACGTCAATCCCAGTCTGATATATGGGGAGACGTCAATCCCAGTCTGATATACAGGGTCATGGTGGGGAGACGTCAATCCCAGTCTGATATACAGGGTCATGATGGGGAGACGTCAATCCCAGTCTGATATATAGGGTCATGGTTGGGAGACATCAATCCAGTCTAACAAACAAGATCATGGTGGCCAGACATCAATCTCAGTGTGAATTACAAGATCATGGTGGTTAGACATCAATCCCAGTCTGATATATAAGGTTATAGTGGGGAGATACGATCCCAGTCTGTTACAGAAGGTCATAGTGGGGAGACAACAAACCCAGTCTGATATACAGGGTCATGGTGGGGAGACGTCAATCCCAGTCTGATATACAGGGTCATGGTGGGGAGACGTCAATCCCATTCTGATATACAGGGTTATGGTGGGGAGACGTGAATCCCAGTCTGATACAGATGGTCATAGTAGGTAGACATCAATCCCAGTCTGATATACAGGGTCATGGTGGGGAGACGTCAATCCCAGTCTGATATACAGGGTCATGATGGGGAGACGTCAATCCCAGTCTGAGATATAGGGTCATGGTTGGGAGACATCAATCCAGTCTAACAAACAAGATCATGGTGGCCAGACATCAATCTCAGTGTGAATTACAAGATCATGGTGGTTAGACATCAATCCCAGTCTGATATATAAGGTTATAGTGGGGAGATACGATCCCAGTCTGTTACAGAAGGTCATAGTGGGGAGACTACAATCCCAGTCTGATATACAGGGTCATGGTGGGGAGACGTCAATCCCAGTCTGATAGACAGGGTCATGATGGGGAGATGTCAATCCCAGTCTGATATACAATGTCATACAGGGAAGACGTCAATCCCTGTCTGATATTCAGAGTCATAGTAGGTAGTCATCAATTCCAGAGGGATATACAAGCTCATGGTGGGGAGAACTAAATCCCAGTCTGATCTTCAGGGTAAAGGTGGGGAGAGATAAATCCCAGTCTGATATTCAAGGGCATGGTGGGGAGACAACAACCACAGTCTGATATACAAGGTCATGCTGGGAAGTTGTCAATCCCAGTGTGATACACAACGTCATGCAGGGGAGATGTCAATCCAGTCTAACAAACTATATCCTGGTGGAGGGACACCAATCCCAGTGTGAGTTACAAGGTAATGGTGGTCAGACAGAAATCCCAGTCTGATTTACAGGGTCATGGTGGGCAGACGTCAATCCCAGTCTGATATACAGGGTCATGGTGGGGAGACGTCAATCCCAATCTGATATACAGGGTCATGATGGGGAGACGTCAATCCCAGTCTGATATACAGGGTCATGATGGGGAGACGTCAATCCCAGTCTGATATACAGGGTCATGGTTGGGAGACATCAATCCAGTCTAACAAACAAGATCATGGTGGCCAGACATCAATCTCAGTGTGAATTACAAGATCATGGTGGTTAGACATCAATCCCAGTCTAATATATAAGGTTATAGTGGGGAGATACGATCCCAGTCTGTTACAGAAGGTCATAGTGGGGAGACAACAAAACCAGTCTGATATACAGAGTCATGGTGGGGAGACGTCAATCCCAGTCTGATATACAGGGTCATGGTGGGGAGACGTCAATCCCAGTCTGATATATGGGGAGACGTCAATCCCAGTCTGATATACAGGGTCATGGTGGGGAGACGTCAATCCCAGTCTGATATACAGGGTCATGATGGGGAGACGTCAATCCCAGTCTGATATATAGGGTCATGGTTGGGAGACATCAATCCAGTCTAACAAACAAGATCATGGTGGCCAGACATCAATCTCAGTGTGAATTACAAGATCATGGTGGTTAGACATCAATCCCAGTCTGATATATAAGGTTATAGTGGGGAGATACGATCCCAGTCTGTTACAGAAGGTCACAGTGGGGAGACAACAAACCCAGTCTGATATACAGGGTCATGGTGGGGAGACGTCAATCCCAGTCTGATAGACAGGGTCATGATGGGGAGATGTCAATCCCAGTCTGATATACAATGTCATACAGGGGAGACGTCAATCCCTGTCTGATATTCAGAGTCATAGTAGGTAGTCATCAATTCCAGAGGGATATACAAGCTCATGGTGGGGAGAACTAAATCCCAGTCTGATCTTCAGGGTAAAGGTGGGGAGAGATAAATCCCAGTCTGATATTCAAGGGCATGGTGGGGAGACAAGAACCACAGTCTGATATACAAGGTCATGCTGGGAAGTTGTCAATCCCAGTGTGATACACAACGTCATGCAGGGGAGATGTCAATCCAGTCTAACAAACTATATCCTGGTGGAGGGACACCAATCCCAGTGTGAGTTACAAGGTAATGGTGGTCAGACAGAAATCCCAGTCTGATTTACAGGGTCATGGTGGGCAGACGTCAATCCAAGTCTGATATACAGGGTCATGGTGGGGAGACGTCAATCCCAATCTGATATACAGGGTCATGATGGGGAGACGTCAATCCCAGTCTGATATACAGGGTCATGATGGGGAGACGTCAATCCCAGTCTGATATACAGGGTCATGGTTGGGAGACATCAATCCAGTCTAACAAACAAGATCATGGTGGCCAGACATCAATCTCAGTGTGAATTACAAGATCATGGTGGTTAGACATCAATCCCAGTCTGATATATAAGGTTATAGTGGGGAGATACGATCCCAGTCTGTTACAGAAGGTCATAGTGGGGAGACAACAAACCCAGTCTGATATACAGGGTCATGGTGGGGAGACGTCAATCCCAGTCTGATATACAGGGTCATGGTGGGGAGACGTCAATCCCAGTCTGATATACAGGGTCATGGTGGGGAGACGTCAATCCCAGTCTGATATACAGGGTCATGATGGGGAGACGTCAATCCCAGTCTGATATACAGGGTCATGGTGGGGAGACGTCAATCCCAGTCTGATATACAGGGTCATGATGGGGAGACGTCAATCCCAGTCTGATATATAGGGTCATGGTTGGGAGACATCAATCCAGTCTAACAAACAAGATCATGGTGGTCAGACATCAATCTCAGTGTGAATTACAAGATCATGGTGGTTAGACATCAATCCCAGTCTGATATATAAGGTTATAGTGGGGAGATACGATCCCAGTCTGTTACAGAAGGTCATAGTGGGGAGACAACAAACCCAGTCTGATATACAGGGTCATGGTGGGGAGACGTCAATCCCAGTCTGATAGACAGGGTCATGATGGGGAGATGTCAATCCCAGTCTGATATACAATGTCATACAGGGGAGACGTCAATCCCTGTCTGATATTCAGAGTCATAGTAGGTAGTCATCAATTCCAGAGGGATATACAAGCTCATGGTGGGGAGAACTAAATCCCAGTCTGATCTTCAGGGTAAAGGTGGGGAGAGATAAATCCCAGTCTGATATTCAAGGGCATGGTGGGGAGACAAGAACCACAGTCTGATATACAAGGTCATGCTGGGAAGTTGTCAATCCCAGTGTGATACACAACGTCATGCAGGGGAGATGTCAATCCAGTCTAACAAACTATATCCTGGTGGAGGGACACCAATCCCAGTGTGAGTTACAAGGTCATGGTGGTCAGACAGAAATCCCAGTCTGATTTACAGGGTCATGGTGGGCAGACGTCAATCCCAGTCTGATATACAGGGTCATGGTGGGGAGACGTCAATCCCAATCTGATATACAGGGTCATGATGGGGAGACGTCAATCCCAGTCTGATATACAGGGTCATGATGGGGAGACGTCAATCCCAGTCTGATATACAGGGTCATGGTTGGGAGACATCAATCCAGTCTAACAAACAAGATCATGGTGGCCAGACATCAATCTCAGTGTGAATTACAAGATCATGGTGGTTAGACATCAATCCCAGTCTGATATATCCGGTTATAGTGGGGAGATACGATCCCAGTCTGTTAAAGAAGGTCATAGTGGGGAGACAACAAACCCAGTCTGATATACAGGGTCATGGTGGGGAGACGTCAATCCCAGTCTGATATACAGGGTCATGGTGGGGAGACGTCAATCCCAGTCTGATATACAGGGTCATGGTGGGGAGACGTCAATCCCAGTCTGATATATGGGGAGACGTCAATCCCAGTCTGATATACAGGGTCATGGTGGGGAGACGTCAATCCCAGTCTGATATACAGGGTCATGATGGGGAGACGTCAATCCCAGTCTGATATATAGGGTCATGGTTGGGAGACATCAATCCAGTCTAACAAACAAGATCATGGTGGCCAGACATCAATCTCAGTGTGAATTACAAGATCATGGTGGTTAGACATCAATCCCAGTCTGATATATAAGGTTATAGTGGGGAGATACGATCCCAGTCTGTTACAGAAGGTCATAGTGGGGAGACAACAAACCCAGTCTGATATACAGGGTCATGGTGGGGAGACGTCAATCCCAGTCTGATAGACAGGGTCATGATGGGGAGATGTCAATCCCAGTCTGATATACAATGTCATACAGGGGAGACGTCAATCCCTGTCTGATATTCAGAGTCATAGTAGGTAGTCATCAATTCCAGAGGGATATACAAGCTCATGGTGGGGAGAACTAAATCCCAGTCTGATCTTCAGGGTAAAGGTGGGGAGAGATAAATCCCAGTCTGATATTCAAGGGCATGGTGGGGAGACAACAACCACAGTCTGATATACAAGGTCATGCTGGGAAGTTGTCAATCCCAGTGTGATACACAACGTCATGCAGGGGAGATGTCAATCCAGTCTAACAAACTATATCC
The DNA here is from genome assembly GCF_963921235.1 of Mobula hypostoma. Classification (NCBI taxonomy): domain Eukaryota; kingdom Metazoa; phylum Chordata; class Chondrichthyes; order Myliobatiformes; family Myliobatidae; genus Mobula; species Mobula hypostoma. Next base: position 67,783,968 of record NC_086128.1, on the reverse strand, counting down.
TGGTGGAGGGACACCAATCCCAGTGTGAGTTACAAGGTAATGGTGGTCAGACAGAAATCCCAGTCTGATTTACAGGGTCATGGTGGGCAGACGTCAATCCCAGTCTGATATACAGGGTCATGGTGGGGAGACGTCAATCCCAATCTGATATACAGGGTCATGATGGGGAGACGTCAATCCCAGTCTGATATACAGGGTCATGGGGGAGACTTGGGAGACATCAATCCAGTCTAACAAACAAGATCATGGTGGCCAGACATCAATCTCAGTGTGAATTACAAGATCATGGTGGTTAGACATCAATCCCAGTCTGATATATAAGGTTATAGTGGGGAGATACGATCCCAGTCTGTTACAGAAGGTCATAGTGGGGAGACAACAAACCCAGTCTGATATACAGGGTCATGGTGGGGAGACGTCAATCCCAATCTGATATACAGGGTCATGATGGGGAGACGTCAATCCCAGTCTGATATACAGGGTCATATGATGGGGAGACGTCAATCCCAGTCTGATATACAGGGTCATGGTTGGGAGACATCAATCCAGTCTAACAAACAAGATCATGGTGGCCAGACATCAATCTCAGTGTGAATTACAAGATCATGGTGGTTAGACATCAATCCCAGTCTGATATATAAGGTTATAGTGGGGAGATACGATCCCAGTCTGTTACAGAAGGTCATAGTGGGGAGACAACAAACCCAGTCTGATATACAGGGTCATGGTGGGGAGACGTCAATCCCAGTCTGATATACAGGGTCATGGTGGGGAGACGTCAATCCCAGTCTGATATACAGGGTCATGGTGGGGAGACGTCAATCCCAGTCTGATATATGGGGAGACGTCAATCCCAGTCTGATATACAGGGTCATGGTGGGGAGACGTCAATCCCAGTCTGATATAAAGGGTCATGATGGGGAGACGTCAATCCCAGTCTGATATATAGGGTCATGGTTGGGAGACATCAATCCAGTCTAACAAACAAGATCATGGTGGCCAGACATCAATCTCAGTGTGAATTACAAGATCATGGTGGTTAGACATCAATCCCAGTCTGATATATAAGGTTATAGTGGGGAGATACGATCCCAGTCTGTTACAGAAGGTCATAGTGGGGAGACAACAAACCCAGTCTGATATACAGGGTCATGGTGGGGAGACGTCAATCCCAGTCTGATATACAGGGTCATGGTGGGGAGACGTCAATCCCAGTCTGATATACAGGGTCATGGTGGGGAGACGTCAATCCCAGTCTGATATATGGGGAGACGTCAATCCCAGTCTGATATACAGGGTCATGGTGGGGAGACGTCAATCCCAGTCTGATATACAGGGTCATGATGGGGAGACGTCAATCCCAGTCTGATATATAGGGTCATGGTTGGGAGACATCAATCCAGTCTAACAAACAAGATCATGGTGGCCAGACATCAATCTCAGTGTGAATTACAAGATCATGGTGGTTAGACATCAATCCCAGTCTGATATATAAGGTTATAGTGGGGAGATACGATCCCAGTCTGTTACAGAAGGTCATAGTGGGGAGACAACAAACCCAGTCTGATATACAGGGTCATGGTGGGGAGACGTCAATCCCAGTCTGATAGACAGGGTCATGATGGGGAGATGTCAATCCCAGTCTGATATACAATGTCATACAGGGGAGACGTCAATCCCTGTCTGATATTCAGAGTCATAGTAGGTAGTCATCAATTCCAGAGGGATATACAAGCTCATGGTGGGGAGAACTAAATCCCAGTCTGATCTTCAGGGTAAAGGTGGGGAGAGATAAATCCCAGTCTGATATTCAAGGGCATGGTGGGGAGACAAGAACCACAGTCTGATATACAAGGTCATGCTGGGAAGTTGTCAATCCCAGTGTGATACACAACGTCATGCAGGGGAGATGTCAATCCAGTCTAACAAACTATATCCTGGTGGAGGGACACCAATCCCAGTGTGAGTTACAAGGTAATGGTGGTCAGACAGAAATCCCAGTCTGATTTACAGGGTCATGGTGGGCAGACGTCAATCCCAGTCTGATATACAGGGTCATGGTGGGGAGACGTCAATCCCAATCTGATATACAGGGTCATGATGGGGAGACGTCAATCCCAGTCTGATATACAGGGTCATGGTTGGGAGACATCAATCCAGTCTAACAAACAAGATCATGGTGGCCAGACATCAATCTCAGTGTGAATTACAAGATCATGGTGGTTAGACATCAATCCCAGTCTGATATATAAGGTTATAGTGGGGAGATACGATCCCAGTCTGTTACAGAAGGTCATAGTGGGGAGACAACAAACCCAGTCTGATATACAGGGTCATGGTGGGGAGACGTCAATCCCAGTCTGATATACAGGGTCACGGTGGGGAGACGTCAATCCCAATCTGATATACAGGGTCATGGTGGGGAGACGTCAATCCCAGTCTGATATACAGGGTCATGATGGGGAGACGTCAATCCCAGTCTGATATACAGGGTGATGATGGGGAGACGTCAATCCCAGTCTGATATACAGGGTCATGGTGGGGAGACGTCAATCCCAGTCTGATATATAGGGTCATGGTTGGGAGACATCAATCCAGTCTAACAAACAAGATCATGGTGGTCAGACATCAATCTCAGTGTGAATTACAAGATCATGGTGGTTAGACATCAATCCCAGTCTGATATATAAGGTTATAGTGGGGAGATACGATCCCAGTCTGTTACAGAAGGTCATAGTGGGGAGACAACAAATCCAAACTGATACACAGGGTCATGATGGGGAGACGTCAATCTCAGTCTGACAGACAGGGTCATGATGGGGAGACATCAATCCCAGTCTGATATACAGGGTCATGATGGGGAGACGTCAATCCCAGTCTGATATACAGGGTCATGATGGGGAGACGTCAATCCCAGTCTGATATACAGGTTCATGGTGGGGAGACATGATCCCAGTCTGATACACAATGTCATACAGGGGAGACGTCAATCCCAGTCTGATATTCAGAGTCATAGTACGTAGTCATCAATTCCAGAGGGATATTCAAGCTCATGGTGGGGAGAACTAAATCCCAGTCTGATCTTCAGGGTAAAGGTGGGGAGAGATAAATCCCAGTCTGATATTCAAGGGCATGGTGGGGAGACAAGAACCACAGTCTGATATACAAGGTCATGCTGGGAAGTTGTCAATCCCAGTGTGATACACAACGTCATGCAGGGGAGATGTCAATCCAGTCTAACAAACTATATCCTGGTGGAGGGACACCAATCCCAGTGTGAGTTACAAGGTAATGGTGGTCAGACAGAAATCCCAGTCTGATTTACAGGGTCATGGTGGGCAGACGTCAATCCAAGTCTGATATACAGGGTCATGGTGGGGAGACGTCAATCCCAATCTGATATACAGGGTCATGATGGGGAGACGTCAATCCCAGTCTGATATACAGGGTCATGATGGGGAGACGTCAATCCCAGTCTGATATACAGGGTCATGGTTGGGAGACATCAATCCAGTCTAACAAACAAGATCATGGTGGCCAGACATCAATCTCAGTGTGAATTACAAGATCATGGTGGTTAGACATCAATCCCAGTCTGATATATAAGGTTATAGTGGGGAGATACGATCCCAGTCTGTTACAGAAGGTCATAGTGGGGAGACAACAAACCCAGTCTGATATACAGGGTCATGGTGGAGAGACGTCAATCCCAGTCTGATATACAGGGTCATGGTGGGGAGACGTCAATCCCAGTCTGATATACAGGGTCATGGTGGGGAGACGTCAATCCCAGTCTGATATATGGGGAGACGTCAATCCCAGTCTGATATACAGGGTCATGGTGGGGAGACGTCAATCCCAGTCTGATATACAGGGTCATGATGGGGAGACGTCAATCCCAGTCTGATATATAGGGTCATGGTTGGGAGACATCAATCCAGTCTAACAAACAAGATCATGGTGGCCAGACATCAATCTCAGTGTGAATTACAAGATCATGGTGGTTAGACATCAATCCCAGTCTGATATATAAGGTTATAGTGGGGAGATACGATCCCAGTCTGTTACAGAAGGTCATAGTGGGGAGACAACAAACCCAGTCTGATATACAGGGTCATGGTGGGGAGACGTCAATCCCAGTCTGATAGACAGGGTCATGATGGGGAGATGTCAATCCCAGTCTGATATACAATGTCATACAGGGGAGACGTCAATCCCTGTCTGATATTCAGAGTCATAGTAGGTAGTCATCAATTCCAGAGGGATATACAAGCTCATGGTGGGGAGAACTAAATCCCAGTCTGATCTTCAGGGTAAAGGTGGGGAGAGATAAATCCCAGTCTGATATTCAAGGGCATGGTGGGGAGACAAGAACCACAGTCTGATATACAAGGTCATGCTGGGAAGTTGTCAATCCCAGTGTGATACACAACGTCATGCAGGGGAGATGTCAATCCAGTCTAACAAACTATATCCTGGTGGAGGGACACCAATCCCAGTGTGAGTTACAAAGTAATGGTGGTCAGACAGAAATCCCAGTCTGATTTACAGGGTCATGGTGGGCAGACGTCAATCCCAGTCTGATATACAGGGTCATGGTGGGGAGACGTCAATCCCAATCTGATATACAGGGTCATGATGGGGAGACGTCAATCCCAGTCTGATATACAGGGTCATGATGGGGAGACGTCAATCCCAGTCTGATATACAGGGTCATGGTTGGGAGACATCAATCCAGTCTAACAAACAAGATCATGGTGGCCAGACATCAATCTCAGTGTGAATTACAAGATCATGGTGGTTAGACATCAATCCCAGTCTGATATATAAGGTTATAGTGGGGAGATACGATCCCAGTCTGTTACAGAAGGTCATAGCGGGGAGACAACAAACCCAGTCTGATATACAGGGTCATGGTGGGGAGACGTCAATCCCAGTCTGATATACAGGGTCATGGTGGGGAGACGTCAATCCCAGTCTGATATACAGGGTCATGGTGGGGAGACGTCAATCCCAGTCTGATATATGGGGAGACGTCAATCCCAGTCTGATATACAGGGTCATGGTGGGGAGACGTCAATCCCAGTCTGATATAAAGGGTCATGATGGGGAGACGTCAATCCCAGTCTGATATATAGGGTCATGGTTGGGAGACATCAATCCAGTCTAACAAACAAGATCATGGTGGCCAGACATCAATCTCAGTGTGAATTACAAGATCATGGTGGTTAGACATCAATCCCAGTCTGATATATAAGGTTATAGTGGGGAGATACGATCCCAGTCTGTTACAGAAGGTAATAGTGGGGAGACAACAAACCCAGTCTGATATACAGGGTCATGGTGGGGAGACGTCAATCCCAGTCTGATAGACAGGGTCATGATGGGGAGATGTCAATCCCAGTCTGATATACAATGTCATACAGGGGAGACGTCAATCCCTGTCTGATATTCAGAGTCATAGTAGGTAGTCATCAATTCCAGAGGGATATACAAGCTCATGGTGGGGAGAACTAAATCCCAGTCTGATCTTCAGGGTAAAGGTGGGGAGAGATAAATCCCAGTCTGATATTCAAGGGCATGGTGGGGAGACAACAACCACAGTCTGATATACAAGGTCATGCTGGGGAGTCATCAATCCCAGTGTGATACACAACGTCATGCAGGGGAGATATCAATCCCGTCTAACAAACTAGATCCTGGTGGAGGGACACCAATCCCAGTGTGAGTTACAAGGTAATGGTGGTCAGACAGAAATCCCAGTCTGATTTACAGGGTCATGGTGGGCAGACGTCAATCCAAGTCTGATATACAGGGTCATGGTGGGGAGACGTCAATCCCAATCTGATATACAGGGTCATGATGGGGAGACGTCAATCCCAGTTTGATATACAGGGTCATGATGGGGAGACGTCAAACCCAGTCTGATATACAGGGTCATGGTGGGGAGACGTCAATCCCAGTCTGATATACAGGGTCATGATGGGGAGACGTCAATCCCACTCTGATATACAGGGTCATGGTTGGGAGACATCAATCCAGTCTAACAAACAAGATCATGGTGGCCAGACATCAATCTCAGTGTGAATTACAAGATCATGGTGGTTAGACATCAATCCCAGTCTGATATATAAGGTTATAGTGGGGAGATACGATCCCAGTCTGTTACAGAAGGTCATTGTGGGGAGACAACAATCCCAGTCTGATTTACAGGGTCATGGTGGGGAGACGTCAATCCCAGTCTGATATACAGGGTCATGGTGGGGAGACGTCAATCCCAGTCTGATATACAGGGTCATGGTGGGGAGACATGATCCCAGTCTGATACACAATGTCATACAGGGGAGACGTCAATCCCTGTCTGATATTCAGAGTCATAGTAGGTAGTCATCAATTCCAGAGGGATATACAAGCTCATGGTGGGGAGAACTAAATCCCAGTCTGATCTTCAGGGTAAAGGTGGGGAGAGATAAATCCCAGTCTCATATTCAAGGGCATGGTGGGGAGACAACAACCACAGTCTGATATACAAGGTCATGCTGGGGAGTCATCAATCCCAGTGTGATACACAACGTCATGCAGGGGAGATATCAATCCCGTCTAACAAACTCGATCCTGGTGGAGGGACACCAATCCCAGTGTGAGTTACAAGGTAATGGTGGTCAGACAGAAATACCAGTCTGATTTACAGGGTCATGGTGGGCAGACGTCAATCCAAGTCTGATATACAGGGTCATGGTGGGGAGACGTCAATCCCAATCTGATATACAGGGTCATGATGGGGAGACGTCAATCCCAGTTTGATATACAGGGTCATGATGGGGAGACGTCAAACCCAGTCTGATATACAGGGTCATGGTGGGGAGACGTCAATCCCAGTCTGATATACAGGGTCATGATGGGGAGACGTCAATCCCACTCTGATATACAGGGTCATGGTTGGGAGACATCAATCCAGTCTAACAAACAAGATCATGGTGGCCAGACATCAATCTCAGTGTGAATTACAAGATCATGGTGGTTAGACATCAATCCCAGTCTGATATATAAGGTTATAGTGGGGAGATACGATCCCAGTCTGTTACAGAAGGTCATTGTGGGGAGACAACAAACCCAGTCTGATATACAGGGTCATGGTGGGGAGACGTCAATCCCAGTCTGATATACAGGGTCATGGTGGGGAGACGTCAATCCCAGTCTGATATACAGGGTCATGGTGGGGAGACATGATCCCAGTCTGATACACAATGTCATACAGGGGAGACGTCAATCCCTGTCTGATATTCAGAGTCATAGTAGGTAGTCATCAATTCCAGAGGGATATACAAGCTCATGGTGGGGAGAACTAAATCCCAGTCTGATCTTCAGGGTAAAGGTGGGGAGAGATAAATCCCAGTCTCATATTCAAGGGCATGGTGGGGAGACAACAACCACAGTCTGATATACAAGGTCATGCTGGGGAGTCATCAATCCCAGTGTGATACACAACGTCATGCAGGGGAGATATCAATCCCGTCTAACAAACTCGATCCTGGTGGAGGGACACCAATCCCAGTGTGAGTTACAAGGTAATGGTGGTCAGACAGAAATACCAGTCTGATTTACAGGGTCATGGTGGGCAGACGTCAATCCAAGTCTGATATACAGGGTCATGGTGGGGAGACGTCAATCCCAATCTGATATACAGGGTCATGGTGGGGAGACGTCAATCCCAGTCTGAGATACAGGGTCATGATGGGGAGTCGTCAATCCCAGTCTGATATACAGGGTCATGGTGGGGAGACGTCAATCCCAGTCTGATATACAGGGTCATGATGGGGAGACGTCAATCCCACTCTGATATACAGGGTCATGGTTGGGAGACATCAATCCAGTCTAACAAACAAGATCATGGTGGCCAGACATCAATCTCAGTGTGAATTACAAGATCATGGTGGTTAGACATCAATCCCAGTCTGATATATAAGGTTATAGTGGGGAGATACGATCCCAGTCTGTTACAGAAGGTCATTGTGGGGAGACAACAAACCCAGTCTGATATACAGGGTCATGGTGGGGAGACGTCAATCCCAGTCTGATATACAGGGTCATGGTGGGGAGACGTCAATCCCAGTCTGATATACAGGGTCATGATGGGGAGACATCAATCCCAGTCTGATTTATAGGGTCATGGTTGGGAGACATCAATCCAGTCTAACAAACAAGATCATGGTGGCCAGACATCAATCTCAGTGTGAATTACAAGATCATGGTGGTTAGACATCAATCCCAGTCTGATATATAAGGTTATAGTGGGGAGACAACAAACCCAGTCTGATACACAGGGTCATGATGGGGAGACGTTAATCCCAGTCTGATAGACAGGGTCATGATGGGTAGACATCAATCCCAGTCTGATATACAGGGTCATGATGGGGAGATGCAAATCCCAGTCTGAGAAACAAGGTCATGGTGGGGAGACAGGATCCCAGTCTGATACACAATGTCATACAGGGGAGACGTCAATCCCAGTCTGATATACAGGGTCATGATGGGGAGACGTCAATCCCAGTCTGATATACAATGTCATACAGGGGAGACGTCAATCCGTGTCTGATATTCAGAGTCAGAGTAGGTAGTCATCAATTCCAGAGGGATATACAAGCTCATGGTGGGGAGAACTAAATCCCAGTCTGATCTTCAGGGTAAAGGTGGGGAGAGATAAATCCCAGTCTGATATTCAAGGGCATGGTGGGGAGACAACAACCACAGTCTGATATACAAGGTCATGCTGGGGAGTCGTCAATCCCAGTGTGATACACAACGTCATGCAGGGGAGATATCAATCCCGTCTAACAAACTAGATCCTGGTGGAGGGACACCAATCCCAGTGTGAGTTACAAGGGAATGGTGGTCAGACAGAAATCCCAGTCTGATTTACAGGGTCATGGTGGGCAGACGTCAATCCAAGTCTGATATACAGGGTCATGGTGGGGAGACGTCAATCCCAATCTGATATACAGGGTCATGATGGGGAGACGTCAATCCCAGTCTGATATACAGGGTCATGATGGGGAGACGTCAATCCCAGTATGATATACAGGGTCATGGTTGGGAGACATCAATCCAGTCTAACAAACAAGATCATGGTGGCCAGACATCAATCTCAGTGTGAATTACAAGATCATGGTGGTTAGACATCAATCCCAGTCTGATATATAAGGTTATAGTGGGGAGATACGATCCCAGTCTGTTACAGAAGGTCATAGTGGGGAGACAACAAACCCAGTCTGATACACAGGGTCATGATGGGGAGACGTCAATCCCAGTCTGATAGACAGGGTCATGATGGGGAGACGTCAATCCCAGTCTGATATGCAGGGTCATGGTAAGGGAGACATTGATCCCAGTCTGATATACAGGGTCACGCTGGGGAGATGCAAATCCCAGTCTGAGAAACAAGGTCATGGTGGGGAGACATGATCCCAGTCTGATACACAATGTCATACAGGGGAGACGTCAATCCCTGTCTGATATTCACAGTCATAGTAGGTAGTCATCAATTCCAGAGGGATATACAAGCTCATGGTGGGGAGAACTAAATCCCAGTCTGATCTTCAGGGTAAAGGTGGGGAGAGATAAATCCCAGTCTGATATTCAAGGGCATGGTGGGGAGACAACAACCACAGTCTGATATACAAGGTCATGCTGGGGAGTCGTCAATCCCAGTGTGATACACAACGTCATGCAGGGGAGATGTCAATGCCGTCTAACAAACTAGATCCTGGTGGAGGGACACCAATCCCAGTGTGAGTTACAAGGTAATGGTGGTCAGACAGAAATCCCAGTCTGATTTACAGGGTCATGGTGGGCAGACGTCAATCCCAGTCTGATACACAATGTCATACAGGGGAGATGTCAATCCCTGTCTGATATTCAGAGTCATAGTAGGTAGTCATCAATTCCAGAGGGATATACAAGCTCGTGGTGGGGAGAACTAAATCCCAGTCTGATCTTCAGGGTAAAGGTGGGGAGAGATAAATCCCAGTCTGATATTCAAGGGCATGGTGGGGAGACAACAACCACAGTCTGATATACAAGGTCATGCTGGGGAGTCGTCAATCCCAGTGTGATACACAACGTCATGCAGGGGAGATGTCAATCCCGTCTAACAAACTAGATCCTGGTGGAGGGACACCAATCCCAGTGTGAGTTACAAGGTAATGGTGGTCAGACAGAAATCCCAGTCTGATATACAGGGTCATGGTGGGGAGACGTCAATCCCAGTCTGATATACAGGGTCATGATGGGGAGACGTCAATCCCAGTCTGATATACAATGTCATACAGGGGAGACGTCAATCCCTGTCTGATATTCAGAGTCAGAGTAGGTAGTCATCAATTCCAGAGGGATATACAAGCTCATGGTGGGGAGAACTAAATCCCAGTCTGATCTTCAGGGTAAAGGTGGGGAGAGATAAATCCCAGTCTGATATTCAAGGGCATGGTGGGGAGACAACAACCACAGTCTGATATACCAGGTCATGCTGGGGAGTCGTCAATCCCAGTGTGATACACAACGTCATGCAGGGGAGATGTCAATCCCGTCTAACAAACTAGATCCTGGTGGAGGGACACCAATCCCAGTGTGAGTTACAAGGTAATGGTGGTCAGACAGAAATCCCAGTCTGATTTACAGGGTCATGGTGGGCAGACGTCAATCCCAGTCTGATACACAATGTCATACAGGGGAGATGTCAATCCCTGTCTGATATTCAGAGTCATAGTAGGTAGTCATCAATTCCAGAGGGATATACAAGCTCATGGTGAGGAGAACTAAATCCCAGTCTGATCTTCAGGGTAAAGGTGGGGAGAGATAAATCCCAGTCTGATATTCAAGGGCATGGTGGGGAGACAACAACCACAGTCTGATATACAAGGTCATGCTGGGGAGTCGTCAATCCCAGTGTGATACACAACGTCATGCAGGGGAGATGTCAATCCCGTCTAACAAACTAGATCCTGGTGGAGGGACACCAATCCCAGTGTGAGTTACAAGGTAATGGTGGTCAGACAGAAATCCCAGTCTGATATACAGGGTCATGGTGGGGAGACGTCAATCCCAGTCTGATATACAGGGTCATGATGGGGAGACGTCAATCCCAGTCTGATATACAATGTCATACAGGGGAGACGTCAATCCCTGTCTGATATTCAGAGTCAGAGTAGGTAGTCATCAATTCCAGAGGGATATACAAGCTCCTGGTGGGGAGAACTAAATCCCAGTCTGATCTTCAGGGTAAAGGTGGGGAGAGATAAATCCCAGTCTGATATTCAAGGGCATGGTGGGGAGACAACAACCACAGTCTGATATACAAGGTCATGCTGGGAAGTTGTCAATCCCAGTGTGATACACAACGTCATGCAACGTCTGAGGACTTCCGGTAGCGCTCATGGAGTGAAGTCGCGTTCTTGACTCGCTCCATTACCTCTGAGTTTTTTTTCTCTATGGTCAGCTATACTTTAATTAACCATTAAGGCATCAATTTTTACAATACTTTGAATTAAACTGAATTCTCTGACAATTGGATGATACTTAGATCTGCTATGTCTAAGAACGGGAAAGACGGCAAGGATGGTAAACCTCCGGTTAAACCAAAAGCTACGGATCTCCCCCCGACTGAATCACCGGTGACTTTGAAAGCGATATCGGAGTTAATTCAGAGGGAAATTTCAACCTCTGTTAGGGAGATGATTCGTACGGAAATTGCAGGCCCTGTTAAAGACCTGATTCATACGGAAATCTCAACTAATTTCCAGAAAATTACCGATTCAATTGATAAGATGCAAACGTATTGCGGAACATCAGTCGGCTATATCTGATCTTCAAAAATTCGCGCAACAAAGTGAGCTTAAGATGGGGAAAATCGAAGAAACAATTAATGTAATGAAGAAGAAACTTGACTTTCTGACTTTTAAAAACTCTGACTTGGAATCTAGAATGCGACGGCAGAATTTACGAATGATCGGCGTGAGGGAAGCCGTTGAAGCCAACAACCCCATGAATATTTCTCTCAGCTTTTAAAAGATGCATTCCCTACTGTATTTCCTGACCAACCACCGCTACTGGATCGTGTTCACAGAATCCCATCATACTCGTCTAGGTCAGATAGACCTAGGCATGTTATCTTACGTTTTCATTATTTTCAAGACAAGGAGAGACTGTTTCGATTCGCTCGATCTAAAGGTTTCATTGATTTTTCGGATCTTAAGTTCCGATTCGTGGAAGATTTCAGTAAACCAATCTGGGACCAACGGGTCCGTTACAGATCCGTGATGTCGGAATTCTATAAGATGGATTTAAGACCAGCGCTGCTGTACCCTGCACGTCTAAGGATTCACATGTTAGATGGAGCCCTTCGTTTTTTTGATTCTCCATCGGATGCCCAGAGTTATCTGGATCAACTTTCATCTTTAACATCTTAATTGCCTTTTTTTAATTATCTCTGTTGATCGGAGGCTGTGAATTGGTTGGTTTTAACTTTTCTGTGCCCTATTTGGGCAGAAAAGTTTACTTTTGATTTCTTAATATGGCTGCTAAACTTTCTTTTTAACTGCGTCATTTCTTTCTTTTCCCAGGGGATTCTGGGTGGTTACTTCCCTTTTGTCATCTTACGTATTTCCTGTGCGGCCTTAAATTTTGTAGTTTTTTTTAAATTTTATTCTGTTTTGCTTTTTATAATCACTTTATGTTAATAATTCTATTTTTTTTGTTGCTGTGTCTATTCATGAGTTTGAGGTTTATTGTGGTTTTTTTTTAATATATATTTTCCGGCTTTTGTTCTGTTCTGTATGTATCTTAATTGAGCTAACTTTTTTTTACTTATTTTTTTACTGTTTTACAATTAGCTGATCTTTTTCATATTTATACCTTTTTTTTAGGGAGCGTATACCGGAAGTCATGGGGGTAGTTTTAGCGCTTGCTTCTTTCTGGCGGGTCTGCTTTAGATTTTGCCTTGGGGTCTTGGGGTGGGGGTTGGTGGGAGGGGCTTCACGTTTTAGTTTGTTTCTCTTTGAGCTATATACATTATTGAAGTACTGGTTGCGTCCTTTTCCCCGGTATCTTTTGTATGTTCTGTTTCCTCTCCGGGTTTGTGGGTCGCGCCTATTGTCAATCCTCCTTGTTGTGGGTTGACTTTAGGATTTATGGAGTCTATTATTAATTTTGTCTCCTGGAATACTAATGGTCTTAATCATCCTATTAAAAGGAAAAAAGTTTTTAAAGTGTTCCGGAGACTTAAAGCACAAATTTTATTTTTACAAGAGACCCATGTACGGAGGGGGGACAGACTACGTTTTTTCAAATTCTGGAAGGGACAACAATTTCATTCGAACTCTAATGCTAAGATTCGAGGCGTCTCTATTTTTATAGATTCCTCAGTTACTTTTATACAACAGGATATTATCTCTGATCCGAATGGTAGATTTTTATTGGTTAGTGGTTTACTATTTAATAAAAAAGTAGTTTTGGTTAATGTTATGCTCCTAATATGGATTGTCCGGAATTTTATAAATCATTGTTTGATCAGTTTCCGAATTTGAACGAGTTTTCATTGATTTGGGGCGGAGATCTTAATACCTGTTTATCTCCAGCTTTGGACCGTTCGGCTCCTTTACGGACTTTACCTAATAAATCTGCAAATTTGATTAATTTTTTCCTTTCTGATTCTGGGTCGACGGACATTTGGCGTTTTCTGCATCCTCAGGAAAAAGATTCTTCCTTCTTTTCACATGTTCATCATTCCTATTCAAGAATTGATTATTTTTTCATTGATTCTCGTCTCATTCCTTCAGTGATTAAATGTGATTATGATTCTATAACCATTTCGGATCATGCTCCACTTAAGCTTTCTATTAAAATTATGGCCAATATACCAAACAATAGACAATGGCGTTTTAATTCGCTGTTGCTTCAGGACTCGGACTTTGTTAATTTTATGAATGAACAGATTGAGCTTTTTTTTACAATTAACTATACAGAAGATATTTCGGTTAACACTCTTTGGGACACTTTTAAAGCCTATATTCGGGGTCAGATTATTTCGTATTCCGTTGCTTTGAGGAAGAAACAGAAGCAGGAGGAGATGGCAATTGTGGACAAGATTAAAGAAATTGATAAGAAATATGTTATGGCTCCTTCTGAGGAGCTATACAAACAAAGAACTGAACTTCAAATGGAACACAGTTTACTACTCTCGTCCTCGATTGTAAACCAATTAAAGAAAACAAGAAGTGATTTTTATGTTCACAGTGATAAAATTGGCAAGCTGCTGGCTAATCAATTGAAATCTAATTATGTTAAATCTCAAATCAATCAGATTTATAACCAAAATGATCGATTGATATTGGATCATGTGGGGATTAATCAAACCTTTTGTGATTTTTATTCTTCTTTATATCAATCAGAGTCTCCTCGAGATTCTAAATATATGAATGATTTTTTAGATAAGTTAGACTTCCCTCAGATTTCACGGGATATGTCTTCTTTATTAGATACTTCCATTACAATGGATGAGATTAAGAATGTTATTTTTTCTATGAATCTGGGGAAAGCTCCTGGCCCTGATGGGTTTACCGTTGAATTTTATAAATATTTTGCTTCTTTATTGATTCCTTGGCTCTATAAGGTTTTTGAGGCTTCTTTGAAACTTGGTAAACTTCCGGAATCTTTTAATAGAGCATCAATTTCTTTAATACTAAAGAAGGATAAAGACCCTGCTCAATGTGCATCTTATAGACCAATATCTTTATTAAATGTTGATTCTAAAGTTTTTTCTAAGTTATTAGCAAATAGACTAGAAAAAGTACTTCCTTCTATTATTTCGGAAGACCAAACGGGTTTTATTAAAGGTCGTTACTCTTTTTATAATATTCGTACATTGTTAAATATCGTTTATACTCCCTCACAAAATGTTCCTGAGTGTGTTATTTCTTTAGATGCCGAGAAAGCTTTTGATAGAGTAGAATGGCCTTATTTATTTAAGGTGCTTGAAATGTTTAATTTTAGCTTGAAATTTATATCCTGGATTAAACTGTTATATTACTCCCCTGTAGCCTCGGTTCGTACTAACTCTTTAAACTCACCTTTTTTTCCTCTCTTTCGTGGTACTCGACAAGGCTGTCCTCTTAGTCCCCTATTATTTGATATTGCATTAGAACCTCTTGCAATTGCTATTCGAGAATCTTCAAATATTACTGGGATAACTCGGGGATTAAAGTCCCATAAATTATCACTCTATGCTGATGATTTACTTTTATATATTTCTAATCCTGAGAGATCCATTCCTGCTGTTTTAGAGTTATTAGCACAATTTGGTCTTTTCTCAGGTTATAAATTAAATCTTAGTAAGAGTGAACTTTTTCCGATTAATAAACATCTTCCCTTATATTATAAATTTCCATTTAAATTGATTAATAATTACTTTTCATATCTTGGGATTAAAATTACTTGTAAACATAAAGATTTATTTAAGACTAACTTTTTACCATTAATAGACCATATTACTCAACTTTCATCTAAATGGTTTCCCTTATATTTAACTTTGATTGGTCGTATTAATGCAGTTAAGATGTTTTTTTGCCAAAATTTTTATATGTGTTTCAGGCATTACCAATTTTCGTTCCTAAATCTTTTTTTGATAAAGTTGACTCTAAAATTTCTTCATTTATTTGGCAGAATAAGAATCCGAGACTGGGTAAAATACATTTACAGAAAGCTAAGAGAGATGGAGGTTTAGCATTACCTAATTTTAGATTTTATTATTGGGCTATTAATATTCGACATATGAAATTTTGGTTACTTGACCGGGACATACTATCTATTCCTAAATGGGTAGCATTGGAATTACAATCTGTTCAGGGTTATACACTTGGTTCTATTTTAGGTTCCTCTCTTCCTTTTGATTCGAAACGCCTTAAGCAGGTCTCTAACCCGATAGTTAAATATGCTTTGCGCATTTGGTTTCAATTCAGAAAATTTTTTGATCTTAATCAATTCGGGTTAGCGATTCCTATTTTAGGTAACATATTTTTTCCTCCCTCTTTTACGGATCGTGCTTTTCAAACTTGGAAGACTAAGGGTATTTTACGGTTTTTGGATTTATTTTTAGATGGTTCCCTTATGTCTTTTGAACAATTATCTAATAAATATAACTTATCAAGAATACATTTTTTTAGATATTTACAAGTTAGAAATTTCCTAAGTACTATACTTTCTTCCTTTCCAATGCTTCCTCCTATATATATTTTAGATTCGATAATTAACCTTAATCCATGTCAGAAAGGTGCATCGGCTATGATTTATAATATTGTTATGAAACTTAGGAAAGCTCCATTTGATAAGATTAGGGTAGATTGGGAACAGGAATTGGGGCTTACCATTTCTGTGGATGATTGGGGGCAGATTTTACAATTAGTTAATACTTCCTCTATTTGTGCTAAACATTCCCTAATTCAATTTAAAGTGGTTCATAGAGCACATATGTCCAAAGATAAGTTAGCGCGTTTTTACTCGCATATTAATCCTTTCTGTGATAGATGTTCGGGGCAGATAGCCTCTTTAACTCATATGTTTTGGTCTTGCCCTACTTTGGAAACTTTTTGGAGAGATATTTTCAATATTATTTCTAAGGTATTAAATATAGATATCTCTCCTCACCCTATTACTGCTATCTTTGGACTACCTAAAATTTCTAGTAATCTTTCCCCTTCAGCCCGTAGAATGATTGCATTTCTTACTTTAATGGCGAAAAGATGTATTTTACAACATTGGAAAGAGCTTAATGCTCCAACTACCTTTTTTTGGTTTTCTCAGACGATTTTATGTTTGAATTTGGAGAAAATTAGAAGTAACCTTTATGATTCTTCATTTAAATTTGAACAGATTTGGGGACCTTTTATTCGATATTTTCATTTAATGTAATATTTACCCTTCTTGTTTTTTTTTCACTGTTTTAATGGAGGTCGGGATTGAGGACGTGATTTTAAGTTTAACTCTGTTTGGTTTCAAGTTAGCCCATTGCTTTGCCTTGCTTTTAGTTAGTTGCACGGTGGGTTTTTTTTGGGGGTTTTTTTTTTCTTTTTTTCCATTGATATATATAAAATTTAGTATACTATTATGTTATCTTGGTTTCTTATGCTTAAATTACATTGTAGTATTTTCTTTTTGGTATTGTTATCTTTTGGAATTTTATTATACTTTAACATTGTATTAATGTTTATATGGCTTACCTTTGTTGTATACTTACTCAATAAAAAGATTTAAAAAGAAAGAAATACCAGTCTGATTTACAGGGTCATGGTGGGCAGACGTCAATCCAAGTCTGATATACAGGGTCATGGTGGGGAGACGTCAATCCCAATCTGATATACAGGGTCATGATGGGGAGACGTCAATCCCAGTCTGATATACAGGGTCATGGTGGGGAGACGTCAATCCCAGTCTGATATACAGGGTCATGATGGGGAGACGTCAATCCCAGTCTGATATACAGGGTCATGGTGGGGAGACGTCAATCCCAGTCTGATATACAGGGTCATGGTGGGGAGACGTCAATCCCAGTCTGATATACAGGGTCATGGTTGGGAGACATCAATCCAGTCTAACAAACAAGATCATGGTGGCCAGACATCAATCTCAGTGTGAATTACAAGATCATGGTGGTTAGACATCAATCCCAGTCTGATATATAAGGTTATAGTGGGGAGATACGATCCCAGTCTGTTACAGAAGGTCATTGTGGGGAGACAACAAACCCAGTCTGATATACAGGGTCATGGTGGGGAGACGTCAATCCCAATCTGATATACAGGGTCATGGTGGGGAGATGTCAATCCCAGTCTGATATACAGGGTCATGGTGGGGAGACGTCAATCCCAGTCTGATATACAGGGTCATGGTGGGGAGACGTCAATCCCGGTCTGATATACAGGGTCATGATGGGGAGACATCAATCCCAGTCTGATTTATAGGGTCATGGTTGGGAGACATCAATCCAGTCTAACAAACAAGATCATGGTGGCCAGACATCAATCTCAGTGTGAATTACAAGATCATGGTGGTTAGACATCAATCACAGTCTGATATATAAGGTTATAGTGGGGAGACAACAAACCCAGTCTGATACACAGGGTCATGATGGGGAGACGTCAATCCCAGTCTGATAGACAGGGTCATGATGGGGAGACATCAATCCCAGTCTGATATACAGGGTCATGATGGGGAGATGCAAATCCCAGTCTGAGAAACAAGGTCATGGTGGGGAGACATGATCCCAGTCTGATACACAATGTCATACAGGGGAGACGTCAATCCCAGTCTGATATACAGGGTCATGGTGGGGAGACGTCAATCCCAGTCTGATATACAGGGTCATGGTGGGGAGATGTCAATCCCAGTCTGATATACAGGGTCATGGTGGGGAGACGTCAATCCCAGTCTGATATACAGGGTCATGGTGGGGAGACGTCAATCCCGGTCTGATATACAGGGTCATGATGGGGAGACATCAATCCCAGTCTGATTTATAGGGTCATGGTTGGGAGACATCAATCCAGTCTAACAAACAAGATCATGGTGGCCAGACATCAATCTCAGTGTGAATTACAAGATCATGGTGGTTAGACATCAATCCCAGTCTGATATATAAGGTTATAGTGGGGAGATACGATCCCAGTCTGTTACAGAAGGTCATAGTGGGGAGACAACAAACCCAGTCTGATACACAGGGTCATGATGGGGAGACGTCAATCCCAGTCTGATAGACAGGGTCATGATGGGGAGACGTCAATCCCAGTCTGATATACAGGGTCATGGTAAGGGAGACATTGATCCCAGTCTGATATACAGGGTCATGCTGGGGAGATGCAAATCCCAGTCTGAGAAACAAGGTCATGGTGGGGAGACATGATCCCAGTCTGATACACAATGTCATACAGGGGAGATGTCAATCCCTGTCTGATATTCAGAGTCAGAGTAGGTAGTCATCAATTCCAGAGAGATATACAAGCTCATGGTGGGGAGAACTAAATCCCAGTCTGATCTTCAGGGTAAAGGTGGGGAGAGATAAATCCCAGTCTGATATTCAAGGGCATGGTGGGGAGACAACAATCACAGTATGATATACAAGGTCATGCTGGGAAGTTGTCAATCCCAGTGTGATACACAACGTCATGCAGGGGAGATGTCAATCCAGTCTAACAAACTAGATTCTGGTGGAGGGACACCAATCCCAGTGTGAGTTACAAGGTAATGGTGGTCAGACAGAAATTCCAGTCTGATTTACAGGGTCATGGTGGGCAGACGTCAATCCAAGTCTGATATACAGGGTCATGGTGGGGAGACGTCAATCCCAATCTGATATACAGGGTCATGATGGGGAGACGTCAATCCCACTCTGATATACAGGGTCGTGGTTGGGAGACATCAATCCAGTCTAACAAACAAGATCATGGTGGCCAGACATCAATCTCAGTGTGAATTACAAGATCATGGTGGTTAGACATCAATCCCAGTCTGATATATAAGGTTATAGTGGGGAGATACGATCCCAGTCTGTTACAGAAGGTCATTGTGGGGAGACAACAAACCCAGTCTGATATACAGGGTCATGGTGGGGAGACGTCAATCCCAGTCTGATATACAGGGTCATGGTGGGGAGACGTCAATCCCAGTCTGATATACAGGGTCATGGTGGGGAGACGTCAACCCCAGTCTGATATACAGGGTCATGGTGGGGAGACGTCAATCCCAGTCTGATATACAGGGTCATGATGGGGAGACATCAATCCCAGTCTGATTTATAGGGTCATGGTTGGGAGACATCAATCCAGTCTAACAAACAAGATCATGGTGGCCAGACATCAATCTCAGTGTGAATTACAAGATCATGGTGGTTAGACATCAATCACAGTCTGATATATAAGGTTATAGTGGGGAGACAACAAACCCAGTCTGATACACAGGGTCATGATGGGGAGACGTCAATCCCAGTCTGATAGACAGGGTCATGATAGGGAGACATCAATCCCAGTCTGATATACAGGGTCATGATGGGGAGATGCAAATCCCAGTCTGAGAAACAAGGTCATGGTGGGGAGACATGATCCCAGTCTGATACACAATGTCATACAGGGGAGACGTCAATCCCAGTCTGATATACAGGGTCATGATGGGGAGACGTCAATCCCAGTCTGATATACAATGTCATACAGGGGAGACGTCAATCCCTGTCTGATATTCAGAGTCAGAATAGGTAGTCATCAATTCCAGAGGGATATACAAGCTCATGGTGGGGAGAACTAAATCCCAGTCTGATCTTCAGGGTAAAGGTGGGGAGAGATAAATCCCAGTCTGATATTCAAGGGCATGGTGGGGAGACAACAACCACAGTCTGATATACAAGGTCATGCTGGGGAGTCGTCAATCCCAGTGTGATACACAACGTCATGCAGGGGAGATATCAATCCCGTCTAACAAACTAGATCCTGGTGGAGGGACACCAATCCCAGTGTGAGTTACAAGGGAATGGTGGTCAGACAGAAATCCCAGTCTGATTTACAGGGTCATGGTGGGCAGACGTCAATCCAAGTCTGATATACAGGGTCATGGTGGGGAGACGTCAATCCCAATCTGATATACAGGGTCATGATGGGGAGACGTCAATCCCAGTCTGATATACAGGGTCATGATGGGGAGACGTCAATCCCAGTCTGATATACAGGGTCATGGTTGGGAGACATCAATCCAGTCTAACAAACAAGATCATGGTGGCCAGACATCAATCTCAGTGTGAATTACAAGATCATGGTGGTTAGACATCAATCCCAGTCTGATATATAAGGTTATAGTGGGGAGATACGATCCCAGTCTGTTACAGAAGGTCATAGTGGGGAGACAACAAACGCAGTCTGATACACAGGGTCATGATGGGGAGACGTCAATCCCAGTCTGATAGACAGGGTCATGATGGGGAGACGTCAATCCCAGTCTGATATACAGGGTCATGGTAAGGGAGACATTGATCCCAGTCTGATATACAGGGTCATGCTGGGGAGATGCAAATCCCAGTCTGAGAAACAAGGTCATGGTGGGGAGACATGATCCCAGTCTGATACACAATGTCATACAGGGAAGATGTCAATCCCTGTCTGATATTCAGAGTCAGAGTAGGTAGTCATCAATTCCAGAGGGATATACAAGCTCATGGTGGGGAGAACTAAATCCCAGTCTGATCTTCAGGGTAAAGGTGGGGAGAGATAAATCCCAGTCTGATATTCAAGGGCATGGTGGGGAGACAACAACCACAGTCTGATATACAAGGTCATGCTGGGAAGTTGTCAATCCCAGTGTGATACACAACGTCATGCAGGGGAGATGTCAATCCAGTCTAACAAACTAGATTCTGGTGGAGGGACACCAATCCCAGTGTGAGTTACAAGGTAATGGTGGTCAGACAGAAATTCCAGTCTGATTTACAGGGTCATGGTGGGCAGACGTCAATCCAAGTCTGATATACAGGGTCATGGTGGGGAGACGTCAATCCCAATCTGATATACAGGGTCATGATGGGGAGATGTCAATCCCAGTCTGATATACAGGGTCATGATGGGGAGACGTCAATCCCAGTCTGATATACTGGGTCATGGTGGGGAGACGTCAATCCCAGTCTGATATATAGGGTCATGGTTGGGAGACATCAATCCAGTCTAACAAACAAGATCATGGTGGCCAGACATCAATCTCAGTGTGAATTACAAGATCATGGTGGTTAGACATCAATCCAGGTCTGATATATAAGGTTATAGTGGGGAGATACGATCCCAGTCTGTTACAGAAGGTCATAGTGGGGAGACAACAAACCCAGTCTGATACACAGGGTCATGATGGGGAGACGTCAATCCCAGTCTGATATACAGGGTCATGCTGGGGAGATGCAAATCCCAGTCTGAGAAACAAGGTCATGGTGGGGAGACATGATCCCAGTCTGATACACAATGTCATACAGGGGAGACGTCAATCCCTGTCTGATATTCACAGTCATAGTAGGTAGTCATCAATTCCAGAGGGATATACAAGCTCATGGTGGGGAGAACTAAATCCCAGTCTGATCTTCAGGGTAAAGGTGGGGAGAGATAAATCCCAGTCTGATATTCAAGGGCATGGTGGGGAGACAACAACCACAGTCTGATATACAAGGTCATGCTGGGAAGTTGTCAATCCCAGTGTGATAAACAACGTCATGCAGGGGAGATGTCAATCCAGTCTAACAAACTAGATTCTGGTGGAGGGACACCAATCCCAGTGTGAGTTACAAGGTAATGGTGGTCAGACAGAAATTCCAGTCTGATTTACAGGGTCATGGTGGGCAGACGTCAATCCAAGTCTGATATACAGGGTCATGGTGGGGAGACGTCAATCCCAATCTGATATACAGGGTCATGATGGGGAGACGTCAATCCCAGTCTGATATACTGGGTCATGGTGGGGAGACGTCAATCCCAGTCTGATATATAGGGTCATGGTTGGGAGACATCAATCCAGTCTAACAAACAAGATCATGGTGGCCAGACATCAATCTCAGTGTGAATTACAAGATCATGGTGGTTAGACATCAATCCAGGTCTGATATATAAGGTTATAGTGGGGAGATACGATCCCAGTCTGTTACAGAAGGTCGTAGTGGGGAGACAACAAACCCAGTTTGATATACATGGTCAGGGTGGGGAGATGTCAATCCCAGTCTGATATACAGGGTCATGGTGGGGAGATGTCAATCCCAGTCTGATATACAGGGTCATGGTGGGGAGACGTCAATCCCAGTCTGTTATACAGGGTCATGGTGGGGAGACGTCAATCCCAGTCTGATATACAGGGTCACCGTGGGGAAACGTCAATCCCAGTCTGATATACAGGGTCACGGTGGGGAGACATCAATCCCAGTCTGATATACAAAGTCATGGTGGGGAGACACGATCCCAGTCTGATATACAGGGTCATGGTGGGGAGACGTCAATCATAGTCTGATATACAGGGTCATGGTGGGGAGACATGATCGCAGTCTGATATACAGGGTCACGGTGGGGAGACGTCAATCCCAGTCTGATATACAGGGTCATGGTGGGGAGACATGATCCCAGTCTGATATACAGGGTCACGGTGGGGAGACGTCAATCCCAGTCTGATATACAGGGTCATGGTGGGGAGACGTCAATCCCAGTCTAATATACAGGGTCATGGTGGGGAGACGTCAATCCCAGTCTGATATATAGGGTCATGGTGGGGTGACGTCAATCCCATTTTGATATACAGGGTCATGGTGGGGAGACATCAATCCCAGTCTGATATACAGGGTCATGGTGGGGAGACGTCAATCCCAGTCTGATATACAGGGTCATGGTGGCCAGACATCAATCTCAGTGTGAATTACAAGATCATGGTGGTTAGACATCAATCACAGTCTGATATATAAGGTTATAGTGGGGAGACAACAAACCCAGTCTGATACACAGGGTCATGATGGGGAGACGTCAATCCCAGTCTGATAGACAGGGTCATGATAGGGAGACATCAATCCCAGTCTGATATACAGGGTCATGATGGGGAGATGCAAATCCCAGTCTGAGAAACAAGGTCATGGTGGGGAGACATGATCCCAGTCTGATACACAATGTCATACAGGGGAGACGTCAATCCCAGTCTGATATACAGGGTCATGATGGGGAGACGTCAATCCCAGTCTGATATACAATGTCATACAGGGGAGACGTCAATCCCTGTCTGATATTCAGAGTCAGAGTAGGTAGTCATCAATTCCAGAGGGATATACAAGCTCATGGTGGGGAGAACTAAATCCCAGTCTGATCTTCAGGGTAAAGGTGGGGAGAGATAAATCCCAGTCTGATATTCAAGGGCATGGTGGGGAGACAACAACCACAGTCTGATATACAAGGTCATGCTGGGGAGTCGTCAATCCCAGTGTGATACACAACGTCATGCAGGGGAGATATCAATCCCGTCTAACAAACTAGATCCTGGTGGAGGGACACCAATCCCAGTGTGAGTTACAAGGGAATGGTGGTCAGACAGAAATCCCAGTCTGATTTACAGGGTCATGGTGGGCAGACGTCAATCCAAGTCTGATATACAGGGTCATGGTGGGGAGACGTCAATCCCAATCTGATATACAGGGTCATGATGGGGAGACGTCAATCCCAGTCTGATATACAGGGTCATGATGGGGAGACGTCAATCCCAGTCTGATATACAGGGTCATGGTTGGGAGACATCAATCCAGTCTAACAAACAAGATCATGGTGGCCAGACATCAATCTCAGTGTGAATTACAAGATCATGGTGGTTAGACATCAATCCCAGTCTGATATATAAGGTTATAGTGGGGAGATACGATCCCAGTCTGTTACAGAAGGTCATAGTGGGGAGACAACAAACCCAGTCTGATACACAGGGTCATGATGGGGAGACGTCAATCCCAGTCTGATAGACAGGGTCATGATGGGGAGACGTCAATCCCAGTCTGATATGCAGGGTCATGGTAAGGGAGACATTGATCCCAGTCTGATATACAGGGTCACGCTGGGGAGATGCAAATCCCAGTCTGAGAAACAAGGTCATGGTGGGGAGACATGATCCCAGTCTGATACACAATGTCATACAGGGGAGACGTCAATCCCTGTCTGATATTCACAGTCATAGTAGGTAGTCATCAATTCCAGAGGGATATACAAGCTCATGGTGGGGAGAACTAAATCCCAGTCTGATCTTCAGGGTAAAGGTGGGGAGAGATAAATCCCAGTCTGATATTCAAGGGCATGGTGGGGAGACAACAACCACAGTCTGATATACAAGGTCATGCTGGGGAGTCGTCAATCCCAGTGTGATACACAACGTCATGCAGGGGAGATGTCAATGCCGTCTAACAAACTAGATCCTGGTGGAGGGACACCAATCCCAGTGTGAGTTACAAGGTAATGGTGGTCAGACAGAAATCCCAGTCTGATTTACAGGGTCATGGTGGGCAGACGTCAATCCCAGTCTGATACACAATGTCATACAGGGTAGATGTCAATCCCTGTCTGATATTCAGAGTCATAGTAGGTAGTCATCAATTCCAGAGGGATATACAAGCTCGTGGTGGGGAGAACTAAATCCCAGTCTGATCTTCAGGGTAAAGGTGGGGAGAGATAAATCCCAGTCTGATATTCAAGGGCATGGTGGGGAGACAACAACCACAGTCTGATATACAAGGTCATGCTGGGGAGTCGTCAATCCCAGTGTGATACACAACGTCATGCAGGGGAGATGTCAATCCCGTCTAACAAACTAGATCCTGGTGGAGGGACACCAATCCCAGTGTGAGTTACAAGGTAATGGTGGTCAGACAGAAATCCCAGTCTGATATACAGGGTCATGGTGGGGAGACGTCAATCCCAGTCTGATATACAGGGTCATGATGGGGAGACGTCAATCCCAGTCTGATATACAATGTCATACAGGGGAGACGTCAATCCCTGTCTGATATTCAGAGTCAGAGTAGGTGGTCATCAATTCCAGAGGGATATACAAGCTCATGGTGGGGAGAACTAAATCCCAGTCTGATCTTCAGGGTAAAGGTGGGGAGAGATAAATCCCAGTCTGATATTCAAGGGCATGGTGGGGAGACAACAACCACAGTCTGATATACCAGGTCATGCTGGGGAGTCGTCAATCCCAGTGTGATACACAACGTCATGCAGGGGAGATGTCAATCCCGTCTAACAAACTAGATCCTGGTGGAGGGACACCAATCCCAGTGTGAGTTACAAGGTAATGGTGGTCAGACAGAAATCCCAGTCTGATTTACAGGGTCATGGTGGGCAGACGTCAATCCCAGTCTGATACACAATGTCATACAGGGGAGATGTCAATCCCTGTCTGATATTCAGAGTCATAGTAGGTAGTCATCAATTCCAGAGGGATATACAAGCTCATGGTGGGGAGAACTAAATCCCAGTCTGATCTTCAGGGTAAAGGTGGGGAGAGATAAATCCCAGTCTGATATTCAAGGGCATGGTGGGGAGACAACAACCACAGTCTGATATACAAGGTCATGCTGGGGAGTCGTCAATCCCAGTGTGATACACAACGTCATGCAGGGGAGATGTCAATCCCGTCTAACAAACTAGATCCTGGTGGAGGGACACCAATCCCAGTGTGAGTTACAAGGTAATGGTGGTCAGACAGAAATCCCAGTCTGATATACAGGGTCATGGTGGGGAGACGTCAATCCCAGTCTGATATACAGGGTCATGATGGGGAGACGTCAATCCCAGTCTGATATACAATGTCATACAGGGGAGACGTCAATCCCTGTCTGATATTCAGAGTCAGAGTAGGTAGTCATCAATTCCAGAGGGATATACAAGCTGCTGGTGGGGAGAACTAAATCCCAGTCTGATCTTCAGGGTAAAGGTGGGGAGAGATAAATCCCAGTCTGATATTCAAGGGCATGGTGGGGAGACAACAACCACAGTCTGATATACAAGGTCATGCTGGGAAGTTGTCAATCCCAGTGTGATACACAGCGTCATGCAACGTCTGAGGACTTCCGGTAGCGCTCATGGAGTGAAGTCGCGTTCTTGACTCGCTCCATTACCTCTGAGTTTTTTTTCTCTATGGTCAGCTATACTTTAATTAACCATTAAGGCATCAATTTTTACAATACTTTGAATTAAACTGAATTCTCTGACAATTGGATGATACTTAGATCTGCTATGTCTAAGAACGGGAAAGACGGCAAGGATGGTAAACCTCCGGTTAAACCAAAAGCTACGGATCTCCCCCCGACTGAATCACCGGTGACTTTGAAAGCGATATCGGAGTTAATTCAGAGGGAAATTTCAACCTCTGTTAGGGAGATGATTCGTACGGAAATTGCAGGCCCTGTTAAAGACCTGATTCATACGGAAATCTCAACTAATTTCCAGAAAATTACCGATTCAATTGATAAGATGCAAACATGTATTGCGGAACATCAGTCGGCTATATCTGATCTTCAAAAATTCGCGCAACAAAGTGAGCTTAAGATGGGGAAAATCGAAGAAACAATTAATGTAATGAAGAAGAAACTTGACTTTCTGACTTTTAAAAACTCTGACTTGGAATCTAGAATGCGACGGCAGAATTTACGAATGATCGGCGTGAGGGAAGCCGTTGAAGCCAACAACCCCATGAATATTTGTCTCAGCTTTTAAAAGATGCATTCCCTACTGTATTTCCTGACCAACCACCGCTACTGGATCGTGTTCACAGAATCCCATCATACTCGTCTAGGTCAGATAGACCTAGGCATGTTATCTTACGTTTTCATTATTTTCAAGACAAGGAGAGACTGTTTCGATTCGCTCGATCTAAAGGTTTCATTGATTTTTCGGATCTTAAGTTCCGATTCGTGGAAGATTTCAGTAAACCAATCTGGGACCAACGGGTCCGTTACAGATCCGTGATGTCGGAATTCTATAAGATGGATTTAAGACCAGCGCTGCTGTACCCTGCACGTCTAAGGATTCACATGTTAGATGGAGCCCTTCGTTTTTTTGATTCTCCATCGGATGCCCAGAGTTATCTGGATCAACTTTCATCTTTAACATCTTAATTGCCTTTTTTTAATTATCTCTGTTGATCGGAGGCTGTGAATTGGTTGGTTTTAACTTTTCTGTGCCCTATTTGGGCAGAAAAGTTTACTTTTGATTTCTTAATATGGCTGCTAAACTTTCTTTTTAACTGCGTCATTTCTTTCTTTTCCCAGGGGATTCTGGGTGGTTACTTCCCTTTTGTCATCTTACGTATTTCCTGTGCGGCCTTAAATTTTGTAGTTTTTTTTAAATTTTATTCTGTTTTGCTTTTTATAATCACTTTATGTTAATAATTCTATTTTTTTTGTTGCTGTGTCTATTCATGAGTTTGAGGTTTATTGTGGTTTTTTTTTAATATATATTTTCCGGCTTTTGTTCTGTTCTGTATGTATCTTAATTGAGCTAACTTTTTTTTACTTATTTTTTTACTGTTTTACAATTAGCTGATCTTTTTCATATTTATACCTTTTTTTTAGGGAGCGTATACCGGAAGTCATGGGGGTAGTTTTAGCGCTTGCTTCTTTCTGGCGGGTCTGCTTTAGATTTTGCCTTGGGGTCTTGGGGTGGGGGTTGGTGGGAGGGGCTTCACGTTTTAGTTTGTTTCTCTTTGAGCTATATACATTATTGAAGTACTGGTTGCGTCCTTTTCCCCGGTATCTTTTGTATGTTCTGTTTCCTCTCCGGGTTTGTGGGTCGCGCCTATTGTCAATCCTCCTTGTTGTGGGTTGACTTTAGGATTTATGGAGTCTATTATTAATTTTGTCTCCTGGAATACTAATGGTCTTAATCATCCTATTAAAAGGAAAAAAGTTTTTAAAGTGTTCCGGAGACTTAAAGCACAAATTTTATTTTTACAAGAGACCCATGTACGGAGGGGGGACAGACTACGTTTTTTCAAATTCTGGAAGGGACAACAATTTCATTCGAACTCTAATGCTAAGATTCGAGGCGTCTCTATTTTTATAGATTCCTCAGTTACTTTTATACAACAGGATATTATCTCTGATCCGAATGGTAGATTTTTATTGGTTAGTGGTTTACTATTTAATAAAAAAGTAGTTTTGGTTAATGTTATGCTCCTAATATGGATTGTCCGGAATTTTATAAATCATTGTTTGATCAGTTTCCGAATTTGAACGAGTTTTCATTGATTTGGGGCGGAGATCTTAATACCTGTTTATCTCCAGCTTTGGACCGTTCGGCTCCTTTACGGACTTTACCTAATAAATCTGCAAATTTGATTAATTTTTTCCTTTCTGATTCTGGGTCGACGGACATTTGGCGTTTTCTGCATCCTCAGGAAAAAGATTCTTCCTTCTTTTCACATGTTCATCATTCCTATTCAAGAATTGATTATTTTTTCATTGATTCTCGTCTCATTCCTTCAGTGATTAAATGTGATTATGATTCTATAACCATTTCGGATCATGCTCCACTTAAGCTTTCTATTAAAATTATGGCCAATATACCAAACAATAGACAATGGCGTTTTAATTCGCTGTTGCTTCAGGACTCGGACTTTGTTAATTTTATGAATGAACAGATTGAGCTTTTTTTTACAATTAACTATACAGAAGATATTTCGGTTAACACTCTTTGGGACACTTTTAAAGCCTATATTCGGGGTCAGATTATTTCGTATTCCGTTGCTTTGAGGAAGAAACAGAAGCAGGAGGAGATGGCAATTGTGGACAAGATTAAAGAAATTGATAAGAAATATGTTATGGCTCCTTCTGAGGAGCTATACAAACAAAGAACTGAACTTCAAATGGAACACAGTTTACTACTCTCGTCCTCGATTGTAAACCAATTAAAGAAAACAAGAAGTGATTTTTATGTTCACAGTGATAAAATTGGCAAGCTGCTGGCTAATCAATTGAAATCTAATTATGTTAAATCTCAAATCAATCAGATTTATAACCAAAATGATCGATTGATATTGGATCATGTGGGGATTAATCAAACCTTTTGTGATTTTTATTCTTCTTTATATCAATCAGAGTCTCCTCGAGATTCTAAATATATGAATGATTTTTTAGATAAGTTAGACTTCCCTCAGATTTCACGGGATATGTCTTCTTTATTAGATACTTCCATTACAATGGATGAGATTAAGAATGTTATTTTTTCTATGAATCTGGGGAAAGCTCCTGGCCCTGATGGGTTTACCGTTGAATTTTATAAATGTTTTGCTTCTTTATTGATTCCTTGGCTCTATAAGGTTTTTGAGGCTTCTTTGAAACTTGGTAAACTTCCGGAATCTTTTAATAGAGCATCAATTTCTTTAATACTAAAGAAGGATAAAGACCCTGCTCAATGTGCATCTTATAGACCAATATCTTTATTAAATGTTGATTCTAAAGTTTTTTCTAAGTTATTAGCAAATAGACTAGAAAAAGTACTTCCTTCTATTATTTCGGAAGACCAAACGGGTTTTATTAAAGGTCGTTACTCTTTTTATAATATTCGTACATTGTTAAATATCGTTTATACTCCCTCACAAAATGTTCCTGAGTGTGTTATTTCTTTAGATGCCGAGAAAGCTTTTGATAGAGTAGAATGGCCTTATTTATTTAAGGTGCTTGAAATGTTTAATTTTAGCTTGAAATTTATATCCTGGATTAAACTGTTATATTACTCCCCTGTAGCCTCGGTTCGTACTAACTCTTTAAACTCACCTTTTTTTCCTCTCTTTCGTGGTACTCGACAAGGCTGTCCTCTTAGTCCCCTATTATTTGATATTGCATTAGAACCTCTTGCAATTGCTATTCGAGAATCTTCAAATATTACTGGGATAACTCGGGGATTAAAGTCCCATAAATTATCACTCTATGCTGATGATTTACTTTTATATATTTCTAATCCTGAGAGATCCATTCCTGCTGTTTTAGAGTTATTAGCACAATTTGGTCTTTTCTCAGGTTATAAATTAAATCTTAGTAAGAGTGAACTTTTTCCGATTAATAAACATCTTCCCTTATATTATAAATTTCCATTTAAATTGATTAATAATTACTTTTCATATCTTGGGATTAAAATTACTTGTAAACATAAAGATTTATTTAAGACTAACTTTTTACCATTAATAGACCATATTACTCAACTTTCATCTAAATGGTTTCCCTTATATTTAACTTTGATTGGTCGTATTAATGCAGTTAAGATGTTTTTTTGCCAAAATTTTTATATGTGTTTCAGGCATTACCAATTTTCGTTCCTAAATCTTTTTTTGATAAAGTTGACTCTAAAATTTCTTCATTTATTTGGCAGAATAAGAATCCGAGACTGGGTAAAATACATTTACAGAAAGCTAAGAGAGATGGAGGTTTAGCATTACCTAATTTTAGATTTTATTATTGGGCTATTAATATTCGACATATGAAATTTTGGTTACTTGACCGGGACATACTATCTATTCCTAAATGGGTAGCATTGGAATTACAATCTGTTCAGGGTTATACACTTGGTTCTATTTTAGGTTCCTCTCTTCCTTTTGATTCGAAACGCCTTAAGCAGGTCTCTAACCCGATAGTTAAATATGCTTTGCGCATTTGGTTTCAATTCAGAAAATTTTTTGATCTTAATCAATTCGGGTTAGCGATTCCTATTTTAGGTAACATATTTTTTCCTCCCTCTTTTACGGATCGCGCTTTTCAAACTTGGAAGACTAAGGGTATTTTACGGTTTTTGGATTTATTTTTAGATGGTTCCCTTATGTCTTTTGAACAATTATCTAATAAATATAACTTATCAAGAATACATTTTTTTAGATATTTACAAGTTAGAAATTTCCTAAGTACTATACTTTCTTCCTTTCCAATGCTTCCTCCTATATATATTTTAGATTCGATAATTAACCTTAATCCATGTCAGAAAGGTGCATCGGCTATGATTTATAATATTGTTATGAAACTTAGGAAAGCTCCATTTGATAAGATTAGGGTAGATTGGGAACAGGAATTGGGGCTTACCATTTCTGTGGATGATTGGGGGCAGATTTTACAATTAGTTAATACTTCCTCTATTTGTGCTAAACATTCCCTAATTCAATTTAAAGTGGTTCATAGAGCACATATGTCCAAAGATAAGTTAGCGCGTTTTTACTCGCATATTAATCCTTTCTGTGATAGATGTTCGGGGCAGATAGCCTCTTTAACTCATATGTTTTGGTCTTGCCCTACTTTGGAAACTTTTTGGAGAGATATTTTCAATATTATTTCTAAGGTATTAAATATAGATATCTCTCGTCACCCTATTACTGCTATCTTTGGACTACCTAAAATTTCTAGTAATCTTTCCCCTTCAGCCCGTAGAATGATTGCATTTCTTACTTTAATGGCGAAAAGATGTATTTTACAACATTGGAAAGAGCTTAATGCTCCAACTACCTTTTTTTGGTTTTCTCAGACGATTTTATGTTTGAATTTGGAGAAAATTAGAAGTAACCTTTATGATTCTTCATTTAAATTTGAACAGATTTGGGGACCTTTTATTCGATATTTTCATTTAATGTAATATTTACCCTTCTTGTTTTTTTTTCACTGTTTTAATGGAGGTCGGGATTGAGGACGTGATTTTAAGTTTAACTCTGTTTGGTTTCAAGTTAGCCCATTGCTTTGCCTTGCTTTTAGTTAGTTGCACGGTGGGTTTTTTTTGGGGTTTTTTTTTTTCTTTTTTTCCATTGATATATATAAAATTTAGTATACTATTATGTTATCTTGGTTTCTTATGCTTAAATTACATTGTAGTATTTTCTTTTTGGTATTGTTATCTTTTGGAATTTTATTATACTTTAACATTGTATTAATGTTTATATGGCTTACCTTTGTTGTATACTTACTCAATAAAAAGATTTAAAAAGAAAGAAATACCAGTCTGATTTACAGGGTCATGGTGGGCAGACGTCAATCCAAGTCTGATATACAGGGTCATGGTGGGGAGACGTCAATCCCAATCTGATATACAGGGTCATGATGGGGAGACGTCAATCCCAGTCTGATATACAGGGTCATGGTGGGGAGACGTCAATCCCAGTCTGATATACAGGGTCATGATGGGGAGACGTCAATCCCAGTCTGATATACAGGGTCATGGTGGGGAGACGTCAATCCCAGTCTGATATACAGGGTCATGGTGGGGAGACGTCAATCCCAGTCTGATATACAGGGTCATGGTTGGGAGACATCAATCCAGTCTAACAAACAAGATCATGGTGGCCAGACATCAATCTCAGTGTGAATTACAAGATCATGGTGGTTAGACATCAATCCCAGTCTGATATATAAGGTTATAGTGGGGAGATAAGATCCCAGTCTGTTACAGAAGGTCATTGTGGGGAGACAACAAACCCAGTCTGATATACAGGGTCATGGTGGGGAGACGTCAATCCCAATCTGATATACAGGGTCATGGTGGGGAGATGTCAATCCCAGTCTGATATACAGGGTCATGGTGGGGAGACGTCAATCCCAGTCTGATATACAGGGTCATGGTGGGGAGACGTCAATCCCGGTCTGATATACAGGGTCATGATGGGGAGACATCAATCCCAGTCTGATTTATAGGGTCATGGTTGGGAGACATCAATCCAGTCTAACAAACAAGATCATGGTGGCCAGACATCAATCTCAGTGTGAATTACAAGATCATGGTGGTTAGACATCAATCACAGTCTGATATATAAGGTTATAGTGGGGAGACAACAAACCCAGTCTGATACACAGGGTCATGATGGGGAGACGTCAATCCCAGTCTGATAGACAGGGTCATGATGGGGAGACATCAATCCCAGTCTGATATACAGGGTCATGATGGGGAGATGCAAATCCCAGTCTGAGAAACAAGGTCATGGTGGGGAGACATGATCCCAGTCTGATACACAATGTCATACAGGGGAGACGTCAATCCCAGTCTGATATACAGGGTCATGGTGGGGAGACGTCAATCCCAGTCTGATATACAGGGTCATGGTGGGGAGATGTCAATCCCAGTCTGATATACAGGGTCATGGTGGGGAGACGTCAATCCCAGTCTGATATACAGGGTCATGGTGGGGAGACGTCAATCCCGGTCTGATATACAGGGTCATGATGGGGAGACATCAATCCCAGTCTGATTTATAGGGTCATGGTTGGGAGACATCAATCCAGTCTAACAAACAAGATCATGGTGGCCAGACATCAATCTCAGTGTGAATTACAAGATCATGGTGGTTAGACATCAATCCCAGTCTGATATATAAGGTTATAGTGGGGAGATACGATCCCAGTCTGTTACAGAAGGTCATAGTGGGGAGACAACAAACCCAGTCTGATACACAGGGTCATGATGGGGAGACGTCAATCCCAGTCTGATAGACAGGGTCATGATGGGGAGACGTCAATCCCAGTCTGATATACAGGGTCATGGTAAGGGAGACATTGATCCCAGTCTGATATACAGGGTCATGCTGGGGAGATGCAAATCCCAGTCTGAGAAACAAGGTCATGGTGGGGAGACATGATCCCAGTCTGATACACAATGTCATACAGGGGAGATGTCAATCCCTGTCTGATATTCAGAGTCAGAGTAGGTAGTCATCAATTCCAGAGAGATATACAAGCTCATGGTGGGGAGAACTAAATCCCAGTCTGATCTTCAGGGTAAAGGTGGGGAGAGATAAATCCCAGTCTGATATTCAAGGGCATGGTGGGGAGACAACAATCACAGTATGATATACAAGGTCATGCTGGGAAGTTGTCAATCCCAGTGTGATACACAACGTCATGCAGGGGAGATGTCAATCCAGTCTAACAAACTAGATTCTGGTGGAGGGACACCAATCCCAGTGTGAGTTACAAGGTAATGGTGGTCAGACAGAAATTCCAGTCTGATTTACAGGGTCATGGTGGGCAGACGTCAATCCAAGTCTGATATACAGGGTCATGGTGGGGAGACGTCAATCCCAATCTGATATACAGGGTCATGATGGGGAGACGTCAATCCCACTCTGATATACAGGGTCGTGGTTGGGAGACATCAATCCAGTCTAACAAACAAGATCATGGTGGCCAGACATCAATCTCAGTGTGAATTACAAGATCATGGTGGTTAGACATCAATCCCAGTCTGATATATAAGGTTATAGTGGGGAGATACGATCCCAGTCTGTTACAGAAGGTCATTGTGGGGAGACAACAAACCCAGTCTGATATACAGGGTCATGGTGGGGAGACGTCAATCCCAGTCTGATATACAGGGTCATGGTGGGGAGACGTCAATCCCAGTCTGATATACAGGGTCATGGTGGGGAGACGTCAATCCCGGTCTGATATACAGGGTCATGATGGGGAGACATCAATCCCAGTCTGATTTATAGGGTCATGGTTGGGAGACATCAATCCAGTCTAACAAACAAGATCATGGTGGCCAGACATCAATCTCAGTGTGAATTACAAGATCATGGTGGTTAGACATCAATCCCAGTCTGATATATAAGGTTATAGTGGGGAGATACGATCCCAGTCTGTTACAGAAGGTCATAGTGGGGAGACAACAAACCCAGTCTGATACACAGGGTCATGATGGGGAGACGTCAATCCCAGTCTGATAGACAGGGTCATGATGGGGAGACGTCAATCCCAGTCTGATATACAGGGTCATGGTAAGGGAGACATTGATCCCAGTCTGATATACAGGGTCATGCTGGGGAGATGCAAATTCCAGTCTGAGAAACAAGGTCATGGTGGGGAGACATGATCCCAGTCTGATACACAATGTCATACAGGGGAGATGTCAATCCCTGTCTGATATTCAGAGTCAGAGTAGGTAGTCATCAATTCCAGAGAGATATACAAGCTCATGGTGGGGAGAACTAAATCCCAGTCTGATCTTCAGGGTAAAGGTGGGGAGAGATAAATCCCAGTCTGATATTCAAGGGCATGGTGGGGAGACAACAATCACAGTATGATATACAAGGTCATGCTGGGAAGTTGTCAATCCCAGTGTGATACACAACGTCATGCAGGGGAGATGTCAATCCAGTCTAACAAACTAGATTCTGGTGGAGGGACACCAATCCCAGTGTGAGTTACAAGGTAATGGTGGTCAGACAGAAATTCCAGTCTGATTTACAGGGTCATGGTGGGCAGACGTCAATCCAAGTCTGATATACAGGGTCATGGTGGGGAGACGTCAATCCCAATCTGATATACAGGGTCATGATGGGGAGACGTCAATCCCACTCTGATATACAGGGTCGTGGTTGGGAGACATCAATCCAGTCTAACAAACAAGATCATGGTGGCCAGACATCAATCTCAGTGTGAATTACAAGATCATGGTGGTTAGACATCAATCCCAGTCTGATATATAAGGTTATAGTGGGGAGATACGATCCCAGTCTGTTACAGAAGGTCATTGTGGGGAGACAACAAACCCAGTCTGATATACAGGGTCATGGTGGGGAGACGTCAATCCCAGTCTGATATACAGGGTCATGGTGGGGAGACGTCAATCCCAGTCTGATATACAGGGTCATGGTGGGGAGACGTCAACCCCAGTCTGATATACAGGGTCATGGTGGGGAGACGTCAATCCCAGTCTGATATACAGGGTCATGATGGGGAGACATCAATCCCAGTCTGATTTATAGGGTCATGGTTGGGAGACATCAATCCAGTCTAACAAACAAGATCATGGTGGCCAGACATCAATCTCAGTGTGAATTACAAGATCATGGTGGTTAGACATCAATCACAGTCTGATATATAAGGTTATAGTGGGGAGACAACAAACCCAGTCTGATACACAGGGTCATGATGGGGAGACGTCAATCCCAGTCTGATAGACAGGGTCATGATAGGGAGACATCAATCCCAGTCTGATATACAGGGTCATGATGGGGAGATGCAAATCCCAGTCTGAGAAACAAGGTCATGGTGGGGAGACATGATCCCAGTCTGATACACAATGTCATACAGGGGAGACGTCAATCCCAGTCTGATATACAGGGTCATGATGGGGAGACGTCAATCCCAGTCTGATATACAATGTCATACAGGGGAGACGTCAATCCCTGTCTGATATTCAGAGTCAGAGTAGGTAGTCATCAATTCCAGAGGGATATACAAGCTCATGGTGGGGAGAACTAAATCCCAGTCTGATCTTCAGGGTAAAGGTGGGGAGAGATAAATCCCAGTCTGATATTCAAGGGCATGGTGGGGAGACAACAACCACAGTCTGATATACAAGGTCATGCTGGGGAGTCGTCAATCCCAGTGTGATACACAACGTCATGCAGGGGAGATATCAATCCCGTCTAACAAACTAGATCCTGGTGGAGGGACACCAATCCCAGTGTGAGTTACAAGGGAATGGTGGTCAGACAGAAATCCCAGTCTGATTTACAGGGTCATGGTGGGCAGACGTCAATCCAAGTCTGATATACAGGGTCATGGTGGGGAGACGTCAATCCCAATCTGATATACAGGGTCATGATGGGGAGACGTCAATCCCAGTCTGATATACAGGGTCATGATGGGGAGACGTCAATCCCAGTCTGATATACAGGGTCATGGTTGGGAGACATCAATCCAGTCTAACAAACAAGATCATGGTGGCCAGACATCAATCTCAGTGTGAATTACAAGATCATGGTGGTTAGACATCAATCCCAGTCTGATATATAAGGTTATAGTGGGGAGATACGATCCCAGTCTGTTACAGAAGGTCATAGTGGGGAGACAACAAACCCAGTCTGATACACAGGGTCATGATGGGGAGACGTCAATCCCAGTCTGATAGACAGGGTCATGATGGGGAGACGTCAATCCCAGTCTGATATACAGGGTCATGGTAAGGGAGACATTGATCCCAGTCTGATATACAGGGTCATGCTGGGGAGATGCAAATCCCAGTCTGAGAAACAAGGTCATGGTGGGGAGACATGATCCCAGTCTGATACACAATGTCATACAGGGGAGATGTCAATCCCTGTCTGATATTCAGAGTCAGAGTAGGTAGTCATCAATTCCAGAGAGATATACAAGCTCATGGTGGGGAGAACTAAATCCCAGTCTGATCTTCAGGGTAAAGGTGGGGAGAGATAAATCCCAGTCTGATATTCAAGGGCATGGTGGGGAGACAACAATCACAGTCTGATATACAAGGTCATGCTGGGAAGTTGTCAATCCCAGTGTGATACACAACGTCATGCAGGGGAGATGTCAATCCAGTCTAACAAACTAGATTCTGGTGGAGGGACACCAATCCCAGTGTGAGTTACAAGGTAATGGTGGTCAGACAGAAATTCCAGTCTGATTTACAGGGTCATGGTGGGCAGACGTCAATCCAAGTCTGATATACAGGGTCATGGTGGGGAGACGTCAATCCCAATCTGATATACAGGGTCATGATGGGGAGACGTCAATCCCACTCTGATATACAGGGTCGTGGTTGGGAGACATCAATCCAGTCTAACAAACAAGATCATGGTGGCCAGACATCAATCTCAGTGTGAATTACAAGATCATGGTGGTTAGACATCAATCCCAGTCTGATATATAAGGTTATAGTGGGGAGATACGATCCCAGTCTGTTACAGAAGGTCATTGTGGGGAGACAACAAACCCAGTCTGATATACAGGGTCATGGTGGGGAGATGTCAATCCCAGTCTGATATACAGGGTCATGGTGGGGAGACGTCAATCCCAGTCTGATATACAGGGTCATGGTGGGGAGACGTCAACCCCAGTCTGATATACAGGGTCATGGTGGGGAGACGTCAATCCCAGTCTGATATACAGGGTCATGATGGGGAGACATCAATCCCAGTCTGATTTATAGGGTCATGGTTGGGAGACATCAATCCAGTCTAACAAACAAGATCATGGTGGCCAGACATCAATCTCAGTGTGAATTACAAGATCATGGTGGTTAGACATCAATCACAGTCTGATATATAAGGTTATAGTGGGGAGACAACAAACCCAGTCTGATACACAGGGTCATGATGGGGAGACGTCAATCCCAGTCTGATAGACAGGGTCATGATAGGGAGACATCAATCCCAGTCTGATATACAGGGTCATGATGGGGAGATGCAAATCCCAGTCTGAGAAACAAGGTCATGGTGGGGAGACATGATCCCAGTCTGATACACAATGTCATACAGGGGAGACGTCAATCCCAGTCTGATATACAGGGTCATGATGGGGAGACGTCAATCCCAGTCTGATATACAATGTCATACAGGGGAGACGTCAATCCCTGTCTGATATTCAGAGTCAGAGTAGGTAGTCATCAATTCCAGAGGGATATACAAGCTGATGGTGGGGAGAACTAAATCCCAG
Organism: Mobula hypostoma; assembly: GCF_963921235.1. NCBI lineage: Eukaryota > Metazoa > Chordata > Chondrichthyes > Myliobatiformes > Myliobatidae > Mobula > Mobula hypostoma. The sequence continues at coordinate 67,744,970 of NC_086128.1, read as the reverse complement.
TCTGATCTTCAGGGTAAAGGTGGGGAGAGATAAATCCCAGTCTGATATTCAAGGGCATGGTGGGGAGACAACAACCACAGTCTGATATACAAGGTCATGCTGGGGAGTCGTCAATCCCAGTGTGATACACAACGTCATGCAGGGGAGATATCAATCCCGTCTAACAAACTAGATCCTGGTGGAGGGACACCAATCCCAGTGTGAGTTACAAGGGAATGGTGGTCAGACAGAAATCCCAGTCTGATTTACAGGGTCATGGTGGGCAGACGTCAATCCAAGTCTGATATACAGGGTCATGGTGGGGAGACGTCAATCCCAATCTGATATACAGGGTCATGATGGGGAGACGTCAATCCCAGTCTGATATACAGGGTCATGATGGGGAGACGTCAATCCCAGTCTGATATACAGGGTCATGGTTGGGAGACATCAATCCAGTCTAACAAACAAGATCATGGTGGCCAGACATCAATCTCAGTGTGAATTACAAGATCATGGTGGTTAGACATCAATCCCAGTCTGATATATAAGGTTATAGTGGGGAGATACGATCCCAGTCTGTTACAGAAGGTCATAGTGGGGAGACAACAAACCCAGTCTGATACACAGGGTCATGATGGGGAGACGTCAATCCCAGTCTGATAGACAGGGTCATGATGGGGAGACGTCAATCCCAGTCTGATATACAGGGTCATGGTAAGGGAGACATTGATCCCAGTCTGATATACAGGGTCATGCTGGGGAGATGCAAATCCCAGTCTGAGAAACAAGGTCATGGTGGGGAGACATGATCCCAGTCTGATACACAATGTCATACAGGGAAGATGTCAATCCCTGTCTGATATTCAGAGTCAGAGTAGGTAGTCATCAATTCCAGAGGGATATACAAGCTCATGGTGGGGAGAACTAAATCCCAGTCTGATCTTCAGGGTAAAGGTGGGGAGAGATAAATCCCAGTCTGATATTCAAGGGCATGGTGGGGAGACAACAACCACAGTCTGATATACAAGGTCATGCTGGGAAGTTGTCAATCCCAGTGTGATACACAACGTCATGCAGGGGAGATGTCAATCCAGTCTAACAAACTAGATTCTGGTGGAGGGACACCAATCCCAGTGTGAGTTACAAGGTAATGGTGGTCAGACAGAAATTCCAGTCTGATTTACAGGGTCATGGTGGGCAGACGTCAATCCAAGTCTGATATACAGGGTCATGGTGGGGAGACGTCAATCCCAATCTGATATACAGGGTCATGATGGGGAGATGTCAATCCCAGTCTGATATACAGGGTCATGATGGGGAGACGTCAATCCCAGTCTGATATACTGGGTCATGGTGGGGAGACGTCAATCCCAGTCTGATATATAGGGTCATGGTTGGGAGACATCAATCCAGTCTAACAAACAAGATCATGGTGGCCAGACATCAATCTCAGTGTGAATTACAAGATCATGGTGGTTAGACATCAATCCAGGTCTGATATATAAGGTTATAGTGGGGAGATACGATCCCAGTCTGTTACAGAAGGTCATAGTGGGGAGACAACAAACCCAGTCTGATACACAGGGTCATGATGGGGAGACGTCAATCCCAGTCTGATATACAGGGTCATGCTGGGGAGATGCAAATCCCAGTCTGAGAAACAAGGTCATGGTGGGGAGACATGATCCCAGTCTGATACACAATGTCATACAGGGGAGACGTCAATCCCTGTCTGATATTCACAGTCATAGTAGGTAGTCATCAATTCCAGAGGGATATACAAGCTCATGGTGGGGAGAACTAAATCCCAGTCTGATCTTCAGGGTAAAGGTGGGGAGAGATAAATCCCAGTCTGATATTCAAGGGCATGGTGGGGAGACAACAACCACAGTCTGATATACAAGGTCATGCTGGGGAGTCGTCAATCCCAGTGTGATACACAACGTCATGCAGGGGAGATGTCAATCCCGTCTAACAAACTAGATCCTGGTGGAGGGACACCAATCCCAGTGTGAGTTACAAGGTAATGGTGGTCAGACAGAAATCCCAGTCTGATTTACAGGGTCATGGTGGGCAGACGTCAATCCCAGTCTGATACACAATGTCATACAGGCGAGATGTCAATCCCTGTCTGATATTCAGAGTCAGAGTAGGTAGTCATCAATTCCAGAGGGATATACAAGCTCATGGTGGGGAGAACTAAATCCCAGTCTGATCTTCAGGGTAAAGGTGGGGAGAGATAAATCCCAGTCTGATATTCAAGGGCATGGTGGGGAGACAACAACCACAGTCTGATATACAAGGTCATGCTGGGAAGTTGTCAATCCCAGTGTGATACACAACGTCATGCAGGGGAGATGTCAATCCAGTCTAACAAACTAGATTCTGGTGGAGGGACACCAATCCCAGTGTGAGTTACAAGGTAATGGTGGTCAGACAGAAATTCCAGTCTGATTTACAGGGTCATGGTGGGCAGACGTCAATCCAAGTCTGATATACAGGGTCATGGTGGGGAGACGTCAATCCCAATCTGATATACAGGGTCATGATGGGGAGATGTCAATCCCAGTCTCATATACAGGGTCATGATGGGGAGACGTCAATCCCAGTCTGATATACAGGGTCATGGTGGGGAGACGTCAATCCCAGTCTGATATACAGGGTCACGGTGGGGAGACGTCAATCCCAGTCTGATATACAGGGTCACGGTGGGGAGACGTCAATCCCAGTCTGATATACAGGGTCACGGTGGGGAGATGTCAACTCCAGTCTGATATACAGGGTCATGGTGGGGAGACGTCAATCCCACTCTGATATACAAGGTCATGGTGGGGAGACGTCAATCACAGTCTGATATACAGGGTCATGGTGGGGAGACGTCAATCCCAGTCTGATATACAGGGTCACGGTGGGGAGACGTCAATCCCAGTCTGATATACAGGGTCATGGTGGGGAGACATGATCCCAGTCTGATATACAGGGTCACGGTGGGGAGACGTCAATCCCAGTCTGATATACAGGGTCATGGTGGGGAGACGTCAATCCCAGTCTAATATACAGGGTCATGGTGGGGAGACGTCAATCCCAGTCTGATATATAGGGTTATGGTGGGGTGACGTCAATCCCATTTTGATATACAGGGTCATGGTGGGGAGACATTAATCCCAGTCTGATATACAGGGTCATGGTGGGGAGACGTCAATCCCAGTCTGATATACAGGGTCATGGTGGGGAGACGTCAATCCCAGTCTGATATACAGGGTCATGGTGGGGAGGCCTCAATCCAAGTCTCATATACAGGGTCATGGTGGGGAGACGTCAATCCCAGTCTGATATACAGGGTCATGGTGGGGAGACGTCAATCCCAGTCTGATATACAGGGTCACGGTGGGGAGACGTCAATCCCAGTCTGATATACAGGGTCACGGTGGGGAGACGTCAATCCCAGTCTGATATACAGGGTCACGGTGGGGAGATGTCAACTCCAGTCTGATATACAGGGTCACGGTGGGGAGACGTCAATCCCACTCTGATATACAAGGTCATGGTGGGGAGACGTCAATCACAGTCTGATATACAGGGTCATGGTGGGGAGACGTCAATCCCAGTCTGATATACAGGGTCATGGTGGGGAGACGTCAATCCCAGTCTGATATACAGGGTCATGGTGGGAAGACGTCATTCCCCGTCTAATATACAGGGTCATGGTGGGGAGACGTCAATCCCAGTCTGATATACGAGGGCATGATAGAGAGACGTCAATCCCAGTCTAATATATAGGGTCATGGTGGGGAGACGTCAATCCCAGTCTGATATACAGGGTCATGGTGGGGAGACATCAATCCCAGTCTGATATATTAGGTTATGGTGGGGAGACATCAATCCTAGTCTGATATATTCGGTTACAGTGGAAAGACATCAATCCCAGTCTGATATATTAGGCTACAGTGGGGAGACATGATCCCAGTCTGATACAGAAGGTCATGGTGGGGAGACAACAAACCCAGCTTGATATACAGGGTCAGGGTGGGGAGACATCCAGAGACTTATAAAACCGACAGCACAACACAGGCCCTTCAGCTCACCAAGTTGTGCCAAATATGTCCCTACTGTAGAAATTACTCGGCTTACCTACAGCCCTCGAGTTTACTAAGCTCGATGTACCTATCTAAATGCCTCTTAAAAGACCTCATTGTATCCACTTCCACACCTGTTGCCAGCCGCCCATTCCACGCACTCACCACTCTCTGAGTAAAAACCTTATCCCTGACATCTCCTCTGTACCTGCTCCCCAGCAACTTAAACCTGTGTCCTCTTGTGGCAACCATTTCAGCCCTGGGAAAAAGCCCTGACTATCCACACGATCAATGCCTCTCATCATCCTATACATTTCTATCAGGTCACCTCTCATCCTCCGTCGCTCCAAGGAGAAAAGGCAGAGTCAATCCCAGTCTGATATACAGCTTCATGGTTTGGAGACGTCAATCCAGGTCTGATATACAGGGTCATGGTGGGGAGACGTCAATCCCAGTCTGATCTACAGGGTCATGGTGGGGAGACATCAATCCCAGTCTGATCTACAGGGTCATGGTGGGGAGACGTCAATCCCAGTCTGATATACAGGGTCATGGTGGGGAGACGTCAATCCCAGTCTGATCTACAGGGTCATGGTGGGGAGACATCACTCCCAGTCTGATATACAGCGTCATGGTTTGGAGACGTCAATCCCAGTCTGATATACAGGGTCATGGTGGGGAGACGTCAATCCCAGTCTGTTATACAGGGTCACGGTGGGGAAATGTCAATCCCAGTCTGATATACAGGGTCATGGTGGGGAGACGTCAATCCCAGTCTGTTATACAGGGTCATGGTGGGGAGACGTCAATCCCAGCCTGTTATACAGGGTCACGGTGGGGGAATGTCAATCCCAGTCTGATATACAGGGTCACGGTGGGGAGACATCAATCCCAGTCTGATATACAGGGTCATGGTGGGGAGACATCAATCCCAGTCTGATATACGAGGGCATGATAGGGAGACGTCAATCCCAGTCTAATATACAGGGTCATGGTGGGGAGACGTCAATCCCAGTCTGATAGACAGGGTCGTGGTGGGGAGACGTCAATCCCAGTCTGATATACAAGGTCAAGGTGGGGAGATGTCAATCCCAGTCTGATATACAGGATCACGGTGGGGAGATGTTAATCCCAGTCATATATACAGGGTCACGGTGGTGAGACGTCAAACCCAGTCTGATATACAGGGACATGGTGGGGAGACGTCAATCCCAGTCTGATATACAGGGTCATGGTGGGGAGACGTCATTCCGAGTCTGATATACAGGGTCATGGTTGGGAGACGTCAATCCCAGTCTGATATACAAGGTCATGGTGGGGAGACGTCAATCCCAGTCTGATATACAATGTCACGGTGGGGAGACGTCAATCCCAGTCTGATATACAGGGTCATAGTGGGGAGACGTCAATCCCAGTCTGATATACAGGGTTATGGTGGGGAGACATCAATCCCAGTCTGTTATACAGGGTCATGGTGGGGAGACGTCAATCCCAGTCTGATATATGAGGGCATGATAGGGAGACGTCAATCCCAGTCTAATATACGGGGGCATGGTGGGGAGACGTCAATCCCAGTCTGATATACAGGGTAATGGTGGGGAGACGTCAATCCCAGTCTGATATACAATGTCATGGTGGGGAGACGTCAATCCCAGTCTGATATACAGGGTCACGGTGGGGGGATGTCAATCCCAGTCTGATATACAGGGTCATAGTGGGGAGACGTCAATCCCAGTCTGATATACAGGGTCATGGTGGGGAGATATCAATCACAGACTAATATGCAAGGTTACAGTGGGGAGACATGATCCCCGTCTGATACAGATGGTCATGGTGGGGAGACATCAAACCCAGTCTGATATACAAGGTCATGGCGGGGAGACGTCAACCTTCGTCCGATTTACAGGGTCCTGGAATCAGTCTGATACACAAGGTCACAGTAGTGGAGAGACATCAATCCTAGTCTGATATATTAGGTTATGCTGGGGAGACATCAATCCTAGTCTGATATATTCGGTTACAGTGGAAAGACATCAATCCCAGTCTGATATATTAGGCTACGGTGGGGAGACATGATCCCAGTCTGATACAGAAGGTCATGGTGGGGAGACAACAAACCCAGTTTGATATACAGGGTCATGGTGGGGAGACGTCAATCCCAGTCTGATATACGAGGGCATGATAGAGAGACGTCAATCCCAGTCTAATATACAGGGTCATGGTGGGGAGACGTCAATCCCAGTCTGATATACAGGGTCATGGTGGGGAGACGTCAATCCCAGTCTAATATACAGGGTCATGGTGGGGAGACGTCAATTCCAGTCTGATATACAGGGTCATGGTGGGGAGACATCAATCCCAGTCTGATATATTAGGTTATGGTGGGGAAACATCAATCCTAGTCTGATATATGAGGTTATGGTGGGGAGACATCAATCCTAGTCTGATATATTCGGTTACAGTGGAAAGACATCAATCCCAGTCTGATATATTAGGCTACAGTGGGGAGACATGATCCCAGTCTGATACAGAAGGTCATGGTGGGGAGACAACAAACCCAGCTTGATATACAGGGTCAGGGTGGGGAGACATCCAGAGACTTATAAAACCGACAGCACAACACAGGCCCTTCAGCTCACAAAGTTGTGCCAAATATGTCCCTACTGTAGAAATTACTCGGCTTACCTACAGCCCTCGAGTTTACTAAGCTCGATGTACCTATCTAAATGCCTCTTAAAAGACCTCATTGTATCCACTTCCACACCCGTTGCCAGCCGCCCATTCCACGCACTCACCACTCTCTGAGTAAAAACCTTATCCCTGACATCTCCTCTGTACCTGCTCCCCAGCAACTTAAACCTGTGTCCTCTTGTGGCAACCATTTCAGCCCTGGGAAAAAGCCCTGACTATCCACACGATCAATGCCTCTCATCATCCTATACATTTCTATCAGGTCACCTCTCATCCTCCGTCGCTCCAAGGAGAAAAGGCAGAGTCAATCCCAGTCTGATATACAGCTTCATGGTTTGGAGACGTTAATCCAGGTCTGATATACAGGGTCATGGTGGGGAGACGTCAATCCCAGTCTGATCTACAGGGTCATGGTGGGGAGACATCAATCCCAGTCTGATCTACAGGGTCATGGTGGGGAGACGTCAATCCCAGTCTGATATACAGGGTCATGGTGGGGAGACGTCAATCCCAGTCTGATATACAGGGTCATGGAGGGGAGACGTCAATCCCAGTCTGATATACGAGGGCATGATAGGGAGACTTCAATCCCAGTCTAATATAGAGGGTCATGGTGGGGAGACGTCAATCCCATTCTGATATACAAGGTCATGCTTGGGAGACGTCAATCCCAGTCTGATATACAGGGTCACGGTGGGGACACGTCAATCCCAGTCTGATATACAGGGTCATGGTGGGGAGACGTCAATCCCAGTCTGATATACAGGGTCATGGTGGGGAGACATGATCCCAGTCTGATATACAGGGTCACGGTGGGGAGACGTCAATCCCAGTCTGATATGAAGGGTCATGCTGGGGAGACGTCAATCCCAGTCTAATATACAGGGTCACGGTGGGGAGACGTTAATCCCAGTCTGATATACAGGGTCATGGTGGGGAGACGTCAATCCCAGTCTGATATATAGGGTCATGGTGGGGTGACGTCAATCCCAGTCTGATCTACAGGGTCATGGTGGGGAGACATCACTCCCAGTCTGATATACAGCGTCATGGTTTGGAGACGTCAATCCAGGTCTGATATACAGGGTCATAGTGGGGAGACGTTAATCCCAGTCTGATATACAGGGTCATGGTGGGGAGACGTCAATCCCAGTCTGATATACAGGGTCACAGTGGGGAGACGTCAATCCCAGTCTGATATACAGGGTCATGGTGGGGAGACGTCAATCCCAGTCTGATATACAGGGTCATGGTGGGGAGACATCAATCCCAGTCTGATATATAGGGTCATGGTGGGAAAACGTCAATCCCAGTCTGTTATACAGGGTCATGGAGGGGAGACGTCAATCCCAGTCTGATATACGAGGGCATGATAGAGAGATGTCAATCCCAGTCTGATATACAGGGTCATGGTGTGGAGACGTCAATCCCAGTCTGATATACAGGGTCATGGAGGGGAGACGTCAATCCCAGTCTGATATACGAGGGCATGATAGGGAGACTTCAATCCCAGTCTAATATAGAGGGTCATGGTGGGGAGACGTCAATCCCATTCTGATATACAAGGTCATGCTTGGGAGACGTCAATCCCAGTCTGATATACAGGGTCACGGTGGGGAGACGTCAATCCCAGTCTGATATGAAGGGTCATGCTGGGGAGACGTCAATCCCAGTCTAATATACAGGGTCATGGTGGGGAGACGTCAATCCCAGTCTGATATACAGGGTCATGGTGGGGAGACGTCAATCCCAGTCTGATATATAGGGTCATGGTGGGGTGACGTCAATCCCATTCTGATATACAGGGTCATGGTGGGGAGACGTCAATCCCAGTCTGATATGCAGGGTCATGGTGGGGAGATATCAATCCCAGACTCATATGCAAGGTTACAGTGGGGAGACATGATCCCCGTCTGATACAGATGGTCATGGTGGGGAGACATCAAACCCAGCTTGATATACAGGGTCATGGCGGGGAGACGTCAACCTTAGTCTGATTTACAGGGTCCTGGTGGGGAGAGCGAATCCCAGTCTGATACACAAGGTCACAGTAGTGGAGAGACATCAATTCCAGGTCTGATATATTAGGTTATGGTGGGGAGACGTCAATCCCAGTCTGATATACAGGGTCACGGTGGGGAGACATCAATCCCAGTCTGATATACAGGGTCATGGTGGGGAGACATCAATCCCAGTCTGATCTACAGGGTCATGGTGGGGAGACGTCAATCCCAGTCTGATATACAGGGTCATGGTGGGGTGACGTCAATCCCAGTCTGATATACAGGGTCACGGTGGGGAGACGTCAATCCCAGTCTGATATACGAGGGCATGATAGGGAGACGTCAATTCTAGTCTGATATACAGGGTCATGGTGGGGTGACGTCAATCCCAGTCTGATATACAGGGTCACGGTGGGGAGACGTCAATCCCAGTCTGATGTACAAGGTCATGGTGGGGACAGTTCACTCCCTTCTCTATTGACTCTGTCATATGCAAGTTCGAGGGTCAAAATAATTTTACGTTCTGAGTACGTATACTTTGCCGTATCGTATTCCGAGGTTTATTTTCACGCAGGCATTCACAGTAGAAGAGAAAAGAAGCAAAAGTTTTTATGAAAAACTGCACATAAAAACCTCATGAGCAACTTCTGTGTAAGGGACAAACTTTGCATTTAATAAACCAACGAATCGACAAACAAGAGCGTCAGATATTATTAGGCACACAAGCCTAAGGAGAATGGTATAATTTTTACTCTGTACACAGTGCAGCACAAAAAACCTACGAGTGTATAAAGAACATAATAATCATAAAAAACACAATAAATTTAAATACCTAAACACATACATCCCTGCTTCCAATCGTGGGCGAGTCTGGGACCAGGGGGTACAGCCTCAGAATAGAAGGACGTTCCCTTTAGAATAGAGACTGGAGGAACTTCTTTAACTAACGGTTAGTGAACTTGTGAAATCCTTTTGCCGCACGCGGCTGTGGAGGCCAAGTCATTGGCTATATTTAAAGCAGAGGTCAACTGGTTCTTGGTTATTATGAACTAGTTGCCTGTTACACCTCCGGCATGTCAGGCGGCAATGAAGGTTCTTCACCTCTGTTGGTCTTTGACTATATAGAATAAATCTTCATTGCTGTTTCTGTAACAATTTCCTTTTGACCAATCAGGGTTGTTGCCCCCGCCCGCCCCTCGAATCTGTCGGGAGCCAGTGGCCCTCTCTTAGTCTGACCTCTACCCTTTGACCTGTTTGACATGAGCGACCCTGCCAAGAGCTAAAGCACAAAGCCCTGACTCCAGCCAGCACAGCTCTCCGGGTCACTGAAGTACAAAAGCAAAGAGGTCCTTCTGCAGCTGTACAGGGCCCTGGTGAGACCACACCTGGAGTACTGTGTGCAGTTTTGGTCTCCAAATTTGAGGAAGGACATTCTTGCTATTGAGGAAGTGCAGTGTTGGTTCACAAGGTTAATTCCCGGGATGGCGGGACTGTCATATGTTGAAAGATTGGAGCGACTGGGCTTGTATACACTGGAATTTAGAAGGCTGAGAGGGGATCTTATTGAAACATATAAGATTATTAAGGGATTGGACACGCTGGAGGCAGGAAACATGTTCCCGCTGATGGGGGAGTCCAGAACCAGAGGCCACAGTTTAAGAATAAGGGGTAGGCCATTTAGAACGGAGTTGAGGAAAAACTTTTTCACGCAGAGAGTGGTGGATGTATGTAATGCTCTGCCCCAGAAGGCTGTGGAGGCCAAGTCTCTGGATGCTTTCAAGAAAGAGATGGATAGAGCTCTTAAAGATAGCGGAATCAAAGGTTATGGTGATAGGGCAGGAACTGGATACTGATTGTGGATGATCAGCCATGATCACAGTGAATGGCGGTGCTGGCTCGAAGGGCCGAATGGCCTACTCCTGCACCTATTGTCTATTGAAAGCCTCCTAACCCTAGATTGTGGTCATCTTGGGGGAAGTTCTTGATTCGTCAGGGTGTCAAAGGTTACCGGGAGAAGGCAGGAGGAGGCGTTTGAGGGGGATAATGAATCAGCCATGATGGAACGGTCCAGCAGACTCGATGGGCTGAATGGCTTAATTCTGCTCCTACAATAGCAAGCATGAGCACGATGTTCCATTCCTGTAAGGCAGGGCGGCAGGTTTCCAGCACTCACCTTCCCTCCTCTCCGTCGAGGAGGCCGCGGTACCTCGCTATTTCCCCCTCCAGCCTCATCTTGGTGTTGAGCAGCAACTCGTGCTTCCAGACCTGGCGCCTGATGTCCGTCCTGACCTCCCTCAGCTCGCCCTCCAGCTCCTCGACGACGCCCGCCAGGTCCCTCACCCGCCGCTCGTGCCTCTGCTCAGTCGCGCGGAGCGAGCGCTCCAAACCCTTCCGCTGCAAATCCACAACAGACCCGTCAGCGTTCTGTCGCGGAGCACGCCCAGCGCCCTTCCCCCCTCTTCCCGCGCGAAGCCGCCCCCCCCTTTCAAAAACCAGAATCAGCCTCAAGGTGCTTGGGGGGAGCTCAGCGGCGCCTACGGAAAAGAGCGAACAGTCGACGTTCCGGGCCGAGACCCTTCGTCGGGACTGTAGAGGGAAGGGGCAGAGGCCCTATAAATTCTGCTCCCCACCTTCCTTATAGGGCCTCTCCCCCCTTCCCTCTACAGTCCTGATGAAGGGTTCCGGCCCGAAACGCCGACTGATCGTTTCCACGGATGCTGCCCGACCTGCTGAGTTCCTCCAGCGTGCTGTGAGTGACCAGAGGGAGGTGATGGGCAGGTAAGGGGATCAGGTAAGAGAGGGAAATGGGGATGGGGAGAGGTGGGGCCATGACCGGAAGTTGGAGAAGTCGATGTTCATGCCATCAGGTTGGGGGCTACCCAGACGGAGTATAAGGTGTTGTTCCTCCAACCTGAGTGTGGCCTTGCCGCGACGGCGGAGGAGGCCACGGAGTGGCTGTTGGAATGGGAATGGGAAGCGGAGTTAAATCTTCCGGCGGACGGAGCGTAGGTGCCCAGGGAAGCAGTAGGTCATAAAATTTGTTGTTTTGCGGCAGTGCATTGCAATACACAATAACAAAATCTAATTATTTACCATACTGTGATAACGTCTATCTATAGCTGGGGTGCCTGAGACTTCTGCACACAGGACTGTAGTAATTTTATCCATTGCACTGTACTGCTGCCACAAAAACAAAGACAAATTTCATGTAACATACATCAAAGTTGCTGGTGAACGCAGCAGGCCAAGCAGCATCTATAGGAAGAGGCGCAGTCGACGTTTCAGGCCGAGACCCTTCGTCAGGACTAACTTCATTGTTCGTCAGGACAAATTTCATGTGTATGATGATAAACCTGATTCTGATCTGGGTCTCTGCTGTGGACTGAGAGAGGGGAAGGGGGACAGGGAGAGGGGAATCATGGTTGGGAAGAGGGGAAGGGCGAGGGAAGGGAGTGGGAAACACCAGAGAGATACTTTGTAATGGTCAATAAACCAATTGTTTGGAATCAAACGGCCTTGCCTGGTGTCTCAGGGCTCTGGGTGCGTTTGCACTCCCCAACTGCCCCGACACTCCTTCTCTGCCACCTGTCCCACACCCCTCCCGCAGCACTCCACCCTCGCCATTCCCAACATCCTCTGCTCCCGCCAGATTGACAAACTCACTCTCCGCTCCACGCTGACAGATACAGTCTCAGGCAATCCAGCTAGATACTGTACATATGCCTCTGAATTTTGCCCCGTTCTGTATAAAATTAATTTAAATCCGAGGGGAAAAAAGCAAAATAAATATTGAGGTCGTGCACATGGGTTCATTGTCCATTCAGAAACCTGACTGCAAAGGGCAAGACATTGAGTGTGTGTCTTCAGGCTCCTGTACCTCCTCCCTGATGGCAGAGGGGAAGAAGCTGTTCCTGAATCGTTGAGTGTGTGTCTTCAGGCTCCTGTACCTCCTCCCTGATGGTAGAGGGGAAGAAGCTGTTCCTGAATCGTTGAGTGTGTGTCTTCAGGCTCCTGTACCTCCTCCCTGATGGCAGAGAGGAAGAAGCTGTTCCTGAATCGTTGAGTGTGTGTCTTCAGGCTCCTGTACCTCCTCCCTGATGGCAGAGGGGAAGGAGCTGTTCCTGAATCGTTGAGTGTGTGTCTTCAGGCTCCTGTACCTCCTCCCTGATGGCAGAGGGGAAGAAGCTGTTCCTGAATCGTTGAGTGTGTGTCTTCAGGCTCCTGTACCTCCTCCCTGATGGCAGAGAGGAAGAAGCTGTTCCTGAATCGTTGAGTGTGTGTCTTCAGGCTCCTGTACCTCCTCCCTGATGGCAGCGCTGAGAAGACGCATGTCCTGGGCGATGGGGTCCTTAATGGTGGGGGTGCCACCATTTCGAGGCATCGCCTTTTGAAGATGTCCTGAACGCTGGGGAGGCTGGTTCCCATGATGGAGCTGACTGAGTTTACAACTCTCTTCAGATTTTTTCGATCCCCGTGCAGTGGCTTCTCTGTACCATGCGGTGATGCAGCCAGTCAGAATGCTGTCCAAGGTATATCTGTTGACATTTGTGAGAGTATTTGGTGACGTACCAAATCTCCCAAAACTCTTGAGGAAATATAGCCACTATTGTGCCTTCTTTGTGTCACGCTCAGCTATATTGGCTCGTATTTATCTCGGGGAAACCCCGTCCGCTGCCCACCTTGTCTCCAGGGCGCAGGTTGTATGGAAGACCGGCAGTTGCCCATGCTGCAAGTCTCCCCTCTCCACGACACCGATGTTGTCCAAGGGAAGGGCATTAGGACCCATACAGCTTGGCACCGGTGTCGTCGCAGAGCAATGTGTGGTTAAGTGCCTTGCTCAAGGACACAACACGCTGCCTCGTCTGGGGCTCGAACTCACTACCTTCAGGTCACCAGTCGAATGCCTTAACCACTTGGCCACGTGCCCACAATGTATCTTTTACCAATTACACTTTATAGATATTAGTAAGTCGATGAGATTAATAGAAGTTCAATACAAAAAGGAACGGAAAAGGTGTCAGACTTATCAAAGTTCAGTTTCTCTGTGCACACGTTGGAGTGCGGGGACCTCTTTGGGACCACCTGGACCCCTTCGACTGGCAGCACGGCACCACCCGCAGTGATCAACCCCAGCTCTCCCCGCACGTCCGTCGTCCTCACGGTCTCTCCTCCAACCTCCCCGCCAAAAACCCCCTGGTTCCCAGCCATATGAGACAGCATATCACCCCCAGAAAGAATTCCCCTTCCCGAAGTCCACCATCAGGTCTTACAGGCGTCGGATGCAAGGTGGCCGTTGCGACATCACCCAACCAGCTGATCCCTCTCACTCCCGTCCGCCCCCCCCACCTTCGCCCTCGTCGCCATCCGAAGTTCGAAGGTCGCCCCGCCGTGAAATTTACGGACGGTATTTGAGCTGCGCCTCGCCGCACGGTTGCGGGTGTAGAGAGCGAGAGTAGAGCAGTGGGCTAGGCGCGCAGACCTGTGGTGCGCCAAGCGTTGACCGTCAGCGAGGAGGAGACGTCTACACAGACTGCGGTCGGACGGTAAGGAGGTCAAAGATCCGGATGCAGGGGGAGGTACAGAGGCCCGGATTTTGGAGCTTGTGGATTAGAGCTGAGGGTACGATTGTGTTGATGACAGCTCTGCGTTCAATAAAGAGCCGCCTGACTTTAGTATCACTATTAATCGAGGCGATCCGAGGCCGAGGGGAGGGCGAGTGAGGCCGTAGACTTATCGTGGCGATAGGCAACCTGCAGCAGGACATCTTGATAGTTAAGGAGGGAGGAGAAGATGGCGGTGCGACACAGCGCTCGCGGCTGTTCCGAATGATATCGTATGTGTCAACTAGGGGTACCGTGCACAATCCGGTTTTGATGGAGACAGCCGTGAGAAGCACAGAGGAACATCTGGAGTAACTTCTGAAATGCCCGCTTCGCTGCCGCTGCTACTGTGCGATCCAGAATCTCCGGAGGGGAAGGCCCCAAATCCTCGGCTTTGTGTATCGCCTGTTGCCGGGGCCGGGGTCGAAGCGCTCGGCAGAGATGGTGCTCAGTGCCCGGTGTCGGAGAGCTGGTCGGAGGCTCGGAGTTTTCGGACGGACTCGGAGTCGGACTGTGGTCGGATGCTTCCGGGATGCTGCATTGGCAAGTTTGCGGCGCTGGAGGTTCACCGTCTGCGTGAGATGATGGGACTTTCGAGAGACTTTGAGACTTTTACCGTGCCCATGATCTGTTCTTTATCAAATTAGGGCATTGCTTTGCACTGTTGTAACTATATGTTATAATTATGTGGCTTTTGTTAGTTTTTAAGTCGGTTTGTCATGTGTTTTTGCGATATCATTCTGGAAAAACATTTTTATCATTTCTTAATGCATGCTTTACTAAATGACAATAAAAGGGAGCTGCGTGCCCTCATAATCATAATAATCCAGGCCCCTTGCTTTGCCTGGAGATGATTCTGGCCACGATCAACCTCTCGAAGCACCTCATCACAGGAGAAGAGTGGTTCGCACAACGTTTTACACTACAGGAGACCCGGGTTCAATTCCCACCGCCGCCCCCATAATCAGCTTGCACAGTCTCTCCCCTTGACCGCTCGGCTCTCCTCCCGGGTGCCCCGGTTTCCTCTCACAGCCCAAAAACCTACCGGCTGGTAGGCTAGTTAGTCTTTAGACAATAGACAATAGGTGCAGGAGTAGGCTATTCAGCCCTTCGAGCCAGCACCGCCATTCACTGTGATCATGGCTGATCATCCACAATCAGTATCCTTTTCCTGCCTTCTCCCCATATCCCTTCACTCCGCTATCTTTAAGAGCTCTATCCAACTCTTTCTTAAAAGAATCTAGAGAATTGGCCTTCACTGCCTTCTGAGGCAGAGCATTCCACAGATCCACAACCCTCTGTGTGAAAAAGTTTTTCCTCAACTCCGTTCTAAATGGTCTACCCCTTATTCTTAAACTGTAGCCTCTGGTTCTGGACTCACCCAACATTAGGAACATGTTTCCTGCCTCCAGCGTGTCCAATCCCTTAATAATCTTATATGTTTCAATCAGATCCCCTCTCATCCTTCTAAATTCTAAAGCCCAGTCGCTCCAATCTCTTCAAAATATGACAGTCCTGCCATCACGGGAATTAACCTTGTGAACCTACACTGCCTCCCTCAATAGCTAGGATGTTCCTCCTCAAATTTGGAGACCAAAACTGTACACAATATTCCAGGTGTGGTCCCACCAGGGCCCTGTACAACTGCAGAAGGACCTCTTTGCTCCTATACTCAACTCCCCTTGTTATGAAGGCCAGCATGCCATTAGCTTTCTTCACTGCCTGCTGTACCTGCATGCTTACTTTCAGTGACTGATGAACAAGGACACCCAGATCTCGTTGTACTTCCCCTTTTCCTAACTTGACACCATTCAGGAAGTAATCTGCCTTCCTGTTCTTACCACCAAAGTGGATAACCTCACATTTATCCACATTAAACTGCATCTGCCATGCATCTGCCCACTCACCCAGCCTGTCCAAGTCACCCTGCATTCTCATAACATCCTCCTCACATTTCACACTGCCACCCAGCTTTGTGTCATCGGCAAATTTGCTAAATTAGTCATTGTAAACTGTCCCACGATCAGGCTGGGATGAAATCAGCGGATTGCCGACTGGCACGGCTCCAAGGGCTGGAAGAGTCTGTTCCGCGCTGTGTCTCGATAGATAGATAGACTGATAGTACTTCACTATCTTTCCAAGTTTCATTTTGATGTGGCTGCCCGGGGTGGTGATGGTGGTGACAGAAGCAAGCACGATAGTGGCGTTCAAGAGTCTCTGAGACAGTGACGACAATGTTGAGGAATTGGAAGGGTGTGTAGGCACGAGGGATTAGTTTAGTGGGTATTTGATTCCTGATCTAATCGGTTCAATCAGCGCGGCCCTGTAGCGCAGCCTTTCCCTATAACCCGGGTCCTCGAGTGCCAGCCACATCCTCGTAAACTTTCTCTGCACTCTTTCGATCTTATTGATGTCTATCCAGTATGTCAGCCAGGGCACAAAACACCACAGAACGGCAAAGAAAGATACGAATTCTGACATCAGAGGATAAAGTATCCTCTGACCCGGATCTGGGCTGTACCCTCCAAATATCCGGACCTGCCTCTCGGTTTTTTTTTGCACTACCTTACTTTCCATTTTTCTATTTTCTATTTATGACTTATAATTTAAATTTTTAATATTTACTATCGATTTGTAATCCAGGGAGCGGGAAGCACGGAATCAAATATCGCTGTGATGATTGTACGTTCTGGTATCAATTGCTTGGCGGCAATAAAGTATAAAGTATAGATTTGGAATAAAATGCCTTTAAATACCAGAATGGGTTTTCAATGTAAAGGGCAGTGCAAATAGAGGGGAGTGGGGAGGTCCAACTAGAATGGTTAATCAAGATTAACTGCCCGGGGGAAGAAATTTTTAAGATGGTGTCACGTTTTTGTTTTCATAGCCCTAATGCACATTTTGGGTGGCGGGGTGGAGATACGTCTCCACCAAAGGATGTGTGAGGCTCTCGTTCCCTCCACCAGCCTGCAGATCACCCTCGGGCAAGGTGTAGCACCTGCTTAGCCCCCCGATCAGGGTCAGGTGAAACCGTGGGATCAGGTGGTGGATGGTCATACGAGCAGCCGGTGCAGATCACAAGTCCTGGTGATGCGACCACTGACGCCAGGCAGACAATCTCTGAAGGGTATTGATAATGGCTGGGGGTATCACCCGTCTTGTAAAGTCACTGCCCAGAAGGCGGCGATGGCAAACACCTCCATAGGAAAATTTGCCAAGAACAATCATGGTCATGGTACGATTATGACTGTCTACCCATCATACAACAAGGCGCGCCTAACGATGATGTCATATGACAAGGTGTGCATAATGACGATGTCATATGACACACAGCAGATAATGATGATGTCATACGACACAGCACATAATGATGATGTCACATGACCCGGCACTAATGATGATGATGATGATGATGATGATGATGATAATTTCACATTATAAAACAAGGCAATTATCTGTGAAATGAGATTCTGCAGATGCTGGAAATCCAGAGCAACACACAAAATGCTGGAGAAGCTCAGCAGATCAGGGGCGTATTAGGAAATGAATAAACAGTCGATGTTTGGGGCCGAAACCCTTCATCAGGACTGAGAAGGAAGGGGGAAGATGCCTGAAGAAAAAGGTGGGGGGGGGGGAGGGACGAAAGCCAGCTGGAAGGTGATAGATGAAGTCAGGAGGGCGGGAAAGGTCAAGGGCTGGAGAAGAGAGAGTCTCACAGGAGAGGAGAGTGGACCGCGGGAGAAAGGGAAGGAGGAGGGGACCCAGGGAGGAAGTCATAGGCAGGTGAGAAGAAGTGAAAGGTCAGAGAAGGGGAGAAGGGCAGGAATTTTGTTCACTGGAAGGAGAAATGGATGTTCATCACACCATCAGGTTGGAGGCTACCCAGACGGAATATAAGGTGTTGCTTCTCCACCCTGAGGGGTGGCCTCATCTTGGCACAGGAGCGACACGTCGGAACGGGAATGGGAATCGGAGTTAAAATGTGTGGCCACCGGGAAGTCCCGTTCGTGGCCGAGCGTGCTCGACGAAGCGGCCTCCTCTCACCCACCACCAATTTACGACGGGTCTCACCGACGTAGGGGAGGCTGCACCGGGAGCAGCAGATGCAGTAAGCGATGCTGGATGCATTGGAGCTCGTGACACACCTTTGCTCTAAAAAGACTCTGTCCCGACCAATGCTTCGAACTCCTGAAAATATCTACTCCGTGGGGGCCACACCCCTCACTCGTCCGCGGCGCGCCGACCTTTTGCGTCGGGATGCCTGAGGGAGTCCCGCGATCGGGCCTGGATCAAAGAGGGCAGCTTCAGAACGGGGGAGGTACGAGGTGCCGCAGTTCAGGGAGATGGTCTCGGTCTTAGACACCAGGTCCAACTTACCACATCCGACCCGTGACTAGGAGGACACGGATAACAGGTGGTATGTTTTGTTAAACAAAATATGGATCGGGCTGCGTGTCTGATCAGACTGATAACCAGCCTTTCTCTAGAATTGAACCTCCTAAACACAAGACAACATACGAAGGACACTTCACATTATGGATCATACATAAAAAAAAATAAAATCGAAGCAATATTGATAAGCATGGACGCTGAAAAGGCATTTGAATCGGTTAATTGGAATTTTCTTTACAGAGTTTTACATCGATTTGGTTTCCATGACACAATTATTAAAACTATACAGGCACTATATGACAACCCTACTGCTAGGATTAAAATCAATGGATATTTATCTAATAGTTTTACCCTAGAAAGAGGCATGAGACAGGGTTGTGCATGGTCACCGCTACTCTCCGCATTATATCTGGAAACATTAGCTCAATACATCAGACAAAATGAAGATATCAAGGGAATTACTATTAAAGGGACAGAGCATAAATTGGCCTGTTACATGGATGACATATTGATCTATCTCGGGCAACCGACATCCTCTTTCCCTAAATTAATGCAATCCTTTGAACAATATGGTTAATTGTCAGGATACAAGATCAACACAGATAAAACCCAATTACTTTCAGATGGACTATAGCCCATCAAGAGAAATTGAAAGTAGATATCCCAGGGCATGGCAAACAGAGTCTTTCAAATATTTGGGCATCATTATGCCAAAAGATTTGGCAAAATTATCAGAATGCAATTATCAGCCTATATATAAATATATTAAGGAAGATATAACAAGATGGAACCTAATTCCTTTTTTTCAGTCTCAGTTCAAGGATTGAGTCTATTAAAATGAATATATTGCCCAGACTACTATATCTCTTTCAGACCCTACCAATAGAGATTAATCAGAATCAATTCAATGAACGGAGCAAAATGTTATCAAGATCTATATGGCAAGGTAAAAGGCCTAGAGTTTGTCTCAAAACTGTGCAATTAGCCAAGGAAAAGGGGGGATGGAGCCTACTTTCTCTTACAGATTATTATTTTGCAGCACAGTTGAGAGCTGTGATATGCTGGTGCATCCCATCATATGACGCTCAATGGAAAAACATTGAGGAGAGGATACTTTCCATCCCCATACAGGCAATTTTGGCTGATAACAACCTACAAAGATACATAAATACTATTGATAACCCGTGGGTGAAATGGACTCTTAAAATATGGAAAACTGTTATAAAAGAATATAAACTAGAGGGAGATATTGCAATTCTTAAATGGTGTGCATATGACTCGGATTTTACACCGAATAATCTGGATGCTAGATTTAAGGACTGAACAGCTAAATGAATTAACAGCTATTTGCAATATAATGAAAGAAGAAATACTGTTCAGTTTTGAAATGCTCAAAGACAAACATTTATTAGAAAAACAAGACTTTTATCGGTATCTACAGATGCGACAGTATGTTAATAGGAGGGTTAAAAAATGTAACCAAGGCAAGGACATGTCTGATAGAGCTATTTAGAAAAGCATATAATTCAGACAACGGTAGTAGAATCATTTCAAGCGTGTATAAGGGTTTGTCAAATCTTAAAACACATTCTACTTCATACATTAAAACAAAATGGGAGAAGGAAGGAGGGATAATATCTGAGGAAGACTGGACAATAATATGGAGGTATCAATGGAAGTGGTACCAGTTCACAGAAATGGAGGGAGTTCGGGTGGAAAAACTTGATCAGATATTTTATTACACCCTCTCAGAAATCCCACTATGATAACAATCTCCCTGTTTGCTGCAGAAATTGTGGAAATCAAAATGCAAACCATTATCATATTTTCTGGGAATGCCCCGTTATCAAAGACTATTGGAGTGGGATACACAATGCCCTACAAGACATCTTTAAATGTGAAATACCCTTAGAGAGTAAGACCATATATTTTAGGTATATACCTCAAGAATAGTTGAAAAGAGATAAATATTTAATGAATATACCGCTTGTGGCTGGTAAAAAGACCCTTACCAGGAGATGGTTATCACAGGAGAGCCCAACTTTAAAGCCATGGATGGAAATTACAATGGACATTTACAAAATGGAGAAGATAACAGCATCTGTTAATCATAAGTTGAAACAATTTGATTACTGCTGGGAAAAATAGTTCAACTACATAACACCTCATAGGCCTGATTTTATTCTCACAAATCAATGAATATGTCGTTTAAAAAAAAAGATCACTCCCTACTTGTGCATAGTTTTCTCCTTTTGCTTGTTCTTTCTTTCCTCTCCTTTCTATAGGTGTATACCTCAGATAAATATTATGTGGAGATTTGTGGCAAATATGATTATATGATATATATGTACAGTATCTCAATTACATCTTATGGAAATGTTTGTTTGATGATGAACTTCAATAAAAATTAAATTACAAAAAAAAAAAGAATTGAACCTCCTGAGTGGTTGCTGGGGAGAAATGACAGGGTAAATTACAGGATTTCCTGTCAAATTTTAATGAATAAAAGATTAGCTTTATTTGTCAATTGCAGAGTACTGCACAAAATTTTTAGGCAGTTACCTCAATAGACAGCAATAGACCACAAGGCCATAAAGGAGCAGAATTAGGCCATTCAGCCCATCGGGTCTACTCTGCCATTTCATCATGGCTGATCCAATTTTCCCTCTCAGCCCCAATTTCCCGCCTTCTCTCCATATCCCTTGATATGCTGACCAATCAAGAATCTATCAACCTCTGCCTTAAGTATACGTAAAGACTTGACCTCCACAGTATTCTGTGGCAACAAATTCCACAGATTTACCACTCTCTGGCTAAAGAAATTCCTCCTCATCTCAATTCTAAAAGGACACGCCTCTATTCTGAGGTTGTATCCTCTGGTCCTAGACTCCCCCCACTATAGGAAACATCCTCTCCACATCCACTCTATCTGTGTCCTCTGGTCCTAGACTCCCTCACTATAGGACATCCTCTCCACATCCACTCTATCTGTGTCCTCTGGTCCTAGACTCCCTCACTATAGGAAACATCCTCTCCACATCCACTCTATCTGTGTCCTCTGGTCCTAGACTCCCTCACTATAGGACATCCTCTCCACATCCACTCTATCTGTGTCCTCTGGTCCTAGACTCCCTCACTATAGGAAACATCCTCTCCACATCCACTCTATCTGTGTCCTCTGGTCCTAGACTCCCCCACTATAGGAAACATCCTCCCCACGTCCACTCTATCTGTGTCCTCTGGTCCTAGACTCCCTCACTATAGGAAACATCCTCTCCACATCCACTCTATCTGTGCCCTCTGGTCCTAGACTCCTCCATGATAGGAAACATCCTCTCCACATCCACTCTATCTGTGCCCTCTGGTCCTAGACTCCTCCATGATAGGAAACATCCTCTCCACATCCACTCTATCTGTGTCCTCTGGTCCTAGACTCCCCCATTGTAGGAAACATCCTCTCCTTATCCACTCTAACAAGGCTGTTCACCTTTCGATGTGTTTCAATGAGGTCACCCCTAATTCTTCTGAATTCCAGTGAAAATAGGCCCAAAGCCATCAAACGATCTTCATATGTCAAGCCATTCAATCCTGGAATTGTTTTTGTGAACCTCCTTTGAACCCCCTCCAGTTTCAGCACATCCTTTCTAAGATAAGAGGCCCAAACTTTCACTCACAATACTCCAAGTGAGGCCCCACCAGTGCTTTATAAAGTTTCAACACCACATCCTTGCTTTTATATTCTAGTACTCTGGAAATGAATACTAACATGAAAGCGTCAGCTTTCCAAGAAAAGGAAAACCTGAAAAAGCAGATAGACTTGGAAAAACAAGAAGTTTAAAAGTATAACGTGCGATAATTACTATTCTGTAACAAGACGATTTTAGTCTTACAAGTGATGTAGATGAAATCAATGTAACTGAGGTAACGCAACTACACGAAAACATGTGACAAAGTTAGGGAAGAATAGCAGTTTGTGGCATTATCTAATGAGCGCGTTAAGCATCCACGAGGAATTGCAACTACAGAATGATGCTAATAGAGAACTACAGGCTGAACTAGATTGTCTGAAGTTGAGAACTCCAGGACATATTTGGTTGGAACACCACAAGTCTAGCAGGTGGTGGTAATGCACTGAAAACTGGTTGCCAACCGCCACTAGACAAAAAAAAAGAAGAATGTTAACATTGCATTTGCCTTCCTCACCGCAGACTCAACCTGCAAATGAACCTTTCGGGAATCCATCTGACATTTCTTTGCCCATTTTCCCAATCTAAGTCCTTCTGTAGCCTCAAACCTATGTGCCCCACCTATCTTCACAGCAACCGCAAACTTTGCAACAAAGCCATCGATTCCATCATTTAAATCATTGACATATAACGTCAAAAGAATTGGTCCCAACACAGACCCCTGTGGAACTCCACTAGTCACTGGCCACCATCCAGAAAAAAGCTCCCTTTATTCCACTCTTTGCCTCCAGCCAATCAGACACTGCTTTATCCATACTAGAATCAAGCAGCCTCGTGTGTGGCACCTTGTCAAAGGCTTTCTGAAAATCCAAATACACAACATCAACTGGTTCTCCTTTGTCTATCCTGCTTGTTATTTCTTTAAAAAGTTCCCAACAGATTTGTCAGGCAAGTCTTTCCCTTGAGGACACCATGTTGACTGTGGCCCTATTTTATCAAGTGCCTCCAAGTACCCTGAGACCTCATCCTTAAAAAATCAACGCCAACATCTTCCCAACTACTGAAGTCAGACAAACAGTCCAACAATTTCATTTCTTCTGCCTCTCTCGCTCCTTGAAGAGCGGAGTGACATTTGCAATCTTCCAGTTTTCCGGAACCATTCCAGAATCTAGTGATCCTTGAAAGATCATTACTAATGCCTCCACAATCTCTTCAGCTACCTCTTTCAGAACTCTGGGGTGCACACCATCTGGTCCAGGTGATTAACTACCTTCAATTTCTCAAGAACCTTCTCCCTAGTAATGGTAACTTCACACACTTCATGACCCCTGACACCTGGAACTTCCACCATACTGTTACAGACTTCCACAGTGAAGACCGACACAAAATACTTATTCAGTTTGTCTGCCATTTCCTTGTCCTCCATTACCAGCTCTCCAGCATCGTTTTCCACTCTCGACTCTCACCTCCCTTTTACATTTTATGTACTCGAAGATACTTTTGGTATCCTCTTTAATATTACTGGCTAGCTTACTTTTGTATTCCATCTTTACCTTCTTAATGAATCTTCTAGTTGCCTTCTGTTGGTTTTTAAAAGCTTCCCAATCCTCTAGCTGTCCACGAATTTTTTCTTTATTATGTGCCCTCTCTTTGACTTTTATGTTGGCTTTGACTTCTCTTGATTTCAACTACTGCACAGAGTCTTGTCATCTTCAGAAGTTTTCTGATGACTCGGCCATAGTTGGATGCATCAGCAAGGGAGGTGAGGCTGAGTACAGGGCTACGGTAGGAAACTTTGTCACATGGTGTGAGCAGAATTATCTGCAGCTTAATGTGAAAAAGACTAAGGAGCTGGTGGTAGACCTGAGGAGAGCTAAGGTACAAGTGACCCCTGTTTCCATCCAGGGGATCAGTGTGGACATGGTGGAGGATTAAAAATACCTGGGGATATGAATTGACAATAAACTGGACTGGTCAAAGAACACTGAGGCGGTCTACAAGAAGGGTCAGGGCCGTCTCTATTTCCTGAGGAGACTGAGGTCCTTTAAGATCTGTCGGACGATGCTGAGGATGTTCTACGAGTCTGTGGTGGTCAGTGCGATCATGTTTGCTGTTGTGTGCTGGGGCAGCAGGCTGAGGGTAGCAGAGACCAACAGAATCAACAAACTCATTCATAAGGCCAGTGATGTTGTGGGGATGGAACTGGACTCTCTGACGGTGGTGTCTGAAAAGAGGATGCTGTCCAAGTTGCATGCCATCTTGGACAATGTCTCCCATCCACTACATAATGTACTGGTTGGGCACAGGAGTACATTCAGCCAGAGACTCATTCCACCGAGATGCAACACAGAGCGTCATAGGAAGTCATTCCTGCCTGTGGCCATCAAACTTTACAACTCCTCCCTTGGAGGGTCAGACACCCTGAGCCAATAGGCTGGTCCTGGACTTATTTCCTGGCATAATTTACATATTACTATTTAATTATTTATGGTTTTAATACTATTTAATTATTTATGGTGCAACTGTAACGAAAACCAATTTCCCCGGGGATCAATAAAGTATGATTATGACTATTTGTTAGCCACAGTCATCTTCCCTTCAGAATAATTCTGACCCTCTTTGGGATGTATATATCCTGTGCCTTCCAAATTGCTTCCAGAAATTCCAGCCATTGCTGCTTTGCCATCATCCCTGCCAGTGTTCTTTTCCAATCAATTCTGGTTAGCTCCTCTCTCATACCTCTATAATTCTCTTTACTCCACTGTAATAGTGATACATCTGACTTTAGCTGCTGCTTCTCAAATTTCAGGATGAATGCCATCATATTATGACCACCTTCCCCCCACTCTCTTCAACGTCTTCCTGGAACAGATCACGAGTGTTGCCCCCGAAGATCATGTGGGGACAGTCAGCATCGAAGGGAGGAACATCACAACCCTAAGATTTGCTGATGACTTGCAGGAAAAGAGGACGAACTGGCCAGAGTACTGTTCAGAACTGTACAACTACCAGAGCAAAGGGGGATCCAAGCGTGCTGAATGTGCAGGAATCTTCCAATGAGGATGACGATCCAATCACGCGTGAAGAAGTTGAAGCTGCAATATGATCACTGAAGTGTGGGAAGTCAGCAGGAGTTGACAACATCCCTGCTGAACTGCTGAAAAGGCTGGAGGAGAGCCCATGATAGACATGCTTACCACCATCTGCAATAAGATCTGGCGGACAGGTGAATGGCCGACACCTTGGACTCAGTCGCTGATCACTGTGCTTCCCAAGAAAGGCAATCTCCAGCTTTGCCAGAATTACCGTACCGTCAGTTTGATCAGCCATGCAAGCAAGGTAATGCTCAGAATCATCTTGAACAGACTGAGACCTCAGGCAGAAGACATCATTGCCGAGGAACCAGGCTTCCATAAGGGCAGACCTACCACTTGGCAGATTTTCAACCTTCGCACCCTCTGTGAGAAACACCTTCAGCATCAGAGAGAGATCTACCACGTCTTCATAGATTTCAAGAGGGCGTTTGACAGAGTCTGGCATGATGCCTTATGGGCCACCATGAAGAAATTCAACATGGGGCAGAACCTGATTCATACAACTCATCAGCTTTACGCCAAGGCAACCAGTGCAGTGCTCGCTCAGGGCACCATCGGGGAGTGGTTCCATACCTCGGTAGGAGTCCGTCAGGTCTACCTCCTCTCCCCTACTCTCTTCCAACGTCTTCCTGGACTGGATCAAGAGTGTGTTCCCCTTGAAGATCATGTGGGCACAGTCAGCATCGGAGGGAGGAACGTCACAAACCTAAGATTTGCTGACGACATTGATGGACTTGCAGGATAAGAGGACGAACTGGCCAACCTTGAGAACCTCCACAAAGTTTGGAATGGAAATGAGTGCCGAGAAAACCAAGCTCATGGCAAATGCCAACGGTGCCATCACAACAGACATCTCAGTCCATGGTCAGAAACTTGAGACAGTGCAGCAGTTCAAATACCTGGGGGCAATCATCAGTGATGAAGGATCAAGACCAGAAGTCCTGGCAAGAACCACACAGACAATGACTGCACTATCCAAACTCAAGACAATATGGAGGGACAGCAACATCACCACGAAGTACAAGATCAGACTCCTGCATGCGTTGGTATTCTCCATCTTCCTGTACGCATGTGAGACATGGACCCTCACAGCAGAGCTACAGAGGAAGATACAGGCATTGGAAATGAGATGCTATCGCAACATGTTGGGCATCTCATACTTGGACCATATCACAAACGAGCAGGTCCGCAAGACCATCCAGCACCACATTGGCCCCCACGAAGACCTTCTCACAACGGCGAAGAAAAGGAAGCTGAGATGGTACAGCCACGTAACAAGATCCAGTGGCCTTGCAAAGACCGTTCTGCAAGGAAATGTGGAGGGGAAAAGAAGGAGAGGTAGACAGAGGAAAAGATGGACGGACAACATCAAAGAATGGACAGGGAAAAACAACTTGCGGTAACCCAGACTCTGGCACACAACCGCGACAGATGGAACAGACTGGTGCGAAGCTTGACGTGACGGCACCCCGATGACTCCACCAGGAGTTAAGGGCGCAAGGCAAGGCTCCTATCGATCCTGGTTCATTGCACAACACCCAATCCAGAGTAGCTGATCCCCTTGTGGGCTGAACCATGAGCTGCTCCAAAAAGCATTCTTGTAGGCACTCTTAAAAACTCCCCCTCCTAAAATCCAGCACCAATCTGATTTTCCCAATCTACCTGCACACTGAAATACCCCTTGCCTATTGTATTTCGGCATGCATTTTCAATCTCCCATTGTAATTTGTAGACCACATCCTTACTATTATAGAGCTTCCATCATGGTCTTTTGACCCTTGCAGTTCATCAGCTCCATCCACAAAGATTCAACACCTTCTGATCCTACGTCACCTCTTTCTCACGATCTGATTTAATTTTTTGTTTAACCAACAGAGCAACCCCACCCTCTCTGCCTTCCTGCCTGTCCTTTCGATACAACGTGTATCCTTGGACATTAAGCTCCCAGCTATAATCTTCTTTCAACCATGATTCAGTGATGCCTACAACATCATACATGCCAACCTGCAACTGTGCTACAAGTTCATCTACCTTGTTCCATATACTGCGTGCATTCAAAATATAACATCTTCAGCCCTGTATTCATCCTTTCTGATTTTGTCCACCTTTTACATTGCAACTCATCCTGTTGACTGCAATTTTGCCCTAACAACAGCCTCTCCTCACTACACATTGCCTCTGTTTGTAAACCAGCTACAGCATCTTCAGCAATATCATCCACCTTTCCTACGATACTTCTTGCATTGAAATACAGACAGCTCAGGACACTAGTTGCACCATGCTCAACCTTTCGATTCCTGACTTTGTCTGAGGTCTTACCAACATCTGCCTCCACAATCTCTCCACTAACCGTTCTGGCATTCTGGTTCCCATCCCCCTGCAACTCTTAGTTTAAACCCCACCGAGCAGCACTAACAAACCTTCCCGCTGGGATATTAGTTCCCCTCCGGATCAGGTGCAAACCGTCCCTTCGGTACAGGGCCCACTTTCCCTGGAAGAGAGCCCAGTGATCCAAAAATCTTAAGCCATCCCTCCGACACCAACTCCTTAGTCACGCATTAAACTGTACAATCTTCCTAGTCCTGGCCTCACTAGCACGTGGCGTGGGTAGCAATCCTGAGATCACAACCCTGGCGGTCCTGTCCTTTAACTTAGCACCTAACTCCCTGAACTCCCAATGCAGAACCTTGTCACTCATCCTACCCATGTCATTGGTACCTACATGGACCACGGCCTCTGGCAGTCCGCCCTCCCACTTAAGAATGCCAAGGACCGGATCCGAGATGGTAGTCATAGTCATACTTTATTGATCCCGGGGGAAATTGGTTTTCTCTACAGTTGCACCATAAATAATTAAATAGTAATAAAACCATAAATAATTAAATAGTAATATGTAAATTATGCCAGGAAGTAAGTCCAGGACCAGCCTATTGGCTCAGGGTGTCTGACCCTCCAAGGGAGGAGTTGTAAAGTTTGATGGCCACAGGCAGGAATGACTTCCTATGACGCTCTGTGCTGCATCTCGGTGGAATGAGTCTCTGGCTGAATGTACTCCTGTGCACACCCAGTACATTATGTAGTGGATGGGAGACATTGTCCAAGATGGTATGCAACTTGGACAGCATCCTCTTTTCAGACACCACCGCCAGAGAGTCCAGTTCCATCCCCACAACATCACTGGCCTTACGAATGAGTTTGTTGATTCTGTTGGTGTCTGCTACCCTCAGCCTGCTGCCCCAGCACACAACAGCAAACATGATCGCACTGGCCACCACAGACTCGTAGAACATCCTCAGCATTGTCCGGCAGATGTTAAAGGACCTCAGTCTCCTCAGGAAATAGAGACGGCTCTGACCCTTCTTGTAGACAGCCTCAGTGTTCTTTGACCAGTCCAGTTTATTGTCAATTCATATCCCCAGGTATTTGTAATCCTCCACCATGTCCACACTGACCCCCTGGATGGAAACAGGGGTCACCGGTACCTTAGCTCTCCTCAGGTCTACCACCAGCTCCTTAGTCTTTTTCACATTAAGCTGCAGATAATTCTGCTCACACCATGTGACAAAGTTTCCTACCGTAGCCCTGTACTCGGCCTCATCTCTCTTGCTGATGCATCCAACTATGGCAGAGTCATCAGAAAACTTCTGAAGATGACAAGACTCTGTGCAGTAGTTGAAGTCCGAGGTGTAAATGGTGAAGAGAAAGGGAGACAAGGCAGTCTCCTGTGGATGTTCCAGGCCCTGGCACCCGGGAGGCAACCAGGATTTTCGTTCTCGTCCACAGAACCTCCTGTCTGTTCCCTTAACTAACGAGACCCCTATAACCACAGTGTGCCTCTTCTCCCCCCTTCCCTTCTGAGTCACAGAGGCAGATTCAGTGCCAGAGACCCGACCGCTGTGACTTTCCTCTGCTAGGTCGTTTCCCCCGGACAGTATCCAAAGTGATAGACCTGTTGTTGAGGGGGATGGCCACAGGGGAACTCTGCACTGGCTCCTTAACCCCTTTCTCCTTACTGACTGTCACCCAGTTTCCTGTGTCCCGCACCTTGGGTGTAACTACCACGCTATATGTCCTATCTATCACCCCCTCAGCCTCCCGTTTGATCCGGAGTTCATCCAGTTCCAGCTCCAACTCCTTAAAGCGGATTGTTAGAAGCTGCAGGTCTCAGACCATAAGACAAAGGAGCAGAATTAGACAATCTGGCCCATCGAGTCTGCTCCACCATTCAATCATGGCTCATTTTTAAAAATCTCCTCCTCAACCCCAGTTCCCGGCCTTCTCCCCGTAACCTCTGATACCGTGTCCAATCAAGAACCTATCAATCTCTGCCTTAAATACACCCAACGACCTGGCCCCCACAGCTGCCTCTGGCAACAAATTCCACAAATTCACCACCCTCTGGCTAAAGAAATTTCTCTGCATCTCTGTTTTAAATGGATGCCCCTCCATCCTGAGGCTGTGCCCTCTTGTCCTAGACTCTCCCACCATGGGAAACATCCTTTCCACATCTACTCAGTCTAGGTCTTTCAACATTCAAAAGGTTTCAATGAGATCCCCCCTCATCCTTCTGAATTCCAGTGAGTACAGACCCTGAGCCATCAAACATTCCTTGTATGATAACCCTTTCATTCCTGGAATCATCCTTGTGAGCCTCCTCTGAACCCTCTCCAATGCCAGCACATCTTTTCTAAGATGAGGAGCCCTAAACTGTTCACAATACTCAAGGTGAGGCCTCACCAGTACCTTATAAAACCTCAGCATCACATCCCTGCTCTTGTTTTCTGGACCTCTTGAAATGAATGCTAACATGGCATTTGCCTTCCTCACTACCGACTCAACCTGCAAGTTAATCTTCAGGGTGTTCTCCACAAGGACTCCCAAGTCCCTTTCCATCTCAGATTTTTGGATTTTCTTCCCGTTTGGAAAATAGTCCACACATTTATTTCTACTACCAAAGTGCATGACCATGCATTTTCCAACATTGTATTTCATTTGCCACTTTCTTGTCCATCCTCTTAATCTGTCTAAATCCTTCTGCATCCTACCTGTTTCCTCAACCCTACCTGCCCTTCCACCACTCTTCGTGTGATATGCAAACAAAGCCATGTATTCCATCATCTAAATCGTTATATACAGCATAAAAAGAAGTGGTCCCAACACCGACCCCTGCGGAACATCATTAGTCCCTGGCAGACAACCAGTCCTTTTATCCCCACTTGCAGCCTCCTACCAATCAGCCAATGCTCTAACCGCATTAGTAATTTCCCTGTAATACTATTAGCTCTTAACGTAAGCAGCCTTGTCAGATGCCTTCTGAAAGTCCAAATATACAACAGCCACTGCATTCCCCTTATAACCATACATAACCATATAACAATTACAGCACGGAAACAGGCCACCTCGGTCCTTCTAGTCCATGCCGAACTCTTACCCTATCCTAGTCCCACCGACCTGCACTCAGCCCATAACCCTCCATTCCTTTCCTGTCCATATATCTGTCCAGTTTAACTTTAAACGACAACATCGAACCTGCCTCAACCACTTCTGCTGGAAGCTCGTTCCACACAGCTACCACTCTCTGAGTAAAGAAGTTCCCCCTCATGTTACCCCTAAACTTTTGCCCTTTAACTCTCAACTCATGTCCTCTTGTTTGAATCTCCCCCATTCCCAATGGGAAAAGCCTATCCACATCAACTCTATCAATCCCCCTCATAATTTTAAACACCTCTATCAAGTCCCCCCTCAACCTTCTATGCTCCAAAGAATAAAGACCCAACTTGTTCAACCTTTCTCTGTAACTTAGGAGATGAAACCCAGGCAACATTTTAGTAAACCTCCTCTGTACTCTCTCAATTTTATTGACATTTTTCCTATAATTCGGCAACCATAACTGTAAACAATACTCCAAATTTGGCCTTACCAATGCCTTATACAATTTCAACATTACATCCCAACTCCTATACTCAATGCTCTGATTAATAAAGGCCAGTATACCAAAAGCTTTCTTCACCACCCTATCCACATGAGATTCCACCTTCAGGGAACTATGCACCATTATTCCTAGATCCCTCTGTTCTACAGCATTCTTCAATGCCCTACCATTTAACATGTATGTCCTATTTTGATTAGTCCTACCAAAATATAGCACCTCACATTTTTCAGCATTATCTATCCGACTTGTAATCTGCTCAAAGAATTCCAACAGGTTCGTCAGGCGGGATTTTCCCTGAAGGAAACCATGCTGACTTTGTCCTATCTTGCCCTGTGTCATCAAGTACTCCATCACCTCATCCTTAAAAATAGACTCTTCTCAACCACTGAGGTCAGGCTAACTGGTCTATAATTTCCTTTCTGTTGCCTTCCTCCTTTCTTAAAGAGTGGAGTAACATCTGCGATTTTCCAGTCCTATGGCACCATGCCAGAGTCCAATGATTTTTGAAACATCATTTCTAATGCCACCACAATCTCTAACACTACCTCCTTCAGAACCCTGGGGTGCAGTTCATCCGGTCCAGGTGACTTTAGGTCTTTCAGCTTTTTGACCACCTTCTCTCTTGTAACAGTAACTGCACTCACTTCTCTTCCTTCACACACTACAACATCAGGCATACTGCTAGTGTCTTCCACAGTGAAGACTGATGCAAAATACTCATTTAGTTCATCAGCCATCTCCTTGTCCCCCATTATTATTTCTCCAGCCTCATTTTCTAGCGGTCCTATATCCACTCTCATTTCTCTTTTATTTTTAACATACTTGAAAAAACTCCCACTATCCACCTTGATATTATTTGCTAGCTTGATTTCATATTTCATCTTTTCCCTTCCAATGATATTTTTTAGTTGCTCTCTGTAGGTTTTTAAAAACTTCCCAATCCTCTATCTTCACACTAATTTTTGTTCTGTTGTATGGCCTTTCTTTTGCTTTTGCAACAGCTTTGACTTCCCTTGTCAGCCACGGTTGTACTGTTTTACCATTTGAATATGCCTTCATTTTTGGAACACACATGTCCTGCACCTTCCTGACATCCCTGCCAGCAGCTCTTTCCAATTTACTTTGGCCAACTCCTCTCTCATACCACTGTCATTTCCCTGACTCCACTGAAATACTGCTATGTCAGGCTTAACTTTCTTCCCATCAAATTTCAAGTTGAACACAATCATATTGTGATCACTGGTTCCTAAGGGTTCTTTTACCTTCAGCTCCCTAATCACCTCCGGTTCGTTGCATAACACCCAATCCATAGCTGATCTCCTAGTAGGCTCAACGACAAACTGCTCTAAAAAGCCATCTCATAGGCATTGAACAAACTCACTCTCTTGAGATCCATTACCAACCTGATTTTCCCAATTGACCTGCATGTTAAAATCTCCCATGACTATCATAACATTGGCCTTTTGACACCCCTTTTCTATTTCCTGTTGTAATCTGTCGTCCACCTTCCAGCCACTGTTGGGAGGCCTGTATATAACTGCCATCAATGTCATTTTACCCTTGCAGTTTCTTAACTCAACCCACAAGGAGTTAACATCTTCCGATCCTATGTCACATCTTTCTACTGATTTGATGCCATTGTTTACCAGTAGAGCCACACCACCCCCTCTGCCTACCTTCCTCTCCCTCCGATACAACGTGTAACCTTGGACATTCAGCTCCCAATTACAACCATCCTTCAGCCACGATTCAGTGATGGCCACAACATCATACCTGACAATCTGTAATATTGCAACAAGATCATCCATCTTATTTCTCATACTACACGAATTTAGATACAACACCTTGAGTACCTTATTTGCTATCCTTTCTGATTCTGCATCCCTAATGATTTAATACTCACCCTGTTGGCTGCAACTAAGTCCCATCACCTGCCTGCCCTTCCTGACAATCTGATTGTGTGCTATCTTTACTTTTTTACCATCAGTCCTTTCCTGAGTCCCTTCACTCCAGTTCCCACACCGCCCCCCCCACGCTAAATTAGTTTAAACCCTCCCCAACAGCTCTAGCAAACCTGCCCGCGAGAATATTGGTCCCCCTCAGGTGCAGGTGCGACCGGTCACTCTTGACCAGGTCATACTTCTCCCAGAGGAGATCCCAGTGATCCAAGAACCTGAAGCCCTGCCCCATGCACCTGCTTCTCAGCCACGCATTTATCTGCCAAATCGTCCTGTTTCTACCCTCACTGGCGCGTGGCACAGGCAGCAATCCAGAAATAACTACCCAGGAGGTCCTGCTTCTCAGCTTTCTACCTAGCTCTCTAAGTTCTCTCTTCAGGACCTCATTGCTTTTCCTTCCTATGTTAATGGTACCAATATGTGCCAAGACATCTGGCTGCTCCCCCTGCCTCTCCAAAATGTTGTGGGCGCGATCTGAGACATCCCTGACCCTGGCACCTGGGAGGCAACATACCATCCGGGTGTCCCGTTCACATCCACAGAATCTCCTGTCTATTCCCCTTGCTATCGAGTCCCCTATCACTACCGCTCCTCTCTTCTCCCTCTTTCCCTTCTGCACCACGGACCCACGCTCAGTGCCTGTAACCCGGCCGCCGTGGCATTCTCCTGGGAGGTCGTTTCCCCCACAGAAGTATCCAAAACGGGATATTTGTTTTTGAGGGGACTGGCTTCTCGCAGTTGTAGTCATCAGGGATACTGGAGGTCTCCCTGCCTTCACGCATCCCACAAGAGGAGCATTCAGCTGTCCTGCCTGCCATCTCTCCTGTCCTACCTGAGCAGATATAAAGAAGGGAAGGGAGAAGAGAAAAACAACCTCCAGCTTTCCTTGGCTTCCTCTGACCCAAGCCTCTCTTCGCTGAATCCTTGAAGAATGACCACCCTGACTCTGTTCACTCAGACGCCCCCCCGCCTTCCTTCAACTTGCTCCCGCTAACCCGTCCCAAATGCGGGTTAAAGCTCTTCCTTCGTAAACTGCCGCCAAAATCTGGCCCTTAAAATCTCGGTCGCCATCCTGATTGAAAGGTAGCTCCCTCGTGCACTCCCCGCCGCACGTGGTCCAACTCAGAGGAAACTGGCGTGAGGCCCGGCTTTCAAACCTTGGACGCGGACCTGGCTGAAAGACAGTTCTTTTTACGCAAAAAGGATAGGTAGGCAGAGGGGATGATGTGGCTCGACTGGTAAAGAGTGGCATCAAATCAGTAGAAATATGTGACATAGGATCAGAGGATGTTGAATCCTTGTGGGTTGAGTTAAGAAACTGCAAAAGCAAAAGGACGTTGATAGCAGTTATATACAAGCCTCCCAACTGTGGCCGGGATGTGGACCACAGGTTACAACAGGAAATAGAAAAGGCAAGTCAAAAGGGCAATGTTACGATAGTCTTGGAAGATTTTAACATGCAGGTCGATTGGGAAAATCAGATTGGTAAGGCTTTTTCCACTGAGGCAAGGGGAGAAAAAAAACCAGAGGACATGGGTTAAGGGTGAGGGGGGGAAAAGTTTAAAGGGAACATTAGGGGGGGCTTCTTCACACAGAGAGTGGTGGGAAGTATGGAATGAACTGCCAGACGAGGTGGTAAATGCGAGTTCATTTTTAACATTTAAGAATAAATTGGACAGATACATGGATGGGAGGTGTATGGAGGGATATGGTCGGTGTGCAGGTCAGTGGGACTAGGCAGAAAATGGTTCGGCACAGCCAAGAAGGGCCAAAGGGCCTGTTTCTGTGCTGTAGTTTCTATGGTTCTACGGTTCTACGGATCTGCGTCTACCACCACCCCTGGCAGGGGCGTTCCACACACGCTCCACTCTCTGTGTGAAAACAAAACTTACCTCTGACATCCCCACCGCCTACACTTTCCTCCGATCACCTTAAAATTATGCCCCTCATGTTAGACATCTCCCCTCTCTCCTCCCCGCCCACCCCCGGGAAAAGGGGTCTCTGGCGGTCCACTCAATGTATGCCACCTATAACGAGACAACTGGACATAGGAGCAGAATCAGGCCATTCAGCCCATCAAGTCCACTCTCCGCTCCATCATGGCTGATTTACTATCCCTCTCAACCCCATTCTCACGCCTTCTCCCCGTAACCTTTGTCACCCTGACTAACCAAGAACCTAGCAACCTCCAATTTAAATACACCCAATGACTTGGCCTCCACAGCCATTTGTGGCAATGAATTCCACAGATTCATCAACCTCTTGTTTAAGAAATGCCTCCTTATCTCCATTCTACAGTAACATCCTTGTATTCTGAGTCTGTGCCCTCTGGCCCTAGACTCCCCCACCATAGGAAACATCCTCTCCACATCCACTCTATCTGTGTCCTCTAGTCCTAGACTCCCCCACTATAGGAAACATCCTCTCCACATCCACTCTATCTGTGCCCTCTGGTCCGAGACTCCCCCACTATAGGAAACATCCTCTTCACATCCACTCTATCCGTGTCCTCTGGTCTTAGAATCCCCCACTATAGGAAACATCCTCTCCACGTCCACTCTATCTGTGTCCTCTGGTCCTAGACTCCCCCACTATAGGAAACATCCTCTCCACATCCACTCTATCTGTGTCCTCTGGTCCTAGACTCCCTCACCATAGGAAACATCCTCTCCACATCCACTCTATCTGTGTCCTCTGGTCCTAGACTCCCCCACTATAGGAAACATCCTCTCCACATCCACTCTATCTGTGTCCTCTGGTCCTAGACTCCCCCACCATAGGAAACATCCTCTCCACATCCACTCTATCTGTGTCCTCTGGTCCTAGACTCCCCCACTATAGGAAACATCCTCTCCACATCCACTCTATCTGTGTCCACTGGTCCTAGACTCCCCCACTATAGGAAACATCCTCTCCACATCCACTCTATCTGTGTCCTCTGGTCCTAGACTCCCCCACTATAGGAAACATCCTCTCCACTCTCTTTAGGCTTTTCAATATTTGACAGGTTTCAATGTGATTCCCCCCTCATTCTACTAAACTCCAGTGAGTAAAGGCCCAGAGCCATCAAACACTCCTCAAATATTAACCCTTTCCCTCCCTGGATCCTTCCAAGGATGCAGGTAATATTAGTGGTAAGACTCTTGGCATTGCGGAGGATCTGAGAGATCTTGGGGTCCTTGTCGATAGGACACTCAAAGTTGCTGCACAGGTTGACAGTGTTGTAAAGGAGGCGTGTGGTGTGTTGGCATTCATCAACTGTGTTCAAGAGCCACGAGGTAAATGTTGCAGCTGTATAAGACCTTGGTCAGACCCCACTTGGAATATTGTGCTCAGTTCTAGTCACCTCACTACAGGAAGTTTGTGGCTACTATCGAGAGAGTGCAGAGGAGATTTACAAGGCTGTTGCCTGGATTGGGGAGCATGCCCTATGAGAATAGGTTGAATGAACTCGGCCTTTTCTCCTTGGAGCGACAGAGGATGAGAGGTGACCTGATAGAGGTGTACAAGATGATGAGAGGCATTGATCGTGTGGATAGTCAGAGGTTTTTTCCCAGGGCTGAAATGGCTAGCACGAGAGTGCACAGTTTGAAGGTGCTTGAAATAGGTACAGAGGAGATGTCAGGCTAAGTTCTTCACACACAGAGTGGCAGTGGTAGATGTGGATAAAATTGGGTCTTTTAAGAGACTCTTAGGTACATGGAACCTAGAAAAATAGAGGTCTATGCGCTATGGAAATTCTAGGCAGTTTCCAGAGTAGGTTACATGGTCAGTACAACATTGTGGGCCGAAGGGCCTGTAATGTGCTATAGATTTCTACGTTTTTATGAAGGTTAGCATTTTCAGAGAAAGTGGGATAAGATTACTGACACCAAAGATTTATAGATATTTGGCTTACAAAGCCCACCTTAAGTTGAGTGATCCAGAGAATCCCATTGTCCCTGCCAAGGTGAAGTTCCTGTTGAAACTGGGTCCACTGTGCTCTCAGAGAAACATTCCCACCCACAAATAACTCTGTGAGAAACCACCTCTTGCTCCATAGTAACACATACACACACACACTCAAAATGCTGGAGGAACTCGGCAGATCAGGCAGCATCTGTGGAAGTGAATAAACAGCTCATGTTTCGGGCCGAGAACCTTCAACAGGATTGGAGAGGAAGTGGGGGAAAACACAGAAAGCCTACAGCACAATACAAGCCCTTCGGCCCACAAAGCTGTGCCGAACATGTCCTTACCTGAGAAAATACCCAGGCTTACCCATAGCCCTCTATTTTTCTAAGCTCCATGTACCCATCCAGGAGTCTCTTAAAAGACCCTATCGTTTCCACCTCCACCACCGTCACCGGCAGCCCATTCCACACACTCACCACTCTCTGTGTAAAAAACTTACCCCTGACATCTCCTCTGTACCTGCTTCCAAGTACCTTAAAACTGTGCCCTCTCGTGCTAGCCATTTCAGCCCTGGGGAAAAGCCTCTGACTATCCACACGATCAATGCCTCTCATCATCTTATACACCTCTATCAGGTCACCTCTCATCCTCCGTCGCTCCAAGGAGAAAAGGCCGAGTTCACTCAACCTATTCTCATAAGGCATGCTCCCCAATCCAGGCAACATCCTTGTAAATCTCTTCTGCACCCTTTCTTGTGGTTTCCAGCGGCTCTGACCTCAACAAACATTGAGCGGCTGGTAATGGATCATATAAAATCCCACCTTCCAGCTGCATTGGAACTTGTTCACTTCACCTCCGGCCCACTGACGAAACCATAGCCTCATTCCCCCCCACCCCCACTCCATCCTGTCCCACCTAAAAAACAATGCCTCACATATGTAGATGTTGTTAAACATTTTGGTCTCCAAATTTGAGGAAGGACATTCTTGCTATTGAGGGAGTGCAGCGTAGGTTCACGAGGTTAATTCCCGGGATGGCGGGACTGTCATTGGTCGAAAGATTGGAGCGACTGAGGTTGTATACACTGGAATTTAGAAGAATGAGAGGGGATCTGATTGAAACATACAAGATTATTAAGGGATTGGACACGCTAGAGGCAGGAAACATGTTCCCGATGTTGGGGGAGTCCAGAACCAGAGGCCACGGTTTAAGAATAGAAACATAGAAACATAGAAAATAGGTGCAAGAGTAGGCCATTCGGCCCTTCGAACCTGCACCGCCATTTATTATGATCATGGCTGATCATCCAACTTAGAACCCCGCCCCAGCCTTCCCTCCATACCCCCTGACCCCCGTAGCCACAAGGGCCATATCTAACTCCCTCTTAAATATAGCCAATGAACTGGCCTCAACTGTCTCCCTTGGCAGAGAATTCCACAGATTCACCACTCTCTGTGTGAAGAAGTTTTTCCTAATCTCGGTCCTAAAAGGCTTCCCCTTTATCCTCAAACTGTGACCCCTTGTTCTGGACTTCCCCAACATCAGGAACAATCTCCCTGCATCTAGCCTGTCCAATCCCTTTAGGATTTTATACGTTTCAATCAGATCCCCCCTCAATCTTCTAAATTCCAACGAGTACAAGCCCAGTTCATCCAGTCTTTCTTCATATGAAAGTCCTGCCATCCCAGGAATCAATCTGGTGAACCTTCTTTGTACTCCCTCTATGGCAAGGATGTCTTTCCTCAGATTAGGGGACCAAAACTGCACACAATACTCCAGGTGTGGTCTCACCAAGGCCTTGTACAACTGCAGTAGTACCCCCCTGCTCCTGTACTCGAATCCTCTCGCTATAAATGCCAGCATACCATTCGCCTTTTTCACCGCCTGCTGTACCTGCATGCCCACTTTCAATGACTGGTGTATAATGACACCCAGGTCTCGTTGCACCTCCCCTTTTCCTAATCGGTCACCATTCAGATCATAATCTGTTTTCCTATTTTTGCCACCAAAGTGGATAACTTCACATTTATCCACATTAAATTGCATCTGCCATGAATTTGCCCACTCACCCAACCTATCCAAGTCACCCTGCATCCCCTTAGCATCCTCCTCACAGCTAACACTGCCACCCAGCTTCGTGTCATCCGCAAACTTGGAGATGCTGCATTTAATTCCCTCATCCAAGTCATTAATATATATTGTAATAAGGGGTAGACAATTTAGAACGGAGTTGAGGAAAAACTTTTTCACACAGAGAGTTGTGGATCTGTGGAATGCTCTGCCTCAGAAGGCAGTGGAGGCCAATTCTCTGGATTCTTTGAAAAAAAGAGTTAGATAGAGCTCTTAAAGATAGCGGAGTGAAGGGATACGGGGAGAGGGCAGGAACTGGATACTGATTGTGGATGATTAGCCATGATCACAGTGAATGGTGGTGCAGGCTCGAAGGGCCGAATGGCCTACTCCTGCACCTATTGTCTAAACGCCGAGCTGGTCTGAGAACACGATCGTCGCTGAGGTGGCTAAACTGTTCTCACTGGGACTCTCAAACTCTGTAACTGGATCTCGGACCTTTTTGCTGGAAATACCCCAGTCAGCGGGAGTTGGCAGCTGCATCTGACTGAGCGGCCCCCTGGGGATATGAGCTCAGCCGGCCGCTGAACAGGCTGCTGACTCACGGCCTGCACTGTCAAACCCAGCTCCAACCACACCATCGAGCTCGCCGGCCTCATCAGCGACAACGGTGAGTCAGCAGGCGGGAGAGGAGGTGGAGAGGCTTGTCCAGTGGCGTGGGGGCAACAACCCGAGTCCCGACGTGGACAAGACAAAAGAAGCGATGGCGGACCTCAGGCCAACCTCTCTCCCCGCGGCACATCAGCGGCTCTGCCGTGGAGAGAGAGAGAGAGAGGAGCACAGAGTTCCCTGGGTGTGCACGTAACGAACGATCGAACCTGGACCCACAACACCTCCTCATTGGTGAAGAAAACACAGCAGGGTCCACACTCACTGAGTCTCCCCGTCGCCATTCTGACAACCTCCTGCAGGAGGACCAAGCAGACTTGTCCTGTCTGGTTGTGTCACTGTGTGGCAGGGAGGCTGCAAGACGTCGGACCGCAAGACCCTACAGAGGACGGTGAGAACAGGCAAGAGGGATCTTCAGGACCCCTACTGGGAGCATTTTATATGAAGGGCCCAGAGCATTGTTGAGGATCTCTACTATCCATCCCACAATCTCGTCACTGCCCCCCCCCACCCACAATCTCTCTGACCCACCACCATCGGGAAGGAGGTACAGGAGCCTCAGGACTAGGACTGTCAGACTGGGTAACAGCTTCTTCCCTCAGGCTGTCAGACAATGAATACCCCATCACCACCGGGGTCTCATCACTACCCCCCATCCCAAAATCTCTCTGACCCACCACCATCAGGAAGGAGGGACAGGAGCATCAGTACTATGACTGTCAGACTGGGTAACAGCTTCTTCCCTCAGGCTGTGAGACTAACGAATACCCTGTCACCACCGAGGTCTCGTCACTACCCCCCCATCCCACAATCTCTGTGACCCACCACCGTCAGGAAGGAGGTACAGGAGCATCAGGACCAGGACTCTTCTTTGGCATCCGTTAGTCTCGTGAGACCATGGATTTGCGCCTTGGAAGGTTTCCAGGGCACAGGCCTGGGCAAGGTTGTACAGAAGACCGGCAGTTGCCCATGCTGCAAGTCTCCGCTCTCCACGCCACCAATGTTGTCCAAGGGAAGGGCATTAGGACCCATACAGCTTGGCACCGGTGTCGTCGCAGAGCAATGTGTGGTTAAGTGCCTTGCTCAAGGACACAACAGCGGAGGTTCACAAGGTTAATTCTCGGGATGGCGGGACTGTCATATGTTGAAAGATTGGAGCGACTGGGCTTGTATACTCTGGAAGTTAGAAGGCTGAGAGGGGAGCTGATTGAAACATATAAGTTTATTAAGGGATTGGACACGCTGGAGGCAGGAAGCATGTTCCCGCTGATGGGTGAGTCCAGAACCAGAGGCCACAGTTTAAGAATTAGGGGTAGGCCATTTAGAACGGAGTTGAGGAAAAACTTTTTCACCCAGCGAGTGGTGGATGTATGGAATGTTCTGACCCAGAAGGCTGTGGAGGCCAAGTCTCTGGATGCTCTCAAGAAAGGGATGGATAGAGCTCTTAAAGATAGCAGAATTAAAGGTTATGGGGATAAGGCAGGAACTGGATACTGATTGTGAATGATCAGCCATGATCACAGTGAATGGCGGTGCTGGCTCGAAGGGCTGAATGGCCTATTCCTGCACCTATTGTCTATTGTCAACACGCTGCCTCAGCCAAGGCTCAAACTAGCGACCTTCAGATCACAAGACTGATGCCTTAACCACTTGGCCACGTGGACTGTCAGACTGGGTAATAGCTTCTTCCCTCAGGCCGTCAGACTAATGAATACCCCATCACCACCGAGGTCTCGTCACTGGGACAGCGAGCTGTTTACTGTTTCCCATGCTGCACACGACATGCAATCTGAATTATATTGTGTTGACTTATTCATAGTAATATTTTGGTCTATATAGTGCGTGCGATACACGTTGTGTGGGTACATCGTGGTCTGGTGGGACGTGATGTTGTTTAGTCGTACATGTGCGCAGTCACACGACAATGAACTTGAACTAGACCTGACGAGCGGTTGTACAAGTCAGTCGGTGGTGAGGCTGCTCTCGGGGTACTGTGTACAGTTTCGATCCGCCTGTGATAGGAACGACAGAGCACCACAGCACAGAAAACAGGCCAATCGGCCCTTCTAGTCTGTGCCAAAACTTTATTCCGCTAGTCCCATTGACCTGCATCTAGTCCATAACCCTCCAGACCTCTCCCATCCATGTACCTATCCAACTAATTCTTAAAACTTATGAGTGAGCCCGCCTTTACCACGACAGATGGGAACTCATTCCACACTCCCACCACTCTCTGAGTGAAGAAGTTCCCCCTTTCACCCTAAAGCCATGTCCTCTCGTATTTAACTCTCCTACTCTAAGTGGAAAGAGCCTACTCGCATTTAGATTGGGAACAATCTGATTAAACTGGAACGAGGGCAGCGAAGATTTTCGAGGATGCTGGGCCAGGACGAGAGGGCCCCAGTTATGGGGAGACGTTGGCCGGGGTGGGTTCCTGTTGCTTGGGACGTAGGAGAAAGTTGGGTGAGGGGGACCCTTATCATCATTATCATTATGCGCCATGTCATTTTGACATGGGTGATCACAGTCTTTCCACGGCCATGATTGATCTTGGCAAATTTTATCTACAGAAGTGGTTTGCCATCGCGTTCTTCTGGGCAGTGACTTTACAAGACGGATGATCCCCCAGCCATGATCAATACTCTTCAGAGATTGTCTAGCCTGGCGTCAGTGGTCACATCACCAGGACTTGTGATCTGCACCGGCTGCTCGTACGACCGTCCACCACCTGATCCCATGGTTTCACCTGACCCTGATCGGGGGCTAAGCAGGTGCTACACCTCGCCTGAGGGTGACCTGCAGGCTAGCGGAGGGAAGGAGTGCCTTGCACCTCCTTCGGTCGAGACGCATCTCCACCCCAACATCCTTGAGGACTTATACAAACGTTCAAAACGACGGGAGCTGAGCTCCCACCGCGAACGGGTCCCAAACCCGGCCGTGAAAGGGGCGGGGGAGGGTTGGGCGCGGGTCTCGCGACCCCCATCCCATCAAAGACCCCCCGAGCCACAGCAGCCCCAAAGACCTCATTGCTGGGAGATACGCCAAGAAGCTGGGCTGCACCGGGGAACATTCCAAAGGGTGGCCCAGGACAAGCGGCTGTCAGGGGGTCTGTACCCCAGCGGGGGGGGGGAGGGGGTGAGGGGTGACGGGCTGAAGAAGAGGAATAGAAAAGGAAGTCTACATCTAGGTGGCAGAGGGCGACGGGTGGGAGGGTGGGGGAAAGATTCCAAAAGGACCCAGGGCGCCCCTTTTTCACGCAGAGGTGGTGGGACGGACTGGCCGGAAGAAGTGGTTGAGGTAGGTAAAATCGTTTCATTTGGACAGGCACACGGAGGAGGAGGGGGCTTGGGGGGGGGATATGGGCCGAGTGCGGGTAATGGGGCCCAGTGTAAGGGGGGTGGGGGAGGAGTTGGATGCTGTGGGCAGCATGGCCCAGACGGGCCGAACGGCCTGTGTCTCCACTGTATTGCTCTACTAGCCATCACAGATCCTCCACTAGCTCCCCACGGTGACCCCCCCCCCACCACCACCCAGGACAGGCCCTGTTCTCAATGTTACCATCAGGAAGGAACTCACACACTCAAACATTCAGGAACAGCTTCTTCCCCTCTGCCATCTGATTCCTGAATGGACATTGAACCCATGAATATTACCTCACTACTTTTTGATTTCTATTTTGTCAGTACTTATTTAAATATAAATAAGTAGGTTTGTCAAGTGTTTCTGTGATATCATTCTGGAGAAACATTGTATCATTTCTTAATGCATGCATTACTAAATGACAATAAAAGAGGACTG
This sequence comes from Mobula hypostoma, assembly GCF_963921235.1. NCBI lineage: Eukaryota > Metazoa > Chordata > Chondrichthyes > Myliobatiformes > Myliobatidae > Mobula > Mobula hypostoma. The sequence continues at coordinate 67,701,124 of NC_086128.1, read as the reverse complement.
CGTGCCCTTATAATCTAATCTAATCTAAATAAGTATCTATCTACAGATACACACACACACAAATATATATATATAGTGGTATGTACTGTATTTCACGGCCTTTTTCCACAGTATCATGTGTTGTAATGTACCGCTGCCGCAAAGACAACAGATTTCAAGACAAATGTCGGTGATATTAAACCGACACTGATTCTCACCTACAAGCTTGGGGCAATTTGCAGTGACCCAAGTTTCCCCTGCGCCCCCTCCCTCCCCCGCCCACGGGCCTCCGGGTTGCGACAGGGGACTGGATAATGCCGAGGAAAGCGGGAACGTGCAGACTCCACGGAGACAGCACGGGGCTGAGTTACCGAACCTGCACCGTACGGCTGTGCCCCCCCCCCGGGGGTCTACAGGGAACAGGCGTCCCCCAACCCCACTCCCCTGAGCAGCCCCTGCAGGCCTGTCACTACCCAAGGGCACTGGGTGCGAAGGACGCCGGCGATGCAGACACGGGCCGGGGCAGCTCCAGACGTGGCCGAGTGAACTGGCAGCCGCCGATGGCGCTGACAGCGACCCGCAGCTTCTAACGAGAGACCGGTGCGCGCACACAGACACACGTCCTTACCAACGCCCGCAGAGACTCCGTCTCCAGCTGGAGGCTCTGCCACTGACGCCGGGCATCCGTCAGCTCGGCCCTGGCCGACTGCAAGCAATCTCCGTCTCCGCCGTCGCTCAGTTCCGCCTCTCCGCCCTCCGGAGCCTACAGAGACAGGAGAGGGGGGAAGAGAGAGGAAAGATGGGGGGAAGAGAGAGGAGAGAGAGGGGGGAAGAGAGAGAGGAGAGAGGGGGGAAGAGAGAGAGGAGAGAGGGGGGAAGAGAGAGAGGAGAGAGGGGGAAAGGGAGAGGGGGAAAGGGAGAGGGGGAGAGAGAGGGGAAAGAGGGGGCGAGAGAGGGGGCGAGAGAGGGGGCGAGAGAGGGGGAGAGAGAGGAGAAAGGGGAGAGAGGAGAAAGAGATGGGAGACAGAAGAGGGGGGAGAGAGGGGGAGAGAGGGGAGAGAGGGGAGAGAAGGGGAAAGAGAGGGGAAAGAGATGGGAAAGAGATGGGACACAGAAGAGAGAGAGGGAGAGAAGGAAGAGAGTCAGAGAGAGAGAAGCAGAATTAGACATAGAGACAGAGATGGAGAGGCAGGAACAGTTGAGAGAGAGAGGAAGGGAGACAGGGACAGGGAGAGAGAGATAACGGAGAGTGGGGGTTGAAGAGGAGCCCTTCGGCTGTCTTTCGGCCGGGCTACATAGCGGACGGGACCGCAGTGGGGACGCCCTTACGCCGCTCCCACCCCCACCCTCGATCGTACCTGAGGGCAGTAGCCGTCCATGAGGTGTCGGCTCCTAAGTACGATGCGCTCGTAGTGCTTCTGGATGTCGGCGAGGAGCCGGGACAACTCCATCGCCGCCGCGTCTCCTCTCCCATCCTCCTCCGGCGTTAGCGCCGGGCAGCAGCAGCGGCGGCGCACCAGGAGACGGGGACGGCGGGCGCATGAGGCGGTACTGACCAGTGTTGGGACAGGGAACGCCTCCTCCTTATCCTCCTCCTCCTCTGCGGGCAACCTCTGGTCTCCCACCCCGCCCCCCGGCTTCGCCTGCTTCAAGCCAAGGGCACTGCGAGGATCCGCAGCCGCCGCCTCTCAGGGCGGCGTCATCTGAGCGGAGTTGGACAACGTAACCCACCCCCACTGTTGCGCTGTGGTGGGGGCACACTCATATCGACAACAGACAATAGGTGCAGGAGTGGGCCATTCGGCCCTTCGAGCCAGCACCGCCATTCACTGTGATCATGGCTGATCATCAACAATCAGTATCCAGTTCCTGCCTTCTCCCCATAACCTTTGATTCCGCTATCATTAAGAGCTCTATCCATTTCTTTCTTGAAAGCATCCAGAGACTTGGCCACCACAGCCTTCTGGGGCAGAGCATTCCATACATCCACCACTCTCTGGGTGAAAAAGTTTTTCCTCAATTCCGTTCTAAATGGCCTACCCCTTATTCTTAAACTGTGACCTCTGGTTCTGGACTCACCCATCAGCGGGAACATGCTCCCTGCCTCCAGCGTGCCCAATCCCTTAATAATCTTATATGTTTCAATAAGATCCCCTCTCAGCCTTCTAAATTCCAGAGTATACCATAGAAACCATAGAAACTACAGCACAGAAACAGGCCTTTTGGCCCTTCTTGGCTGTGCCGAACCATCTTCTGCCTAGTCCCACTGACCTGCACACGGACCATATCCCTCCATACACCTCCCATCCATGTATCTGTCCAATTTATTCTTAAATGTTAAAAAAGAACCCACGTTTACCACCTCGTCTGGCAGCTCATTCCATACTCCCACCACTCTCTGTGTGAAGAAGCCCCCGCTAATGTTCCCTTTAAACTTTTCCCCCCCCCTCACCCTTAACCCATGTCCTCTGTTTTTTTTTCTCCCCTTGCCTCAGTGGAAAAAGCCTGCTTGCATTCACTCTATCTGTACCCATCATAATTTTATATACCTCTATCAAATCTCCCCTCATTCTTCTATGCTCCAGGGAATAAAGTCCTAACCTATTCAACCTTTCTCTGTAACTGAGTTTCTCAAGTCCCGGCAACATCCTTGTAAACCTTCTCTGCACTCTTTCAACCTTATTTATATCCTTCCTGTAATTTGGTGACCAAAACTGAACACAGTACTCCAGATTCGGCCTCACCAATGCCTTATACAACCTCATCATAACATTCCAGCTCTTATACTCAATCAATCTCTGGAGACAGCTTATCCTCTGATGTCTACTATAAGTCTACTGACTCTCACAGCTATCTGGACTATTCCTCTTCTCACCCTGTCTCTTGCAAAAACGCCATCCCCTTCTCGCAATTCCTCCGTCTCCGCCGCATCTGCTCTCAGGATGAGGCTTTTCATTCTAGGACGAGGGAGATGTCTTCCATTTTTAAAGAAAGGGGCTTCCCTTCCTCCACTATCAACTCTGCTCTTAAACGTATCTCCCCCATTTCACGTACATCTGCTCTCACTCCATCCTCCCACCACCCCACTAGGAATAGGGTTCCCCTGGTCCTCACCTACCACCCCACCAGCCTCCGGGTCCAACATATTATTCTCCGTAACTTCCGCCACCTCCAACGGGATCCCACCACTAAGCACATCTTTCCCTCCCCCCCCCCTGCATTCCGCAGGGATCGCTCCCTACACAACTCCCTTGTCCATTCGTCCCCCCCATCCCTCCCCACTGATCTCCCTCCTGGCACTTATCCGTGTAAGCGGAACAAGTGCTACACATGCCCTTACACTTCCTCCCTTACCACCATTCAGGGCCCCAAACAGTCCTTCCAGGTGAGGCATCACTTCACCTGTGAGTCGACTGGGGTGATATACTGCGTCCGGTGCTCCCGATGTGGCCTTTTATATATTGGTGAGACCTGACGCAGACTGGGAGACCGCTTTGCTGAACATCTACGCTCTGTCCGCCAGAGAAAACAGGATCTCCCAGTGGCCACACATTTTAATTCCACATCCCATTCCCATTCTGACATGTCTGTCCACGGCCTCCTCTACTGTGGAGATGAAGCCACACTCAGGTTGGAGGAACAACACCTTATATTCCGTCTGGGTAGCCTCCAACCTGATGGCATGAACATCGACTTCTCTAACTTCCGCTAAGGCCCCACCTCCCCCTCGTACCCCATCTGTTACTCATTTTTATGCACACATTCTTTCTCTCACTCACCTTTTTCTCCCTCTGTCCCTCTGAATATACCTCTTGCCCATCCTCTGGGTCACCCCCCCCCTTGTCTTTCTTCCCGGACCTCCTGTCCCATGATCCTCTCGTATCCCCTTTTGCCTATCACCTGTCCAGCTCTCGGCTCTATCCCTCCCCCTCCTGTCTTCTCCTATCATTTTGCATCTCCCCCTCCCCCTCCAACTTTCAAATCCCTTACTCACTCTTCCTTCAGTTAGTCCTGACGAAGGGTCTCGGCCTGAAACGTCGACTGCACCTCTTCCTATAGATGCTGCTTGGCCTGCTGCGTTCACCAGCAACTTTGATGTATGTTTCTTATACTCAATACTTTGATTAATAAAGGCCAATGTACCAAAAGCTCTCTTTACAACCCTATCTACCTGTGACGCTACTTTTAGGGAATTTTGTATCTGTATTCCCAGATCCCTCTGTTCCACTGCACTCCTCAGTGCCTTACCATTAACCCTGTATGTTCTACCTTGGTTTGTCCTTCCAACGTGCAATACCTCACACTTGTCTGTATTAAACTCCATCTGCCATTTTTCAGCCCATTTTTCCAGCTGGTCCAAGTCCCTCTGCAGGCTCTGAAAACCTTCCTCACTGTCTACTACACCTCCAACCTTTGTATCATCAGCAAACTTGCTGATCCAATTTACCACATTATCATCCAGATCACTGATATAGATGACAAATAACAATGGACCCAGCACTGATCCCTGTGGCACACCACTAGTCACAGGCCTCCACTCAGAGAAGCAATTCTCTACCACCACTCTCTGGCTTCTTCCATTGAGCCAATGTCTAATCCAATTTACCACCTCTCCGTGTATACCTAGCGACTGAATTTTCCTAACTAACCTCCGATGCGGGACCTTGTCAAAGGCCTTACTGAAGTCCATGTAGACAATATCCACTGCCTTCCCTTCATCCACATTCCTGGTAACCTCCTTGAAAAACTCCAATAGATTGGTCAAACATGACCTACCACGCACAAAGCCATGTTGACTCTCCCTAATAAGCCCCTGTCTATCCAAATGCTTGTAGATTCTGTCTCTTAGTACTCCCTCCAATAACTTACCTACTACCGACGTTAAACTTACCGGCCTATAATTTCCCGGATTACTTTTCGATCCTTTTTTAAACAACGGAACAACATGAGCCACTCTCTAATCCTCTGGCACCTGACCTGTAGATAGCGACATTTTAAATATTTCTGCCAGGGCCCCTGCAATTTCAACACTAGTCTCCTTCAAGGCCCAAGGGAACACCCTGTCAGGTCCCGGGGATTTATCCGCTTTAATTTTCCTCAAGACAGCAAGGACCTCCTCCTTTTCGATCTGTACAGTTTCCATGATCTCACTACTTGTTTCCCTTAATTCCATGGACTTCATGCCAGTTTCCTTAGTAAGTACAGACGCAAAAAACCTAATTAAGATCTCCCCCATTTCCTTTGGTTCCACACATAGCCGACCACTCTGATCTTCAAGAGGACCAATTTTATCCCTTACAATCCTTTTGCTCTTAATATACTTGTAAAAGCTCTTTGGATTATCCTTCGCTTTGACTGCCAAGGCAACCTCATGTCTTCTTTTAGCCCTCCTGATTTCTCTCTTAAGTATTTTCTTGCACTTCTTATACTCCTCAAGCACCTTATTTACTCCCTGCTTCCTATACATGTCATACAACTCCCTCTTCTTCTTTATCAGAGTTGCAATATCTCTTGAGAACCAAGGTTCCTTATTCCTATTCACTTTGCCTTTAATCCTGACAGGAACATACAAATTCTGCACTCTCAAAATTTCTCCTTTGAAGGCTTCCCACCTACCGATCACATCCTTGCCAGAGAACAACCTGTCCCAATCCACGCTTTTTAGATCCTTTCTCATTTCTTCAAATTTGGCCTTCTTCCAGTTAAGAACCTCAACCCTAGGACCAGATCTATCCTTGTCCATGATCAAGTTGAAACTAATGCTGTTATGATCACTGGAACCAAAGTGCTCCCCTACACAGACTTCTGTCACTTGTCCTAACTCGTTTCCTAACAGGAGATCCAATATTGCATCCCCTCTAGTTGGTCCCTCTATATATTGATTTAGAAAACTTTCCTGAACACATTTTACAAACTCTAAACCATCTGGACCCCTAACAGTATGGGAGTCCCAATCAATGTACGGAAAATTAAAATCCCCTACCACCACAACTTTATGTTCCTGCAGTTGCCTGCTATCTCTCTGCAGATTTGCTCTTCCAATTCTCGTTGACTATTGGGTGGTCTGTAATACAATCCCACTAATGTGGTCATACCTTTCCTGTTTCTCAGCTCCACCCATAAGGACTCAGTAGACAAGCCCTCTAATCTGTCCTGCCTGAGCACTGCTGTAATATTTTCCGTAACAAGCAAAGCTACTCCCCCACCTTTCATTCCTCTGCCTCGATCACATCTGAAACATCGGAACCCTGGAATATTAAGCTGCCAGTCCTGCCCCTCCTGTAGCCAAGTTTCACTAATTGCTATAACGTCATAATTCCACGTGTCAATCCACACCCTCAACTCATCCGCCTTCCCCGCAATACTCCTAGCATTGAAATATATACACCTTAGAAGATTTTTACCACCACTCACAACCTTTCTATCAGCGGATTTGCTTGAACTTTTAACATCATTTATTTTCACCCCAGCCACACTGTCAGCTCTGGCACTCTGGTTCCCATCCCCCTGCAAATCTAGTTTAAAGCCTCCCCAACAGCACTAACAAACCTCCCTGAAAGGATATTGGTCCCCCTGTAGTTCAAGTGTAACCCATCTCTCATGTACAGGTCCCACCTGCCCCAGAAGAGGTCCCAATTATCCTGAAATCTGAAACCCTGCTCCCTACACCAGTTCCTCAGCCACTTGTTCCTCCTCCAGAGCATCCTATTCCTACCCTCACTGGCACCTAGCACAGGTAGCAATCCTGAGATTACCACCCTCGAGGTCCTGCTTTTCAACTTCCTACCAAGCTCTCTATACTCACTCTCCAGGACCTCCTCACTCTTCCTTGCTATGTCATTGGTACCGATGTACACCACGACATCTGGCTGGTCACCCTCCCACTTCAGAATGTCATGCAAACAATCAGAGACATCCTTGACCCTGGCACCCGGGAGGCAACAAACCATCCTGGATTCTCTGTCACGACCACAGAACCTCCTATCTGCACCTCTAACTATCGAGTCCCCTATCACTACCACTCTCCTCTTTTCCCCCCTCCCTTCTGCAGTGCAGAACCAGACTCAGTGCCAGAGATCCGGCTACTGCAGCTAGTCCCAGGTAACTCATCCCCCCCAACAGTATCCAATGCGGTATACTTGTTGTTGAGGGGAATGGCCACAGGGGAACCCTGCTCTGCCTGCCCTTTCCTCTTCCCTCGCCTGACAGTGACCCAATTTCCCGTCCTCTGCTCCTTTGGCGTAACTACCTCCCTGTAGCTACGATCTATAATCTCCTCATTCTCCCGAATGATGCGCAGGTCATCCAGCTCCTGCTCCAGTTCCCTAACGCGGTTTGTTAGGAGCTGCAGCTGGATGCACTTCTTGCAGGTGTTGTTGTCAGGGACACCGGAGGGCTCCCTGACTTCCCACATCCTGCAAGAGGAGCATTCCAACATCCTGCCTGGCATTCTCACTGCACTAAACAATCTGAACAAAAAACTTACCTGAACCTACTCTGGCCTCTATACAAGCCCAGTCGCTCCAATCTTTCGACGTGTGACAGTCCCACCATCCCAGGAATTAACCTTGTGAACCTACGCTGCACTCCCTCAATAGCAAGAATGTCCTTCCTCAAATTTGGAGACCAAAACTGCACACAGTACTCCAGGTGTGGTCTCACCAGGGCCCTGTACAGCTGCAGAAGGACCCCTTTGCTCTTATACTCAATTCCCCCTGTTATGGCCAGCATGCCATTAGCTTTTTTCACTGCCTGCTGTACTTGCATGCTTGCTTTCAGTAATTGATGTACAAGAAAACTTAGATCTCGTTGTGTTTCCCCTTTTCCTAACTTGACTCCATTTAGATAATAATCTGCCTTCCTGTTCTTACCACCAAAGTGGATAACCTCACATTTATCCACATTAAACTGCATCTGCCATGCATCTGCCCACTCACCCAGCCTGTCCAAGTCACCCTGCATTCTCATAACATCCTCCTCACATTTCACACTGCCTCCCAGCTTTGTGTCATCGGCAAATTTGCTCATGTTACATACATACACTGAGCGGCCACTTTATTAGGCACACCGACGCCCCCTGCACCTCAACCAATCAGGCGGCAGCGACTCAACCCTTATAAGAGCACGCCGGCACGGTCCAGAGGCTCAGCTCTTGTTTCGGGCCGGATCTCGGATCGGGGGAAGAAATGCGATCGAAGTGACCCCCCCTCCACCACCCCACCGCCGCCCCCCCCCCCACAAAAGAATACTGAAGAACAGAGGCCGCTCGTGATGTTCAAATAATTCTGTCCGCAGGTCCCGGCTTTCAGCCGCAGAACACGCCGTTCTCTGCGTGTTAACGTGTGTGCCTCATACAGTGGAATCTTAAACCTTGAGGTCAACGATGCCACAAGACCTTGGAGCATTGTGAGGCCGTTCGGCCCGTCGAGTCTGTCCTCCCCATTCCATCACGGCTGATCGCTCAACCCCATTCTCCTGCCTTCTCCCCGTAACCTTCGACACCCTGACTAATCAAGAACCCTTCAAACCTCGGCCTTAAGCAGATCCAATGACCTGTCCTCCACTGCCGTCTGCGGTAAAGAGTTCTGCAGCTTCATCACCCTCCGGCTGAAGGAATTCAGAATTAGAATCAGCTTTATTACCGCCGGCACGTTGCGATGGGTCCAGGCAGGAGTTCAGTCCAGTCATGACCAACCTCTCAACAGCATTTCTTCACTGTCGACGAGAGTGCTACCGGGCGATAGTCATTAAGGCAGTTTGCATTAATGTTCTTAGGCACTGGTATAATTGTTGCCTTTTTGAAGCAAGTGGGAACTTCCGCCTGTAGCAGTGAGAAGTTCAAAATGTCCTTGAGTAATCCTTATCTCTGTCTGAAATAAATATCCCTGAATTATGTGGCTATGCCCTCTGGTCCCAGCCTCCCCCACTATAGGAAACATCCTCTCCACATCCACTCTATCTGTGCCCTCTGGTCCCAGCCTCCCCCACTATAGGAAACATCCTCTCCACATCCACTCTATCTGTGTCCTCTGGTCCTAGACTCCCCCCACTATAGGAAACATCCTCTCCACATCCACTCTATCTGTGCCCTCTGGTCCTAGACTCCTCCACTATAGGAAACATCTTCCCAACATCCACTCTATCTGTGCCCTCTGGTCCTAGACTCCCCCACTATAGGAAACATCCTCTCCACATCCACTCCATCTGTGCCCTCTGGTCCTAGACTCCCCCACCATAGGAAACATCCTCTCCACATCCACTCTATTTGTGTCCTCTGGTCCTAGACTCCCCCACTGTAGGAAACATACTCTCCACATCCACTCTATCTGTGCCCTCTGTTCCTAAACTCCCCTACTATAGGAAACATCCTCTCCATATCCACTCTATCTGTGTCCTCTGGTCCTAGACTCCCCCACTATAGGAAACATCCTCTCCACATCCACTCTATCTGTGCCCTCTGGTCCTAGACTGCCCCACTATAGGAAACATCCTCTCCACATCCACTCTATCTGTGCCCTCTGGTCCTAGACTGCCCCACTATAGGAAACATCCTCTCCACGTCCACTCTATCTGTGCCCTCTGGTCCTAGACTGCCCCACTATAGGAAACATCCTCTCCACATCCACTCTATCTGTGCCCTCTGGTCCTAGACTGCCCCACTATAGGAAACATCCTCTCCACATCCACTCTATCTGTGTCCTCTGGTCTTAGACTCCCCTACTACAGGAAACATCCTCTCCACATCCACTCTATCTGTGCCCTCTGGTCTTAGACTCCTCCACTATAGGAAACATCCTCTCCACATCCACTCTATCTGTGCCCTCTGGTCCTAGATTCCTCTCCACTTCTATGTAGACCTTTCAATATTTGATAGGTTTCAGTGAGTACTGCCTCCCCACCCTGCTTCTTCTAAACTCCAGCCCAGAGCCATCAAACACTCCTCATATGTTAACCCTTTCAATCCTGGGATCATTCTCCTGAATCTCCTTGGGACGATCTCCATTGCCAGCACATCCTTTCGTATTTAAGGAGCCAAAAACTGCTCACAATACTCCCAAGTGCTGTCTGACCTGAGCATTACATCCTTGCTTTTCTATTCCAGTCCTCTGGAAATGAATGCCAACGTTGCATTTGCCTTCCTCACCACCGACTCAACCTGCAAGTTATCTTTCAGGCAATCCTGCACGATGACTCCCAAATCCCTCTGCACCTCTGATTTTCTCCTCATTTGCAAGCACTTTCTGACGTCATATTCCACTTTCCACTTCTTTGCCGATTCCCCCGATCTGCCGAATTATAGGAAAGATGTCAATAAAATTGAGAGAGTACAGAGGAGGTTTACTAAAATGTTGCTTGGGTTTCATCTCCTAAGTTACAGAGAAAGGTTGAACAAGTTGGGTCTTTATTCTTTGGAGTGTAGAAGGTTGAGGAGGGACTTGATAGAGGTGTTTAAAATTATGAGGGGGATTGATAGAGTTGATGTGGATAGGCTTTTTCCATTGAGAGTGGGGGAGATTCAAACAAGAGGACATGAGTTGAGAGTTAAAGGACAAAAGTTTAGGGGTAACGTGAGGGGGAACTTCTTTACTCAGAGAGTGGTAGCTGTGTGGAACGAGCTTCCAGCAGAAGTGGTTGAAGCAGGTTTGATGTTGTCATTTAAAGTTAAATTGGATAGATATATGGACAGGAAGTGAATGGAGAGTTATGGGCTGAGTGCGGGTTGGTGGGACTAGGTGAGAGTAAGAGTTTGGCACGGACTAGAAGGGCTGAGATGGCCTGTTTCCGTGCTGTAATTGTTATATGATTATATGGTTAACTACTTTGGTTCTGTCCTCACTAAGGAGGACATAAATAATCTTCCGGAAATAGTAGGGGACCGAGGATCTAGTGAAATGGAGGAACTGAGGGAAATACATGTTAGTAGGGAAGTGGTGTTAGGTAAATTGAAGGGATTAAAGGCGGATAAATCCCCTGGGCCAGATGGTCTGCATCCCAGAGTGCTTAAGGAAGTAGCCCAAGAAATAGTGAATGCATTAGTGATAATTTTTCAAAGCTCTTTAGATTCTGGACTAGTTCCTGAGGATTGGAGGGTGGCTAATGTAACTCCGCTTTTTAAAAAAGGAGGGAGAGAGAAACTGGGGAATTATAGATCGGTTAGCCTAACATCGGTGGTGGGGAAAATGCTAGAGTCAGTTGTCAAAGATGTGGTAACAGCACATTTGGAAAGCGGTGAAATCATCGGACAAAGTCAGCATGGATTTGTGAAAGGAAAATCATGTCTGACGAATCTCATTGTATTTTTTGAGGATGTAACTAGTAGAGTGGATAGGGGAGAACCAGTGGATGTGGTATATTTAGATTTTCAAAAGGCTTTTGACAAGGTCTCACACAAGAGATTAGTGTGCAAACTTAAAGCACACGGTATTGGGGGTAAGGTATTGATGTGGATAGAGAATTGGTTGGCAGACAGGAAGCAAAGAGTGGGAATAAATGGGACCTTTTCAGAATGGCAGGCAGTGACTAGTGGGGTACCGCAAGGCTCAGTGCTGGGACCCCAGTTGTTTACAATATATATTAATGACTTAGATGAGGGATTAAATGCAGCATCTCCAAGTTTGCGGATGACATGAAGCTGGGTGGCAGTGTTAGCTGTGAGGAGGATGCTAAGAGGATGCAGGGTGACTTGGATAGGTTAGGTGAGAGGGCAAATTCATGGTAGATGCAATTTAATGTGGATAAATGTGAGGTTATCCACTTTGGTGGCAAAAACGGGAAAACAGATTATTATCTGAATGGTGGCCGATTAGGAAAAGGGGAGGTGCAATGAGACCTGGGTGTCATTATACACCAGTCATTGAAAGTGGGCATGCAGGTACAGCAGGTGGTGAAAAAGGCGAATGGTATGCTGGCATTCATAGCGAGAGGATTCGAGTACAGGAGCAGGGAGGTACTACTGCAGTTGTACAAGGCCTTGGTGAGACCACACCTGGAGTATTGTGTGCAGTTTTGGTCCCCTAATCTGAGGAAAGACACTCTTGCCATAGAGGGAGTACAAAGAAGGTTCACCAGATTGATTCCTGGGATGGCAGAACTTTCATATGATGAAAGACTGGATGAACTGGGCTTGTACTCGTTGGAATTTAGAAGATTGAGGGGGGATCTTATTGAAACGTATAAAATCCTAAAGGGATTGGACAGGCTAGATGCAGGAAGATTGTCCCCAATGTTGGGGAAGTCCAGAACGAGGGGTCACAGTTTGAGGATAGAGGGGAAGCCTTTTAGGACTGAGATGAGGAAAAACTTCTTCACACAGAGAGTGGTGAATGTGTGGAATTCTCTGCCACAGGAAACAGTTGAGGCCAGTTCATTGGCTATATTTAAGAGGGAGTTAGATATGGCCTTTGTGGCTACGGGGGTCAGGGGGTATGGAGAGAAGGCAGGTACAGGGTTCTGATTTGGATGATCAGCCATGATCGTACTGAATGGTGGTGCAGGCTCGAAGGGCCGAATGGCCTACTCCTGCACCTATTTTCTATGTTTCTATTTGTCCTACCCATTAATTCCCCAAATGATTCCAACGGATTTGTCAGGCAAGATTTCCCCTTTAGAAAACCGTGCTGACCTTGGCCTCCAAGTATCCTTCATAACATCTTCCCAACCATTGAAGTAGGGTAACTGGCCTATAATTTCTGTTCTTTCTTCTCCCTTCCCACCCCTCCACACCACTTCTTAGAGAGTGGAGTGCCATCTGCAATTTTCCTGCCCTCAGGAACCATTCCAGAATCTTAAAATAAATAAAAATAAAGCATCCGCATCCGTTAGTCTTGCGAGACCATGGATCTGCGCCTGGAAAGTCTTCACTCTCCAGGGCGCAGGTTGGGCAAGGTTGTATGGAAGACCAGCAGTTGCCCATGCTGCAAGTCTCCCCTCTCCACGACACCGATGTTGTCCAAGGGAAGGGCATTAGGACCCATACAGCTTGGCACCGGTGTCGTCGCAGAGCACTGTGTGGTTAAGTGCCTTGCTCAAGGACACAACACGCTGCCTCGGCTGGGGTTCGAACTCACGACCTTCAGGTCGCTAGTCCAATGCCTTAACCAGTTGGCCACTTTAAAATGTCATTACTAATGCCCCCAAAATCTCCTGTTGCCTCTTTCAGAACCCTGGGGTGCAGTCCATCTGGTCCAGGTGACTTATTTACCCTCAGCTTCCCACGCACTTTCTACTTCGTAATAACAGCGACACTCGCTTCTGCCCCCACCCTCCCGACTCCCTCACAGTTCTCGGATTTTCCATCTTCAGGACTGAGCAGGCGAGAAGGGCTCTAGAGAAGCTCAGACACGGCAAAGCCTCGGGACCCCGAGGATGGCGTGAACCGCAGGGTCCTGCAGGACAGTGCCAAGCAGCTGTGTGTGGAGCCCTCCAGCGCAGTTTCAATCCGAGTCTCAGCTTGGAAAGGGTCCGGACAGTGTGGGAAGCATCTCCGTACCCAAGGGCCAATCGGAAAGTCTCGAATGACTACCGTCTAGCGGCCCTGACCTCACACATCATGAAGGCCCTACAAAGGTTGGTCCTGGCTCACCTCTGACCCCTGGTCAGATTAGCCATCGATCCCCCGCAGTCTGCCTACCTGGAGCACATTGGAGTCGATGATGCTGGCATCTATCTGCTGAACAGAGCTTGCTCCCGTTTGGATGAGCAGGGCAGCACTGCAAGGATCATGCATTTTGATTTCTCAAGTGCCTTCAGCACCATACAGCCCTCATTGCTGGGGGGAAAGCTTCATTCAGTGCAGGTTGGCACTTCCATTGTATCCTGGATAAAGGACTACCTGACTAGCTTCAGAAGCGGTGTGTCAGACATGGCTATAAGTAGGACTGGGGCCCCACGGGGGACTGTATCAGTTTCCTTCTTGTTTACTCGATCTTAATTCTGATTTGATGGAGACAGACGTGAAAGCACAGAGGAACGTCTGGAGAAATTTCTGAAATGCTCGGTTCGCTGCCGCTGTTACTGAGCGATCGAGAATCTCCGGTGGGGAAGCCCCAAAATCCCCGGCTTTGCCTGCTGCTGGCGACCGAGGCTGAGGTCGCATCGTTCGGATAGAGATGGTGCTCGGTACTCGGTGTCGGAGAGCTGATCGGAGGCTCGAAGTTTTCGGACGACTCAGAGTCGGACTGTGGTCGGGCATGGCAGGGAGAGTTTTCTTCCTTCTCCCGTCTGCGTGAGATGTGGGACTTTCGAGAGACTTTGAACTCTTTTACTGTGCTCGTGGCTTGTTCTTCATCAAGTTATGGTATTGTTGCACTGTTGTAACTATATGTTATAATTATGTGGTTTTTGTTAGTTTTTCAGTCTTGGTCTGTCCTGTGTTTTGTGATATCACACCGGAGGAATATTGTATCATTTCTTAATGCATGCATTACTAAATGACAATAAAAGAGGACTGCGTGTCCTCATGATCTAATATCTTCACATACCAATCCTCACAGAGGGGTCAGAAGTGGAGAGAGTGAGCAGCTTCAAGTTCCTGGGTGTCAAGGTCTCTGAGGATCTAACCTGGTCCCAACATATCGATGTAGTTATAAAGAAGGCAAGACAGCGGCTATACTTCATTAGGAGTTTGAAGAGATTTGGCATGTCAACAAAACACTCAAAAACTTCTATAGATGTCCCATGGAGAGCATTCTGACAGGCTGCATCACTGTCTGGTGTGGGGGGTGGGGGCTACTGCACAGGACCGACAGAGGTTGTAAATCTAGTCAGCTCCATCTTGGGTACTAGCCTACAAAGTACCCAGGACATCTTCAGGGAGCGGTGTCTCAGAAAGGCAGCGTCCATTATTAAAGACCTCCAGCACCCAGGGCATGCCCTTTTCTCACTGTTACCATCAGGGAGGAGGTACAGGAGCCTGAAGACACACACTCAACGATTCAGGAACAGCTTCTTCCCCTCCGCCATCAGGGAGGAGGTACAGGAGCCTGAAGACACACACTCAACGATTCAGGAACAGCTTCTTCCCCTCTGCCATCAGGGAGGAGGTACAGGAGCCTGAAGACACACACTCAACGATTCAGGAACAGCTTCTTCCCCTTTGCCATCAGGGAGGAGGTACTGGAGCCTGAAGACACACACTCAACGATTCAGGAACAGCTCCTTCCCCTCTGCCATCAGGGAGGAGGTACAGGAGCCTGAAGACACACACTCAACGATTCAGGAACAGCTTCTTCCCCTCTGCTATCCGATTCCTAAAATGGACTTTGAAGCTTTGGACACAACCTCACTTTTTGAAAAGATATACAGTATTTGTGTTTTTGCACATTTTGAAATAATTTATTCAATATATGTAATTGATTTGCTTGTTTCTTTATCGTTATGTTTTATTTTATTTATTATCTTTTTCTCTCTCTGCTAGATTCTGTATTACATTGAACTGCTGCTGTTAGGTTAACAAATTTCACGTCACATGCCGGTGAGAATAAATCTGATTCTGATATACAACACTGAGTCATGTCATCTGCAGAAATTCTCTGGTGACTCAGCAATAGTTGGGTTTATAAAGGGAGGATGGGAGGATGAATACAGGGTCCTGGTGAAGGACTTTGTCAAATGGTGCAGGCTGAATCATCTGCAGCTGAACATCAGTAAGACAGAGGAGATGCTGATGGACTTCAGGAAGACTGAGTCTGCACTGCTCCCTGTTACTGTTGCTGGTGTGGACGTGGATGTGGTGAGGACCTACGAGTACCTGGGGGTGCACCTGGACGACAGACTTGAGTCGAACACCAACACAGAGGCTGTGTACAAGAAGGGCCAGAGTCTCCCCTACTTCCTGAGGAGACTGAGGTCCTTTGGACTGTGCAGGCCTCTCCCTCACACGCTCTACCAGTCTGTTGTCGCCAGTGTGGCGGTGTGCTGGGGCAATGGCGTCAACGCGGGTGATGCCAACAGGCTCAATAGACTGATTAGAAAGGCTGGCTCTGTTATAGGAGTCAAACTGGACTCACTGGAGACCGTGGTAGAACAAAGGACCCTACGGAAAATCCGAGCAATTCTGGACAATGTTTCTCACCCTCTGCATGTCACCTTGGCTGAACAGGGGAGCACTTTTAGTAATAGACTGAGACAACAGCGCTACATGTGCTGCAACACACAGCTCGAATCACATCATCAAGTTCGCCGATGACACGACCGTGGTGGGTCTCATCAGCAAGAACGATGAGTCAGCATACAGAGAGGAGGTGCAGCGGCGAACGGACTGGTGCAGAGCCAACAACCTGTCTCTGAATGTGAACAGAAGAGATGGTTGTTGACTTCAGGAGGACACGGAGTGACCACGCTCCGCTGAACATCAACGACTCCTCCGTAGTGATCGTTAAGAGCACCAAATTTCTTGGTGTTCTCCTGGCGGAGAATCTCACCTGGTCCCTCAACACCAGCTCCATAGCAAAGAAAGTCCAGCAGCGTCTCTACTTTCTGCAAAGGCTGAGAAAAGTCCATCTCCCACCCCCCATCCTCACCACATTCTACAGAGGTTGTATTGAGAGCATCCTGAGCAGCTGCATCACTGCCTGGTTCGGAAATTGCACCATCTCGGATCGCAAGACCCTGCAGCGGATAGTGAGGCCAGCTGAGAAGATCATCGGGGTCTCTCTTCCCGCCATCACAGACATTTACACTACATGCTGCAAAGAGTGCTATATGAGGTCATTTTTACCCTCGGTCATTAGGCTCTATAATGAGTCAACCTGTAGCTGGGGAAGTGATGACAACCCCCCCCCCTTCCTGCTAGACTGTTTGAGGCAACTTTTTTTTAATTCTTTCTTACTTCTCTTCTAATATTTGTAAATCTGTGCACTTGTAATGCTACTGTGACACTGTAATTTCCTTTGGGATCAATAAAGTACCTATCTATCTTCTGCTGGTGTCTTTCGCAGTGAAGACTGATGTAGAGTACTTATTAATTTCCTCCACCATTTCTTTGTGCCCCATTGCTACGCGTCCAGCATCATTTTCCGGCGGTCCGCTATCCACTCTCATCTCTCTGTTACTCCTCGTATACCTTTTAAAAACTTTTAGTATCCCTTTGATACGATTGGCTTGTGGCTCTTCTCATTTCTCCTTTACTCCCTTTATGGTTTTTTCAGTTGCCTTCTGGTGGTTTTCGAAAGGCTTCTCCATCTCTAACGCTCCCACTAATTTTTGCTGTATTATATGCCCTCCCTTTTGCTCTTGACTTTCCTTGTCAGCCACGGTTGTCCCATTCTCCCTGTAGAATACTCTTTCATTTTTATGTCTGGGCTGCATCTTTTGTGCACTTTCCAAATCTCCCCCCCCACACTCGAAACGTTAGCCGTTGCTACTCTGCCATCATCCCAACTAGTGTCCCCTTGCAATCAACTTCGGCCAGCTCCTCTCTCATGCCTTTGTAATTCCCTTTACTCCACTGTAATACTGATGCATCCGATTTTAGCTTCTCCTTCTAAGTTACAGGACGAAGCCTATCGTATTGTGATCACCGGCTCCTAAGGGTTCCTTTACCTTATGCTCCCTGGTTCATTACACAACGCCTGATCTGGAATTGCTACTCCCTTAGTGGGCTCAAACACAAGCTATTCCAAAAAGACAATCTCAAAGGCATTCAACAAATTCCCTCTCTCGGGATTGAGCACCAGTTGGATTATTTAAGACTTCCTGCATATTGAAATCCCCCATCATTACAGCCTTTCTACAACACGAGCCAACAAACCACACAAGTGCTTGGTGAATCACCAGAAACTACTTTATTTAACGCAGGCTGAATTCCAAGAAGCAAGTCATAATTTCTAGGCTAATAGATTTGGCGTCTTCTGAAGTTCATCACAACTGGGCGAGAAGAGGTCGGCTAAGTAGTGGCCACATTGACCTCCTGATGAGACTCAACGATCTGCCCGTCAACAAGTGTTTGGGTGATGGTAACGACCTTCTTTTTGGTAATCACCTCCGGTTCTGGGGGGGAATAAACGAGGGAACGGTTACAGAGTAAGCGCAGAACGCAGAACAGCACAGGCCTTTCGGCCCGTTGTCGCTGTGCCGATCCATTTAAATTCGTAACCAGGAGACAATTAGAAACACTATCACAGCAGTGTGCGCTGTTTTCGAAAACAAGCGGTGTTGCAGACTGTAACATCGAAACAGCGTGCTGTTGGTTCCACCCCCCCCTCGTTACTGAGATGTCTGACATGTCGGCAGTAGTTTTTCAAAGGGCTCTTGATCGTGGTCTCAGTGCTGGGGGCGGTGGGGGGGGGCGTGGCTTTGCTATTGCTTGCATGGTCCCGGTGTGGTGGAGGAGAACTTTGGCTGGAGCAAGTTGCGGGTGAATAGGAGGGTTGATGCTTTTGCATGGGAGGGGGGAGAGGGGGCTTTGGGGGTTCTAATGTTTTCTGTCATTCATTCTTTGGGTTTTTTTTCCCCCTGTTTCGTGGATGTCTGTGAAGAGTAAGAATTTCAGGTTGTATACCATATACGTTCTCTGATATAAAATGGAACCACAAAGTGGCCAACTAAACTAATCCCTTCGGACCGCACAATGTTCAACCCTTCCATTTTCCTCCCGTTCAATGTGCCTATCCAAATGTCTCTTAAAAGCCTCTAATATATTTGCCACCCCAGGCCACCCATTCCAGGCACCCACCGCTCTCTGTGTGTTAAAAAAACAACTCCTTTGAAATTACCCCAACCCCCCCACCATAAATGCATTCCCTCTGAATAATAGGCATCCGTAAGTCTCGTGAGACCATGGATTTGTGCCTTGGAAGGTTTCCAGGACGCAGGCCTGGGCGAGGTTGTATGGAAGACCGGCAGTTGCCCATGTTACAAGTCTCCCCTCTCCACGCCACCGATGTTGTCCAAGGGAAGGGCATTAGGACCCATACAGCTTGGCACCAGTGTCGTCGCAGAGCAATGCATGGTTAAGTGCCTTGCTCAAGGACACAACACGCTGCCTCAGCCAAGGCTCGAACTAGCGACCTTCAGATCACTAGACCGACGCCTTAACCACTTGGCCACGCGCCAACATTCCCTCTGGTAGTAGACAGAGGGGAAAACAGAACATAGAACCGCACAGCTCAGGAACAGGCCCTTCAGCCCACAATGTTGTGCCGAACCAATTAAATTAGTCATCCAATCACTACCTAATCTCTTCCACCCAACACAACGGCTAATGTTGCCGGGGGTCCCAACCTAGCACACCCAACCACGTTCAGCGGAAGCACCCCGAGCGCATGTGACCGCACTGGGAGTACTGTGAGCAGCTTTGGGCCCCTTATCGAAGGAAAAGATGGGATGGCATTGGAGAGAGTCCAGGGGAGGTTCACCAAAATGATTCCGGAAAGAAAGGGTGAACATTTGAGTAGCGTTTGACTACTCTGGGTCACTGTTCACTGGAGTCCCGATTTTCTGAACGGATATTGAACCCACGAACGCTGCCTCATTATTTTCTAATTTTATTTTTGCATTGCTTATATAATTTATCTATTTTTATATATAGAAACATAGAAAATAGGTGCAGGAGTAGGCCATTCGGCCCTTCGAGCCTGCACCACCATTTATTATGATCATGGCTGATCCTCCAACTCAGAACCCCGCCCCAGCCTTCCCTCCATACCCCCTGACCCCCGTAGCCACAAGGGCCATATCTAACTCCCTCTTAAACATAGCCAATGAACTGGCCTCAACAGTTTCCTGTGGCAGAGAATTCCACAGATTCACCACTCTCTGTGTGAAGAAGTTTTTCCTAATCTCGGTCCTAAAAGGCTTCCCCTCTATCCTCAAACTGTGACCCCTCGTTCTGGACTTCCCCAACATCGAGAACAATCTTCCTGCATCTAGCCTGTCCAATCCCTTTAGGATCTTATACGTTTCAATCAGATCCCCCCTCAATCTTCTAAATTCCAATGAGTACAAGCCCAGTTCATCCATATTTCATTGTATGGCTGCAAGAAACTTAACAAATTTCACAACATATGCCAGTGATATGAAACCTGATTTCTGATTCTGATTCTGAGAATAGAAAAATGGTGGGGGGGGGGCGGGGAAGGTAAGGGACCTCATTGAAACCTATCGAATATTGAAAAGTCCAGATAAGGTGGATGTGGAGAGGATGTTTCCTGTAGTGGGGGAGTTTAGGACCAGAGGGCACAGATAGAGTGGATGTGGAGAGGATGTTTCCTACAGTGAGGGAGTCTAGGACCAGAGGACACAGATAGAGTGGATGTGGAGAGGATGTTTCCTATAGTGGGGGGAGTCTAAGACCAGAGGACACAGATAGAGTGGATGTGGAGAGGATGTTTCCTATAGTGGGGGAGTCTAGGACCAGAGGACACAGATAGAGTGGATGTGGAGAGGATGTTTCCTATAAGGGGGGGGAGTCTAGGACCAGAGGACACAGATAGAGTGGATGTGGAGAGGATGTTTCCTATAGTGGGGGAGTCTAGGACCAGAGGGCACAGATAGAGTGGATGTGGAGAGGATGTTTCCTATAGTGGGGGAGTCTAGGACCAGAGGGCACAGATAGAGTGGATGTGGAGAGGATGTTTCCTATAGTGGGGGAGTCTAGAACCAGAGGACACAGATAGAGTGGATTTGGAGAGGATGTTTCCTATAGTGGGGGGAATCTAGGACCAGAGGGCAGAGATAGAGTGGATGCGGAGAGGATGTTTCCTATGGTGGGGGGAGTCTAGGACCAGAGGGCACAGATAGAGTGGATGTGGAGAGGATGTTTCCTACAGTGAGGGAGTCTAGGACCAGAGGACACAGATAGAGTGGATGTGGAGAGGATGTTTCCTATAGTGGGGGAGTCTAGGACCAGAGGGCACAGATAGAGTGGATGTGGAGAGGATGTTTCCTATAGTGGGGGAGTCTAGGACCAGAGGACACAGATAGAGTGGATTTGGAGAGGATGTTTCCTATAGTGGGGGGAATCTAGGACCAGAGGGCAGAGATAGAGTGGATGCGAGAGGATGTTTCCTATAGTGGGGGGAGTCTAGGACCAGAGGACACAGATAGAGTGGATGTGGAGAGGATGTTTCCTATAGGGGGGGAGTCTAGGACCAGAGGACACAGATAGAGTGGATTTGGAGAGGATGTTTCCTATAGTGGGGGAGTCTAGGACCAGAGGACACAGATAGAGTGGATGTGGAGAGGATGTTTCCTATAGTGGGGGAGTCTAGGACCAGAGGGCACAGATAGAGTGGATGTGGAGAGGATGTTTCCTATAGTGGGGGAGTCTAGGACCAGGGGGCACAGATAGAGTGGATGTGGAGAGGATGTTTCCTATAGTGGGGGAGTCTAGGACCAGAGGACACAGATAGAGTGGATTTGGAGAGGATGTTTCCTATAGTGGGGGGAATCTAGGACCAGAGGGCAGAGATAGAGTGGATGCGAGAGGATGTTTCCTATAGTGGGGGGAGTCTAGGACCAGAGGACACAGATAGAGTGGATGTGGAGAGGATGTTTCCTATAGGGGGGGAGTCTAGGACCAGAGGACACAGATAGAGTGGATTTGGAGAGGATGTTTCCTATAGTGGGGGAGTCTAGGACCAGAGGGCACAGATAGAGTGGATGTGGAGAGGATGTTTCCTATAGTGGGGGAGTCTAGGACCAGGGGGCACAGATAGAGTGGATGTGGAGAGGATGTTTCCTATAGTGGGGGAGTCTAGGACCAGAGGACACAGATAGAGTGGATTTGGAGAGGATGTTTCCTATAGTGGGGGGAATCTAGGACCAGAGGGCAGAGATAGAGTGGATGCGGAGAGGATGTTTCCTATAGTGGGGGGAGTCTAGGACCAGAGGACACAGATAGAGTGGATGTGAAGAGGATTGTTCCTATAGTGGGGGAGTCTAGGACCAGAGGACACAGATAGAGTGGATATGGAGAGGATGTCTCCTATGGTGGGGAGAGTCTAGGACCAGAGGGCACAGATAGAGTGGATGTGGAGAGGATGTTTCCTACAGTGAGGGAGTCTAGAACCAGAGGACACAGATAGAGTGGATGTGGAGAGGATGTTTCCTATAGTGGGGGAGTCTAGAACCAGAGGACACAGATAGAGTGGATTTGGAGAGGATGTTTCCTATAGTGGGGGGAATCTAGGACCAGAGGGCAGAGATAGAGTGGATGTGGAGAGGATGTTTCCTATGGTGGGGGGAGTCTAGGACCAGAGGGCACAGATAGAGTGGATGTGGAGAGGATGTTTCCTACAGTGAGGGAGTCTAGGACCAGAGGACACAGATAGAGTGGATGTGGAGAGGATGTTTCCTATAGTGGGGGAGTCTAGGACCAGAGGGCACAGATAGAGTGGATGTGGAGAGGATGTTTCCTATAGTGGGGGAGTCTAGGACCAGAGGACACAGATAGAGTGGATTTGGAGAGGATGTTTCCTATAGTGGGGGGAATCTAGGACCAGAGGGCAGAGATAGAGTGGATGCGAGAGGATGTTTCCTATAGTGGGGGGAGTCTAGGACCAGAGGACACAGATAGAGTGGATGTGGAGAGGATGTTTCCTATAGGGGGGGAGTCTAGGACCAGAGGACACAGATAGAGTGGATTTGGAGAGGATGTTTCCTATAGTGGGGGAGTCTAGGACCAGAGGACACAGATAGAGTGGATGTGGAGAGGATGTTTCCTATAGTGGGGGAGTCTAGGACCAGAGGGCACAGATAGAGTGGATGTGGAGAGGATGTTTCCTATAGTGGGGGAGTCTAGGACCAGGGGGCACAGATAGAGTGGATGTGGAGAGGATGTTTCCTATAGTGGGGGAGTCTAGGACCAGAGGACACAGATAGAGTGGATTTGGAGAGGATGTTTCCTATAGTGGGGGGAATCTAGGACCAGAGGGCAGAGATAGAGTGGATGCGAGAGGATGTTTCCTATAGTGGGGGGAGTCTAGGACCAGAGGACACAGATAGAGTGGATGTGGAGAGGATGTTTCCTATAGGGGGGGAGTCTAGGACCAGAGGACACAGATAGAGTGGATTTGGAGAGGATGTTTCCTATAGTGGGGGAGTCTAGGACCAGAGGACACAGATAGAGTGGATGTGGAGAGGATGTTTCCTATAGTGGGGGAGTCTAGGACCAGAGGGCACAGATAGAGTGGATGTGGAGAGGATGTTTCCTATAGTGGGGGAGTCTAGGACCAGGGGGCACAGATAGAGTGGATGTGGAGAGGATGTTTCCTATAGTGGGGGAGTCTAGGACCAGAGGACACAGATAGAGTGGATTTGGAGAGGATGTTTCCTATAGTGGGGGGAATCTAGGACCAGAGGGCAGAGATAGAGTGGATGCGGAGAGGATGTTTCCTATAGTGGGGGGAGTCTAGGACCAGAGGACACAGATAGAGTGGATGTGAAGAGGATTGTTCCTATAGTGTGGGAGTCTAGGACCAGAGGACAGAGATAGAGTGGATATGGAGAGGATGTCTCCTATGGTGGGGAGAGTCTAGGACCAGAGGGCACAGATAGAGTGGATGTGGAGAGGATGTTTCCTACAGTGAGGGAGTCTAGAACCAGAGGACACAGATAGAGTGGATGTGGAGAGGATGTTTCCTATAGTGGGGGAGTCTAGGACCAGAGGGCACAGATAGAGTGGATGTGGAGAGGATGTTTCCTATAGTGGGGGAGTCTAGGACCAGAGGGCACAGATAGAGTGGATGTGGAGAGGATGTTTCCTATAGTGGGGGAGTCTAGGACCAGAGGACACAGATAGAGTGGATTTGGAGAGGATGTTTCCTATAGTGGGGGGAATCTAGGACCAGAGGGCAGAGATAGAGTGGATGCGGAGAGGATGTTTCCTATAGTGGGGGGAGTCTAGGACCAGAGGACACAGATAGAGTGGATGTGGAGAGGATGTTTCCTATAGTGGGGGAGTCTAGGACCAGAGGACACAGATAGAGTGGATTTGGAGAGGATGTTTCCTACAGTGGGGGAGTCTAGGACCAGAGGACACAGATAGAGTGGATGTGGAGGGGATGTTTCCTATAGTGGGGGAGTCTAGGACCAGAGGACACAGATAGAGTGGATTTGGAGAGGATGTTTCCTATAGTGGGGGAGTCTAGGATCAGAGGACACAGATAGAGTGGATGCGGAGAGGATGTTTCCTATAGTGGGGGAGTCTAGGACCAGAGGGCACAGATAGAGTGGATGTGGAGAGGATGTTTCCTATAATGGGGGAGTCTAGGACCAGAGGGCACAGATAGAGTGGATGTGGAGAGGATGTTTCCAATAGTGGGGGGAGTCTAGGACCAGGGGGCACAGCCTCAGAATAGAGGGACATCCATTCAGAACAGAGATGAGGAAGAATTTCTTTAGCCAGAGGGTGGTGAATCTGTGGAATTCATTGGCTACATTTAAAGCAGCGATTGATAGGTTTTTGACCAGTACGGGCGCCAATGGTTAGGGGGAGAAGGCAGGAGAATGGGGTTGAGAGGGATAATAAATTGGCCCTGATGGAATGGCAGAGCAGACTCGATGGGCCGAAGTGCCTAATTCTGCTCCTATGTATTAGCAAGCAAAAAGTCGTGCTTCCGTTAAACTGTCCACACTTTTGAAAGTGTAATTTGGATGAGCAGAGGAATCTTGGGTTCCAAGCTCATAGCCCCTGAAAGTGGCTACACAGGTTTGCCAGGGTGGTTCAGAAGGCACATGGCACGCTTGCCTTTGGTAGTGGAGCCACTGAGTTTGAAAGTCAGGAAGTTATCTGGCAGCTTTGTAAAACTCTAGTTAGGTGCATCTGGACCGTTGCGTAGCGTTCCGTTTTCGGAAGGAAGCCAAGGCATTGGACAGGGTGCCGAAGAGGTTTACCAAGATGCCGCCTGGATTAGAGGGCGTGTGCTATAGTGAGACCTCCAAACATTGTCATTGGTTTCCTGTCATCGGCGGAGGAATACACTGGGGAGGCACTACGTGGTGCTTACCTTTAATGGTCTCTATGGTTCTGATCTCAGTAGAGTAGCTGTTGGAGATAGACAGAACAACAATCAGACACCAAGAAGAAGCAAGTGGTCATAGTGCAGAGGGTGGGGTGTAACACTACTCCAGTGCCAGCGACCCAGGTTCAATTCCCCCCGCACCCCCCCCCAACTGTGGTCTCACGGGCTCCCCGCTTCCCCCCGCATTACAGAGACATAGAACACAGAACATTCCGGCACTGTTGGATTTTTTACCCTACTCTCCCTCCTGGTCTTATTAGTCAGGACGCCAAAGGTAACGGGGAGAACAAAGATGAGAGGGATCATAAATCAGCCAGGATGGAGTAGGGGGGAGAGCAGATTCGATGGGCTGAATGGCCTAATTTTGCTCCTGTGGGCTTCTGGTCCTGAACTTGACAAACGCATGTTGATGACGGGTTGGATTGGAGTTCGAAGCTGTGCCTGGGACGGACAGCTTCCCGCTGCGAAAGGCTGGTTTCGGGCCAGCCTCTCGGGGAACCGCTGACCAGCGGCCCGCCTGCAGCGAGAGGGCCAGAGGCAGGTGTTCCCTCCGGCCGTGCGGGTTTGCTCCCGCGGACGGGTCAGGGTTGCCACCTCACGGCAGGCATTGCTGGCGCCAGAAGCGCGGCGAGATTTCCGCGTTGTCCCCAGCACATTCGCGACGCAAGCGACACTTTTCACCGTATGTAGTGCGTTTCTGATGTGCTGCTGACCGGTATCCGCTCCTGCGCTGTACCGGTCTGGGTTCTTTGTTCAGTGGGGAGTGCGGGGGAGGTCTGAGAGAGGTTACTGCAGAGATGAGAAGCTGGGGCTCCAGTCGGAGGAGTCGAGGTGGTCCCCGCACATCAGACCCCACGTCCTTCTACAGATGCGCTGCAGAGAGCATCCGAGCTAACTGCAGCAGAACCTGGACAGCGGCGGTCAGGAGGGGCTCGACAACGGGGGCTCAAAACTGACCCACGGACCCTCCGTCACGGGTACAGACACAGAAAGGGGCCGGTAACTCCATGAAGGATCCCACCCACCCTGCTCACGGACTGTCTGTCCCATCCACGCCAGGGACCGCGAGACTCGAAAGTAGTTAACTTCCCCAAGCTGTCAGGCCGGTCCCCACCCCTCACCAGCACCACACCCACATCACCTCGTGTCACTTCACGCACCTACAGGCCAGGCTACGTATGAAACACCTCCCATTGTTTTTCTTTGTGCTTCTTGTGTAATTTCAAATACTGCATCAGCTATGCGGAGGGGGAAGGGTTAGGTTAACCGAAGTTTGGCACAATACCGTGGGTCAGAGGGTCTACACTCTGCTCCGCTCGACCACACTCCCTGCCTCACCTGATGTCCTCTCCTTCCAGCAGGCGACGGTACGTGGCGATCTCCATCTCCAGCCGGGTTTTGATGTCCAGCAGCTGTGCGTACTCTTGGCACTGCCTCCGCGAGTCGGCCCGGATCTGGGCCAGGTCGGCCTCCCGCTGCTCCAGCAGGTCCTGGAGGTGATAGAGCTGCTCAGCGTAGCGATCTCCGATGCCCTGCAGGGTGTCTTCCAAGGACGATTTCTGTGTTTAGAGGTTGACAGTCAGTAAACCTGTCGGTGCGGGCAGGGAGAGAACGGAGTGAACGGGTTCAACGTTGGCTCAGGGGGAGATTGGATTTGACATTGGCTCAGTGGGAGAGTGGATTTGATTGGCTCAGAGGGAGAGTGGATTTGATTGGCTCAGAGGGAGAGTGGATTTGATTGGCTCAGTGGGAGAGTGGATTTGATTGGCTCAGTGGCAGATTGGATTCAACATTGGCTCAGTGGGAGATTGGATTTCATTGGGTCAGGGGGAGAGTGGATTTGATTGGCTCAGTGCGAGATTAGATTTGACTGGCTCAGTGGGTGATTGGATTCAACATTGGTTCAGTGGGAGATTGAATTTGGTTGGCTTAGGGGGAGATTGAATTCGACGTTGGCTCAGGGGAAGATTGGATTTGACTGGCTCAGTGGGAAAGTGGATTTGATTGGCTCAGTGGCAGATTGGATTTGATTGGCTCAGTGGGAGAGTGGATTTGATTGGCTCAGTGGCAGATTGGATTCAACATTGGCTCAGTGGGAGATTGAATTTGATTGGCTCAGTGGGAGATTGGATTTGATTGGCTCAGAGGGAGTTTGGCTTTGATTGGCTCAGCGGGAGTTTGGATTTGATTGGCTCAGTGGGAGTTTGGATTTGATTGGCTCAGTGAGAGAGTGGATTTGATTGACAGTGAGAGGTTGGATTTGATTGGCTCAGGGGGAGTTTGGATTTGATTGGCTCAGCGGGAGGTTGGATTTGATTGGCTCAGTGGGAGATTGGATTTGATTGGCTCAGTGGGAGATTGGATTTGATTGGCTCAGTGAGAGAGTGGATTTGATTGGCTCAGTGAGAGGTTGGATTTGATTGGCTCAGAGGGAGAGTGGATTTGATTGGCTCAGTGGCAGATTGGATTTGATTGGCTCAGTGGGAGAGTGGATTTGATTGGCTCAGTGGCAGATTGGATTCAACATTGGCTCAGTGGGAGATTGAATATGATTGGCTCAGTGGGAGATTGGATTTGATTGGCTCAGAGGGAGTTTGGATTTGATTGGCTCAGTGGGAGTTTGGATTTGATTGACTCAGTGGGAGTTTGGATTTGATTGGCTCAGTGAGAGAATGGATTTGATTGACTCAGTGAGAGGTTGGATTTGATTGGCTCAGAGGGAGTTTGGATTTGATTGGCTCAGCGGGAGGTTGGATTTGATTGGCTCAGTGGTAGATTGGATTTGATTGGCTCAGTGAGAGAGTGGATTTGATTAACTCAGTGAGAGGTTGGATTTGATTGGCTCAGTGGGAGATTGGATTTGATTGGCTCAGTGGGAGATTGGATTTTATGGCTCAGTGGGAGATTGGATTTGATTGGCTCAGTGGGAGATTGGATTTGACATTGGCTCAGTGGGAGAGTGGATTTGATTGGCTCAGCGGGAGATTGGATTGATTGGCTCAGTGGGAGATTGGATTGATTGGCTCAGTGGGAGATTGGATTTGATTGGCTCAGGGGGAGATTGGATTTGACATTGGCTCAGTGGGAGATTGGATTTGATTGGCTCAGAGAGAGAGTGGATTTGATTGGCTCAGTGGCAGATTGGATTTGATTGGCTCAGTAGGAGAGTGGATTTGACTGGCTCAGTGGCAGATTGGATTCAACATTGGCTCAGTGGGAGATTGAATTTGATTGGCCCAGTGAGAGATTGGATTTGATTGGCTCAGAGGGAGTTTGGATTTGATTGGCTCAGCGGGAGGTTGGATTTGATTGGCTCAGTAGGAGATTGGATTTGATTGGCTCAGTGGGAGATTGGATCTGATTGGCTCAGTGAGAGAGTGGATTTGATTAACTCAGTGAGAGGTTGGATTTGATTGGCTCAGAGAGAGAGTGGATTTGATTGGCTCAGTGGCAGATTGGATTTGATTGGCTCAGTGGGAGAGTGGATTTGATTGGCTCAGTGGCAGATTGGATTCAACATTGGCTCAGTGGGAGATTGAATTTGATTGGCCCAGTGGGAGATTGGATTTGATTGGCTCAGGGGGAGATTGGATTTGACATTGGCTCAGTGGGAGATTGGATTTGATTGGCTCAGAGAGAGAGTGGATTTGATTGGCTCAGTGGCAGATTGGATTTGATTGGCTCAGTGGGAGAGTGGATTTGATTGGCTCAGTGGCAGATTGGATTCAACATTGGCTCAGTGGGAGATTGAATTTGATTGGCCCAGTGGGAGATTGGATTTGATTGGCTCAGAGGGAGTTTGGATTTGATTGGCTCAGTGGGAGGTTGGATTTGATTGGCTCAGTGGGAGATTGGATTTGATTGGCTCAGTGGGAGATTGGATTTGAATGGCTCAGTGAGAGAGTGGATTTGATTAACTCAGTGAGAGGTTGGATTTGATTGGCTCAGAGAGAGAGTGGATTTGATTGGCTCAGTGGCAGATTGGATTTGATTGGCTCAGTGGGAGAGTGGATTTGATTGGCTCAGTGGCAGATTGGATTCAACATTGGCTCAGTGTGAGATTGAATTTGATTGGCCCAGTGGGAGATTGGATTTGATTGGCTCAGAGGGTGGATTTGATTGGCTCAGCGGAAGGTTGGATTTGATTGGCTTAGTGGGAGATTGGATTTGATTGGCTCAGTGGGAGATTGGATTTGATTGGCTCAGTGAGAGAGTGGATTTGATTAACTCAGTGAGAGGTTGGATTTGTTTGGCTCAGAGGGAGTTTGGATTTGATTGGCTCAGTGGGAGATTGGATTTGATTGGCTCAGTGTGAGATTGGATTTGATGGCTCAGTGGGAGATTGGATTTGATTGGCTCAGTGGGAGATTGGATTTGACATTGGCTCAGTGGGAGAGTGGATTTGATTGGCTCAGTGGGAGATTGGATTGATTGGCTCAGTGGGAGATTGGATTTGATTGGTTCAGTGAGAGAGTGGATTTGATTGACTCAGTGGGAGATTGGTTTCAACATTGGCTGAGCGGGAGAGCCACACAAAGGCAGTATAGATGGCTGCTTCTCTGATTACAGGACTGTATCAGGTGGTGTACCAAAGGGATGTTGTTTGTCATTTATATCAATGATCCGGATGATAGTGTGGCAAACTGAATCGGCAGCTTTTGCGGATGGCACTAAGACTGGAGACGACATGGACAAATGAGGAAGATTTTGGGCCAGCTGGAAAAATGGGCTGAAAAATGGCAGAGGGAATTTAATGGAGACAAGTGCGAGTTGTTGCACGTTCGGAGGGCAGGGCATGAATTTACTCTGGAGTGCTGTAGAACAGAGGGATCTCGGTGTACAGATCTGTAATTCCTTGAAATTAGTGTCACACAGATATGTAGGGTCGTAAAGAAAGCTTTGGGCCTTCATAAATCAGAATACAGAGTGCAGGAATTGGAATGTTTTACTAAAGTTCTATAGACGTTTGTGAGGACAAGTTTGGAGTACTGTGTACAATTCTGGTCATCTACCTACAGGAAAGATCTCAATAAAATTGAAAGAGTGCAGAGAAAATTTACAGGATGTTGTCAGGGCTTGAGGAGCTGTTTTATTAGGTGGGGTTGAATAGGTTATTCCCTGGAACGCAGGAGAATGAGGGGAGATTTGAGAGAGTCATGTGGGTTACAGATGGGGTAAATGAAAGCGGGTTTTTTTCACTAGAAATGGAGGTCACGCGGTTGAGGGTGAAAGGTGACATGGTTAAGGGGAACATGAAGGAGAACTTCTTCACTGGTGGGAGTGCGGAACAGGCTGCCTGTAGAAGTGGTGTGTATGGGTTCAATTTCAACACGTGAGAGAGGTTTGGATGGGTACGCGGATGAGAAGGGTGGGGAGGGCTGTGGGTCGATAGGACGAGGCGGAACCACGGGCCACATGGAGGCCTGTCTCTGTTCCGCGGCGGGGCAGGCCGACGGGGGGGGGCGCGGAAAACCTCGCGGCCACTCACCACGCTCAGCAGCGTCTGGAGCTCGATCTCCACCGCCTGCAGCTTCCGCCTGTTCTCGGTCAGCTGCTCCTTCTCGGTGCCCACAATCTGGGTGCTGGTCGTCATGGTCTGCTGGAGGGTGGCTGACTGCAAAGAAAATGCCTGGCATTAGCGGTCCGGAGGGGGGGTGGGGGCGGAAGCCCGGCGAGCTGCCGCCACCCCGGGGGCGTAGCGGCGACATCGCAGGCTTGGCGCGTTCCGCGGTTCAGAGGTCAACGTGAGGAATTCGTGCGATCTCCCCCCACGGACTGCCTGGGTTTCCTCCGGGAGCCCCAGTCCTCTCCCACAGCGTAAAGGTGTGCGGCTGATTGGATCGATTGGTCAATGTAAATTGGCTTAGCGTTAAATAGGTGGGTTGTGGGGCGTCAAGGCGTGTTGCCCTGTTCTGCACTACGTCTCGAAATTAATGAATATTTGTCCCGTTGGGTCTGCTCCCCCAGTCCATCGCACCTGATTTATTATCCCTCTCAACGCCATCCTCCTGCCTTCATCCCATTGACACCCTGACAAATCAAGAACCTATCAACCACCACTTTAAAGATACCCAGCCTCTTGGCCTCCACAGCCGTCTGCGGCAATGAATTCCACAGATTCACCACCCTCTGGCTGAAGAAATTCCTCCTCATCTCTGCTGTAAATGGACGTCCCTTTATTCTGAGGCTGTTCCCTCTGGCCCTAGACTCCCCAATGTAAGAAACATCTTCTCTACATCCACTCTATCTGTGTCCTCTGGTCCTAGACTCCCCCACCATAGGAAACATCCTCTCCACATCCACTCTATCTGTGTCCTCTGGTCCTAGACTCCCCCACTATAGGAAACATCCTCTCCACATCCACTCTATCAGTGTCCTCTGGTCCTAGACTCCCCCACTATGGGAAACATCCTCTCCACATCCACTCTATCTGTGTCCTCTAGTCCTGGACTCCCCCACTATGGGAAACATCCTCTCCACATCCACTCTATCTGTGCCCTCTGGTCCTAGACTCCCCCACTATGGGAAACATCCTCTCCACATCCACTCTATCTGTGTCCTCTAGTCCTGGACTCCCCCACTATGGGAAACATCCTCTCCACATCCACTCTATCTGTGCCCTCTGGTCCTAGACTCGCCCACTATGGGAAACATCCTTTCCACATCCACTCTATCTGTGTTCTCAGGTCCTGGACTCCCCCACTATAGGAAACATCCTCTCCACATCCACTCTATCTGTGCCCTCTGATCCTAGACTCCCCCACTACAGGAAACATCCTCTCCACATCCACTCTACCTGTGTCCTCTGGTCCTAGACTCCCCCACTATGGGAAACATCCCCTCCACATCTACTCTATCTGTGCCCTCTGATCCTAGACTCCCCCACTATAGGAAACATCCTCTCCCGATCCACTCTATCTAAGCCTTTCTATATTTCATAGCTTTCAATGAGGTTCCCCCCTCATTCTTCTGAAATCCAGTGTGTGCAGGCCCAGAGCCATGAAAAGTGCTTCATACATTAACCCTTTCGTTCCTGGGTCCATTCTTGTGAACCTCTTTTGAACTCCTCCAATGCCAGCCCGTCCTTTCTTCGCAAAGGTGTGCAAAGCTGCTCTCAGTACTGCAAGTGCGGTCTGATGAAGCCTCAACATTAAGTCCTTGCTTTTTCTATTCCAGTCCTCTCGAAAATTACTGCTGACATTGCATTTGCCTCCCTCAGCGCAGACTCAACCTGCAAGTTAACCTTCGGGGGAACCTGCGCGAGTCCCTTTGCACCTCGGATTTCCGCTCCGAGTTTAGAAAGCAACTTACGCCTAATGCTGGCATTTTTTAAGGAATACATGCAACTAGGTCCCCACGAGGACGTGGGCAGAGGTGCGCTAGGTTACGAGGGGTGCAGACAGGTTAAAGGCAAGCAGGCAGGCAGGGAGGTCATGGGTCAAGGGTAAAAGGTGAAAAGGTTAAGGGGACCACGAGGGGAAACGTCTTCACTCGGGGGGTGTTAAGAGTGGGGAACGAGCTGCCAGCACAAGTGGTGCGTGCGAGCTCGATTCCAACGTTTGAGAGCAGTTTGCATATTGCATGGAGGTCTATGGTCCCGGTGCGGGTCGATGGGAGTTGGCAGCTTAAATGGGTTTGGCACAGACTAGATGGGCTGAAGGGCCTGTTTCTGCGCCGTACTGTGTCTGTGACTCCATCATCAAGCCTGAAATGAGAATTCTGCCTGACGCTGCTGTTTATTTCCAGAACTTACTGTCTTTTTTTTTTAAACCTTACTCAGAATTGACTTCCAAACTTCAATGGCAGGGGTGCCCGATACAAGATAATCCAACACCATAGAATGGATCTTGGCCAAACGCTGGGGCGGCTTTATCAACGCAAGAGATTCTGCAAATGCTGGAAATCCAGAGCAACTCACAAGAAATGCTGGAGGAACTCAGCAGGTCAGGCAGCGTCTGTGGAGAGGGGAATAAACTGTCGACGTTTCGGGCCGAGACCCTTCATCAGGACTAGAAAGGAAAGGGGGAAGAGGCCAGAAGAAGGTGGGGGAGGAGGGAGGAGGACAAGCTGACAGGTGACAGGTGAGACCAGGTGAGGGGGAGGGTGGGTGGGTGGGGGAGGGGGAGGAGGACAAGCTGACAGGTGACAGGTGAGACCAGGTGAGGGGAAGGTGGGTGGGTGGGGGAGGGTGAGTAGTACTAGCTGACAGGTAACAGGTGAGACCAGGTGAGGGGGAAGGTAGGTGGGTGGTGGGGGAGGGGGTAGGAGGACAAGGTGACAGGTGACAGGTGAGGGGGAAGTGGGTGGGAGGGAAAGGGGAAGGAGGACAAACTGACAGGTGACAGGTGAGACCAGGTGAGGGGGAAGGTGGGTTGGTGGGGGAGGGGGAGGAGGACAAGGTGACAGGTGACATGTGAGACCAGGTGAGGGGGGAAGGTGAGGGGGAGGGGGAGGAGGACAAGGTGACAGGTGACAGGTGAGACTAGGTGAGGGGGAAGGTAGGTGGGTGGTGGGGGAGGGGGTAGGAGGACAAGGTGACAGGTGACAGGTGAGGGGGAAGTGGGTGGGAGGGAAAGGGGAAGGAAGACAAACTGACAGGTGACAGGTGAGACCAGGTGAGGGGGAAGGTGGGTTGGTGGGGGAGGGGGAGGAGGACAAGCTGACTGGTGACAGGTGAGACCTGGTGAGGGGGAGGGTGGGTGGGTGGGGGAGGGGGAGGAGGACAAGCTGACAGGCGACAGGTGAGACCAGGTGAGGAGGAAGGTGGGTGGGTGGTGGAGGGGGAGGAGGACAAGCTGACAGGTGACAGGTGAGACCAGGTGAGGGGGAAGGTGGGATGGTGGGGGAGGGGAGTTGTTGAAGTAAGAAGCTAGGAGGTGATTGGTGGAAAAGGTATAAGGCTGAAGAAGAAGGAATCTGATAGGAGAGGGGAGTGGACCATGGGAGAAAGGGAGTGGGGGGGGGGCACCAGAGATTTTCACTCGTGCAAGGGAATCTCCAGATGCTGGAAATCTAGAGTAGCCCACACAGAAAATGCTGGCGGGACCCAGCAGGTATCCACGGAAACGGTTAAACAGTCGACTTCTCAGGCCAAGACCATTCTTCAGGGCTCAATATTCTTTTGGTTGCGGGGGGGGTGGCGGTTTGTGTGGATGTAGGGAATATAGGAGAACAGGCATCACAACCTACACAGTAATAGATCGTTTACCTTCCACATTTTATCCGGAGGGAATTGTTTCCTTCCCGGTTTGCACCGTGCAGCCTAGGTTCGTAATTACTCGCGGGTGAAAGGGAATGTACGTCGGCCATCTTGGAATGTCGGAGCGATCCCGATGGGCCGAATGGCCTGATTCTGCTACTGCCCCCTAGGGTTTTATTTGGCAGCCTGGTAGCGTAGCGGTTAGTGCCGTCGTCTTACCGCGCCAGGGAGTGACGGTCGGGGTTCGATTCCTGTCCCCGTCTCCGAGCGCTTTGAATGTTCTCCCCGCGACAGCGCAGGTCGTCTCCGGGCACTTCCCCTCCCCTCCCACAGTCCAAAGGCGTGCGGGTTAGGGTGAGCACGTCAGGCACGGGGCGCCCAGTACAGCCCCGCCCTGATCTGACCCGACCGGGAAAGGGCGCGCTTACACCGGACGTTTCCACGTCCCCCCCCACCGTGTGGCCAAAAGACAAAATAAACACAAAATGCCCCCCTCTAAGCCCCGTCTCACTCTCCCACTTACCTGCTCCTTGTACCAGGCCTCTGCCTCCTTCTGGTTCTTGGCCGCCATGATTTCGTACTTCTCCCTCATTTCGTCCAGGACCTTGGTCAGATCCGTCCCCGGGGCGGCGTCCACGTCCACCGTCACGTTGCCGCGCAGCTGACTGCGCAGAGATTTCAGCTCCTGACCGAGCGGGAAGGACAGATGTTCAGAGCGGTCGTTGTTGGTTCTACAGACGCCACAGGGAGCATTCTTACCTCTTTTCCTCACCCGCCCTGGGTCCCCGTCTCTCTCCCTTTCTCCCGCGGTCCACTCTTGTCTCCTGTCAGATTCCTTCTTCTCCAGACCTTTACCTTTTCCGCTGATCACTTCCCAACTTCTCAGTTCATTCCCCCTCCCACCTGGCTTTGCCTGTCACCTTCTAGTTTAATTTATCCCACCGCCCCTCTTCTTCAATTCCCCACTCTGACCTCTCACCTCTTCTCACCTGCCTGTCACCTCCCCCTGGGTCCCCTCCTCCTTCCCTTTCTCCCACGGTCCACTCTCCTCTCCTAACAGATTCCTTCTTCTCCAGCCCTTTACCTTTCCCGCCCATCACCTCCCCCTGAAGTCCCTCCTCCTTCCCTTTCTCCCACGGTCCACTCTCCTCTCCGATCAGATTCCTTCCTCTCCAGCCCTTTACCTTTCTCACCCATCACCTCCCCCTGGTGTCCCTCCTCCTTCCCTTTCTCCCACGGTCCACTCTCCTCTCCTAACAGATTCCATCCTCTCCAGCCCTTTATCTTTCCCACTTATCACCTCCCCCTGGTGTCCCTCCTCCTTCCCTTTCTCCCACGGTCCACTCTCCTCTCCGATCAGATTCCTTCCTCTCCAGCCCTTTACCTTTCCCACCCATCACCTCCCCCTGGTGTCCCTCCTCCTTCCCTTTCTCCCACGGTCCACTCTCCTCTCCGATCAGATTCCTTCCTCTCCAGCCCTTTACCTTTCCTGCGCGCCTGGCTTCACCTGTCCCCTTCTGGCTATCCTCTGTGTGCCCTCTCCCTCCCCCGCCTTTTTATCCTGGCGTCATCCCCCTCCTCTTCCAGTCCTGAAGGAGGGTCCCCCAACATCGGGAACATGCTCCCTGCCTCCAGCGTGTCCAATCCCTTAATAATCTTATATGTTTCAGTCAGATCCCCTCTCATCCTTCTAAATTCCAGTGTATACAAGCCCAGTCGCTCCAATCTTTCGACATATGACAGTCCCGCCATCCCCGGGAATTAACCTACGCTGCACTCCCTCAATAGCAAGAATGCCCTCCCTCAAAGAATGGTCCGGAGTTCATCCGGTTCCAGCTCCGACTCCTTAACGCGGATTGTCGGAAGCTGCAGCTGGACGCAGTTCTTGCAGCTGTAGCCGTCAGGGACACTGGAGATCTCCCTGCCTTCCCCACACCCCGCAAGAGGGACATTCCGCTACCCCGCCTGGCATCTCGACCAGACTGAGCAGGGAGGAAGAAGGGAACACTAAATACGCTGTGTGGGGGGCAGGAGGGGCTGGAATATCTACCGACAGCTTTTTGTTTTCTCTCGCTCAGGGCTCTCCGCGATGAAACCTCTCAGAGCTGAAGCCTCAAAGTCCCCACTTCAAGCTCAGACACTCCAACAAATACTGTATCAGTGATGGTCTCTGCTGCCTCTCCTCCTTCCCTCGAATCTCCTCTCCCATCAGCCGTTTACCTCTTCCACCGATCACCTCCCAATTTCATCGCCTCCCTCGCCTACCCACCCACCTTCCCCCTCATCGGGACTCACCTGTCACCTGTCACCTTGTCCTCCTCCCTTTCCCCCACCCACCCACCTTTCCCCTCACCTGGACTCACCTGTCACCTGTCACCTTGTCCTCCTCCCCTTCCCTCACCCACCCACCTTCCCCCTCACCTGGTCTCACCTGTCACCTGTCACCTTGTCCTCCTCCCCTTCCCCCACCCACCCACCTTCCCCCTCATCTGGTCTCACCTGTCGCCTGTCACCTTGTCCTCCTCCCCTTCCACCACCCCCCCACCTTCCCCCTCACCTGGACTCACCTGTCACCTTGTCCTCCTCCCTTTCCCCCACCCACCCACCTTTCCCCTCACCTGGACTCACCTGTCACCTGTCACCTTGTCCTCCTCCCCTTCCCTCACCCACCCACCTTCCCCCTCACCTGGTCTCACCTGTCACCTGTCACCTTGTCCTCCTCCCCTTCCCCCACCCACCCACCTTCCCCCTCATCTGGTCTCACCTGTCGCCTGTCACCTTGTCCTCCTCCCCTTCCACCACCCCCCCACCTTCCCCCTCACCTGGACTCACCTGTCACCTTGTCCTCCTCCCCTTCCCCCACCCACCCACCTTCCCCCTCACCTGGTCTCACCTGTCACCTGTCACCTTGTCCTCCTCCCCTTCCCTCACCCACCCACCTTCCCCCTCACCTGGTCTCACCTGTCACCTGTCACCTTGTCCTCCTCCCCTTCCCCCACCCACCCACCTTCCCCCTCATCTGCTCTCACCTGTCGCCTGTCACCTTGTCCTCCTCCCCTTCCACCACCCCCCCACCTTCCCCCTCACCTGGACTCACCTGTCACCTTGTCCTCCTCCCCTTCCCCCACCCACCCACCTTCCCCCTCACCTGGTCTCACCTGTCACCGGTCACCTTGTCCTCCTCCCCTTCTCCCACCCACCCACCTTCCCCCTCATCTGGTCTCACCTGTCGCCTGTCACCTTGTCCTCCTCCCCTTCCACCACCCCCCCACCATCCCCCTCACCTGGACTCACCTGTCACCTTGTCCTCCTCCCTTTCCCCCACCCACCCACCTTTCCCCTCACCTGGACTCACCTGTCACCTGTCACCTTGTCCTCCTCCCCTTCCCTCACCCACCCACCTTCCCCCTCACCTGGTCTCACCTGTCACCTGTCACCTTGTCCTCCTCCCCTTCCCCCACCCACCCACCTTCCCCCTCATCTGCTCTCACCTGTCGCCTGTCACCTTGTCCTCCTCCCCTTCCACCACCCCCCCACCTTCCCCCTCACCTGGTCTCACCTGTCGCCTGTCACCTTGTCCTCCTCCCCTTCCCCCACCCACCCACCTTCCCCCTCACCTGGTCTCACCTGTCATCTGTCAGCATAAAAACACAATAAATACAAATACAGAATATAGGTTCTATACTTTGATTGTGTGTCCATAAAGTGACGCTGGGCACAGGAGTGTCTGTACATGAGGTGACTCTGACAGGAAATGATAAAGTAGTGGTGGTTGGGGGTGTGGAGGGGTGTGTCAGTGGGTGATTGGGGGTGTGGAGGGGTGGGTCAGTGGGTGATTGGGGGTGTGGTGGGGTGGGTCAGTGGGTGATTGGGGGTGTGGAGGGGTGGGTCAGAGGGTGATTGGGGGTGTGGAGGGGTGGGTCGGTGGGTGTTTGGGGGTGTGGTGGGGTGGGTCTGTGGGTGATTGGGGGTGTGGTGGGGTGGGTCAGTGGGTGATTGGGGGTGTGGAGGGGTGGGTCAGAGGGTGACTGGGGGTGTGCAGGGGTGGGTCGGTGGGCGATTGGGGGTGTGGAGGGGTGGGTCGGTGGGTGATTGGGGGTGCGGAGGTGTGGGTCGGTGGGTGATTGGGGGTGTGGAGGGGTGGGTCAGCGGGTGATTGGGGGTGTGGAGGGGTGGGTCAGTGGGTGATGGGGGGAGTGGAGGGGTGGGTCAGTGGGTGATTGGGGGTGTGGAGGCGTGGGTCGGTGGGTGATCGGGGGTGTGGAGGGGTGGGTCGGTGGGTGATCGGGGGTGTGGAGGGGTGGGTCGGTGGGTGATCGGGGGTGTGGAGGGGTGGGTCAGTGGGTGATTGGGGGTGTGTGGAGCAGTGGGTCAGTGGGTGATTTGGGTTGTGGAGGGGTGGGTCAGTGGGTGATTGGGTGTGTGGAGGGGTGGGTCAGTGGGTGATTGGGGGTGTGTAGGGGTAGGTCAGTGGGTGATTGGGGGTGTGGAGGGGTGGGTCAGTGGGTGATTGGGGGTGTGGAGGGGTGGGTCGGTGGGTGATTGGGGTGTGGAGGGGTGGGTCGGTGGGTGGTTGGGGGTGTGGAGGGGTGGGTCAGTGGGTGATGGGGGGTGTGGAGGGGTGGGTCGGTGGGTGATCGGGGGTGTGGAGGGGTGGGTCGGTGGGTGATCGGGGGTGTGGAGGGGTGGGTCGGTGGGTGATCGGGGGTGTGGAGGGGTGGGTCAGTGGGTGATTGGGGGTGTGTGGAGCAGTGGGTCAGTGGGTGATTTGGGTTGTGGAGGGGTGGGTCAGTGGGTGATTGGGTGTGTGGAGGGGTGGGTCAGTGGGTGATTGGGGGTGTGTAGGGGTAGGTCAGTGGGTGATTGGGGGTGTGGAGGGGTGGGTCAGTGGGTGATTGGGGGTGTGGAGGGGTGGGTCGGTGGGTGATTGGGGTGTGGAGGGGTGGGTCGGTGGGTGGTTGGGGGTGTGGAGGGGTGGGTCAGTGGGTGATGGGGGGTGTGGAGGGGTGGGTCAGTGGGTGATCGGGGGTGTGGAGGGGTGGGTCGGTGGGTGATCGGGGGTGTGGAGGGGTGGGTCGGTGGGTGATCGGGGGTGTGGAAAGGTGGGTCAGTGGGTGATAGTGGGTGTGTGGAGGGGTGGGTCAGTGGGTGATTGGGTGTGTGGAGGGGTGAGGTCAGTGGATGATTGGGGGTGTGGAGGGGTGGGTCGGTGGGTGATTGGGGGTGTGGAGGGGTGGGTCAGTGGGTGATTGGGGTTGTGGAGGGGTGGGTCAGTGGGTGATTGGGTGTGTGGAGGGGTGGGTCAGTGGGTGATTGGGGTTGTGGAGGGGTGGGTCACTGGGTGGTTGAGGGTGTGGAGCGGTGGGTCGGTGGGTGATGGGGGGAGTGGAGGGTGGGTCGGTGGGTGATTTGGGTTGTGGAGGGGTGGGTCAGTGGGTGATTGGGAGTGTGGAGGGGTGGGTCAGTGGGTGATTGGGGGTGTGGAGGGGTAGGTCAGTGGGTGATTGGGGGTGTGGAGGGGTGGGTCGGTGGGAGATTGGGGGTGTGGAGGGGTGGGTCAGTGGGCGATTGGGGTTGTGGAGGGGTGGGTCAGTGGGTGATTGGGTGTGTGGAGGGGTGGGTCAGTGGTGATTGGGGATGTGGAGGGGTAGATCAGTGGGTGATTGGGGGTGTGGAGGGGTGGGTCGGTGGGTGATTGGGGGTGTGGAGGGGTGGGTCAATGGGTGATTGGGGAGTGGAGGGGTGGGTCGGTGGGTGATTGGGGGTGTGGAGGGGTGGGTCGGTGGGTGATTGGGGGTGTGGAGGGGTGGGTCGGTGGGTGATTGGGTGTGTGGAGGGGTGGGTCAGTGGGTGATTGGGGTTGTGGAGGGGTGGGTCAGTGGGTGATTGGGTGTGTGGAGGGGTGGGTCAATGGGTGATTGGGGGTGTGGAGGGGTGGGTCGGTGGGTGATTGGGGGTGTGGAGGGGTGGGTCAGTGGGTGATTGGGTGTGTGGAGGGGTGGGTCAGTGGTGATTGGGGGTGTGGAGGGGTAGGTCAGTGGGTGATTGGGGGTGTGGAGGGGTGGGTCGGTGGGTGATTGGGGGTGTGGAGGGGTGGGTCAGTGGGTGATTGGGGTTGTGGAGGGGTGGGTCAGTGGGTGACTGGATGTGGAGGGTTGGGTCAGTGGGTGATTGGGGGTGTGGAGGGGTGGGTCAGTGGGTGATTGGGGGTGGAGGGGTGGGTCGGTGGGTGAGTGGGGGTGTGTGGAGGGGTTGGTCAGTGGGTGATTGGGGGTGTGCAGGGGTGGGTCAGTGGGTGATTGGGGGTGTGGAGGGATGGGTCGGTGGGTGATTGGGGGTGTGGAGGGATGGGTCGGTGGGTGATTGGGGGTGTGGAGGGGTGGGTCGGTGGGTGATTGGGGGTGTGGAGGGGTGGGTCGGTGGGTGATTGAGGTTGTGGAGGGGTGGGTCAGTGGGTGATTGGGTGTGTGGAGGTGTGGGTCAGTGGGTGATTGGGGGTGGAGGGGTGGGTCGGTGGGTGATTGGGGGTGTGGAGGGGTGGGTCGGTGGGTGATTGGGGGTGTGGAGGGGTGTGTCAGTGGGTGATTGGGGGTGTGTGGAGGGGTGGGTCTGTGGGTGTTTGGGAGTGTGGAGGGGTGGGTCAGTGGGTGATTGGGGTTGTGGAGGGGTGGGTCAGTGGGTGATTGGGTGTGTGGAGGGGTGGGTCAGTGGGTGATTGGGGGTGTGGAGGGGTGGGTCAGTGGGTGATTGGGTGTGTGGAGGGGTGGGTCAGTGGGTGATTGTGGGTGTGGAGGGGTGGGTCAGTGGGTGATTGGGGGTGTGGAGGGGTGGGTCAGTGGGTGATTGGGGGTGTGGAGGGGTGGGTCAGTAGGTGATTGGTGTGGAGGGGTGGGTCAGTGGGTGATCGGGGGAGTGGAGGGGTGGGTCAGTGGGTGATTGGGGGTGTGGAGGGGTGGGTCAGTGGGTGATTCGGGGTGTGGAGGGGTGGGTCAGTGGGTGATTGGGTGTGTGGAGGGGTGGGTCAGTGGGTGATTGGGGGTGTGTGGAGGGGTGGGTGGGTGGGTGATTGGGGGTGTGGAGGGGTAGGTCGGTGGGTGGTTGGGGGTGTGGAGGGGTGGGTCAGTGGGTGATGGGGGGTGTGGAGGGGTGGGTCGGTGGGTGATCGGGGGTGTGGAGGGGTGGGTCGGTGGGTGATCGGGGGTGTGGAGGGGTGGGTAAGTGGGTGATTGGGGGTGTGTGGAGCAGTGGGTCAGTGGGTGATTTGGGTTGTGGAGGGGTGGGTCAGTGGGTGATTGGGTGTGTGGAGGGGTGGGTCAGTGGGTGATTGGGGGTGTGTAGGGGTAGGTCAGTGGGTGATTGGGGGTGTGGAGGGGTGGGTCAGTGGGTGATTGGGGGTGTGGAGGGGTGGGTCGGTGGGTGATTGGGGTGTGGAGGGGTGGGTCGGTGGGTGGTTGGGGGTGTGGAGGGGTGGGTCAGTGGGTGATGGGGGGTGTGGAGGGGTGGGTCGGTGGGTGATCGGGGGTGTGGAGGGGTGGGTCGGTGGGTGATCGGGGGTGTGGAGGGGTGGGTCGGTGGGTGATCGGGGGTGTGGAAAGGTGGGTCAGTCGGTGATAGTGGGTGTGTGGAGCAGTGGGTCAGTGGGTGATTTGGGTTGTGGAGGGGTGGGTCAGTGGGTGATTGGGTGTGTGGAGGGGTGAGGTCAGTGGATGATTGGGGGTGTGGAGGGGTGGGTCGGTGGGTGATTGGGGGTGTGGAGGGGTGGGTCAGTGGGTGATTGGGGTTGTGGAGGGGTGGGTCAGTGGGTGATTGGGTGTGTGGAGGGGTGGGTCACTGGGTGGTTGAGGGTGTGGAGCGGTGGGTCGGTGGGTGATGGGGGGAGTGGAGGGTGGGTCAGTGGGTGATCAGGGGTGTGGAGGGGTGGGTCGGTGGGTGATTTGGGTTGTGGAGGGGTGGGTCAGTGGGTGATTGGGAGTGTGGAGGGGTGGGTCAGTGGGTGATTGGGGGTGTGGAGGGGTAGGTCAGTGGGTGATTGGGGGTGTGGAGGGGTGGGTCGGTGGGAGATTGGGGGTGTGGTGGGGTGGGTCAGTGGGCGATTGGGGTTGTGGAGGGGTGGGTCAGTGGGTGATTGGGTGTGTGGGGGGGTGGGTCAGTGGGTGAT
This sequence comes from Mobula hypostoma, assembly GCF_963921235.1. Lineage (NCBI taxonomy): Eukaryota > Metazoa > Chordata > Chondrichthyes > Myliobatiformes > Myliobatidae > Mobula > Mobula hypostoma. The sequence continues at coordinate 67,658,826 of NC_086128.1, read as the reverse complement.
TGGGGGTGTGGAGGGGTGGGTCAGTGGGTGATTGGGTGTGTGGAGGGGTGGGTCAGTGGGTGATTGTGGGTGTGGAGGGGTGGGTCAGTGGGTGATTGGGGGTGTGGAGGGGTGGGTCAGTGGGTGATTGGGGGTGTGGAGGGGTGGGTCAGTAGGTGATTGGTGTGGAGGGGTGGGTCAGTGGGTGATCGGGGGAGTGGAGGGGTGGGTCAGTGGGTGATTGGGGGTGTGGAGGGGTGGGTCAGTGGGTGATTCGGGGTGTGGAGGGGTGGGTCAGTGGGTGATTGGGTGTGTGGAGGGGTGGGTCAGTGGGTGATTGGGGGTGTGTGGAGGGGTGGGTGGGTGGGTGATTGGGGGTGTGGAGGGGTAGGTCGGTGGGTGGTTGGGGGTGTGGAGGGGTGGGTCAGTGGGTGATGGGGGGTGTGGAGGGGTGGGTCGGTGGGTGATCGGGGGTGTGGAGGGGTGGGTCGGTGGGTGATCGGGGGTGTTGAGGGGTGGGTAAGTGGGTGATTGGGGGTGTGTGGAGCAGTGGGTCAGTGGGTGATTTGGGTTGTGGAGGGGTGGGTCAGTGTGTGATTGGGTGTGTGGAGGGGTGGGTCAGTGGGTGATTGGGGGTGTGTAGGGGTAGGTCAGTGGGTGATTGGGGGTGTGGAGGGGTGGGTCAGTGGGTGATTGGGGGTGTGGAGGGGTGGGTCGGTGGGTGATTGGGGTGTGGAGGGGTGGGTCGGTGGGTGGTTGGGGGTGTGGAGGGGTGGGTCAGTGGGTGATGGGGGGTGTGGAGGGGTGGGTCGGTGGGTGATCGGGGGTGTGGAGGGGTGGGTCGGTGGGTGATCGGGGGTGTGGAGGGGTGGGTCGGTGGGTGATCGGGGGTGTGGAAAGGTGGGTCAGTGGGTGATAGTGGGTGTGTGGAGCAGTGGGTCAGTGGGTGATTTGGGTTGTGGAGGGGTGGGTCAGTGGGTGATTGGGTGTGTGGAGGGGTGAGGTCAGTGGATGATTGGGGGTGTGGAGGGGTGGGTCGGTGGGTGATTGGGGGTGTGGAGGGGTGGGTCAGTGGGTGATTGGGGTTGTGGAGGGGTGGGTCAGTGGGTGATTGGGGGTGTGGAGGGGTGGGTCAGTGGGTGATTGGGGTTGTGGAGGGGTGGGTCACTGGGTGGTTGAGGGTGTGGAGCGGTGGGTCGGTGGGTGATGGGGGGAGTGGAGGGTGGGTCAGTGGGTGATCAGGGGTGTGGAGGGGTGGGTCGGTGGGTGATTTGGGTTGTGGAGGGGTGGGTCAGTGGGTGATTGGGAGTGTGGAGGGGTGGGTCAGTGGGTGATTGGGGTTGTGGAGGGGTAGGTCAGTGGGTGATTGGGGGTGTGGAGGGGTGGGTCGGTGGGAGATTGGGGGTGTGGAGGGGTGGGTCAGTGGGCGATTGGGGTTGTGGAGGGGTGGGTCAGTGGGTGATTGGGTGTGTGGAGGGGTGGGTCAGTGGTGATTGGGGATGTGGAGGGGTAGATCAGTGGGTGATTGGGGGTGTGGAGGGGTGGGTCGGTGGGTGATTGGGGGTGTGGAGGGGTGGGTCAGTGGGTGATTGGGGTTGTGGAGGGGTGGGTCAGTGGGTGATTGGGTGTGTGGAGGGGTGGGTCAGTGGGTGATTGGGGTTGTGGAGGGGTGGGTCACTGGGTGGTTGAGGGTGTGGAGCGGTGGGTCGGTGGGTGATGGGGGGAGTGGAGGGTGGGTCAGTGGGTGATCAGGGGTGTGGAGGGGTGGGTCGGTGGGTGATTTGGGTTGTGGAGGGGTGGGTCAGTGGGTGATTGGGAGTGTGGAGGGGTGGGTCAGTGGGTGATTGGGGGTGTGGAGGGGTAGGTCAGTGGGTGATTGGGGGTGTGGAGGGGTGGGTCGGTGGGAGATTGGGGGTGTGGAGGGGTGGGTCAGTGGGCGATTGGGGTTGTGGAGGGGTGGGTCAGTGGGTGATTGGGTGTGTGGAGGGGTGGGTCAGTGGTGATTGGGGATGTGGAGGGGTAGATCAGTGGGTGATTGGGGGTGTGGAGGGGTGGGTCGGTGGGTGATTGGGGGTGTGGAGGGGTGGGTCAATGGGTGATTGGGGAGTGGAGGGGTGGGTCGGTGGGTGATTGGGTGTGTGGAGGGGTGGGTCGGTGGGTGATTGGGGGTGTGGAGGGGTGGGTCGGTGGGTGGTTGGGGGTGTGGAGGGGTGGGTCAGTGGGTGATCGGGGGTGTGGAGGGGTGGGTCGGTGGGTGATCGGGGCTGTGGAGGGGTGGGTCGGTGGGTGATCGGGGGTGTGGAAAGGTGGGTCAGTGGGTGATTGTGGGTGTGTGGAGCAGTGGGTCAGTGGGTGATTTGGGTTGTGGAGGGGTGGGTCAGTGGGTGATTGGGGGTGTGGAGGGGTGGGTCGGTGGGTGATTGGGTGTGTGGAGGGGTGGGTCAGTGGGTGATTGGGGTTGTGGAGTGGTGGGTCAGTGGGTGATTGGGTGTGTGGAGGGGTGGGTCAATGGGTGATTGGGGGTGTGGAGGGGTGGGTCGGTGGGTGATTGGGGGTGTGGAGGGGTGGGTCAGTGGGTGATTGGGTGTGTGGAGGGGTGGGTCAGTGGTGATTGGGGGTGTGGAGGGGTAGGTCAGTGGGTGATTGGGGGTGTGGAGGGGTGGGTCGGTGGGTGATTGGGGGTGTGGAGGGGTGGGTCAGTGGGTGATTCGGGTTGTGGAGGGGTGGGTCAGTGGGTGACTGGGTGTGTGGAGGGTTGGGTCAGTGGGTGATTGGGGGTGTGGAGGGGTGGGTCAGTGGGTGATTGGGGGTGGAGGGGTGGGTCGGTGGGTGATTGGGGGTGTGTGGAGGGGTTGGTCAGTGGGTGATTGGGGGTGTGGAGGGGTGGGTCAGTGGGTGATTGGGGGTGTGGAGGGATGGGTCGGTGGGTGATTGGGGGTGTGGAGGGATGGGTCGGTGGGTGATTGGGGGTGTGGAGGGGTGGGTCGGTGGGTGATTGGGGGTGTGGAGGGGTGGGTCGGTGGGTGATTGGGGGTGTGGAGGGGTGGGTCGGTGGGTGATTGAGGTTGTGGAGGGGTGGGTCAGTGGGTGATTGTGTGTGTGGAGGTGTGGGTCAGTGGGTGATTGGGGGTGGAGGGGTGGGTCGGTGGGTGATTGGGGGTGTGGAGGGGTGGGTCGGTGGGTGATTGGGGGTGTGGAGGGGTGGGTCAGTGGGTGATTGGGGGTGTGTGGAGGGGTGGGTCAGTGGGTGATTAGGAGTGTGGAGGGGTGGGTCAGTGGGTGATTGGGGTTGTGGAGGGGTGGGTCAGTGGGTGATTGGGTGTGTGGAGGGGTGGGTCAGTGGGTGATTGGGGGTGTGGAGGGGTGGGTCAGTGGGTGATTGGGTGTGTGGAGGGGTGGGTCAGTGGGTGATTGTGGGTGTGGAGGGGTGGGTCAGTGGGTGATTGGGGGTGTGGAGGGGTGGGTCAGTGGGTGATTGGGGGTGTGGAGGGGTGGGTCAGTAGGTGATTGGTGTGGAGGGGTGGGTCAGTGGGTGATCGGGGGTGTGGAGGGGTGGGTCAGTGGGTGATTGGGGGTGTGGAGGGGTGGGTCAGTGGGTGATTCGGGGTGTGGAGGGGTGGGTCAGTGGGTGATTGGGTGTGTGGAGGGGTGGGTCAGTGGGTGATTGGGGGTGTGTGGAGGGGTGGGTGGGTGGGTGATTGGGGGTGTGGAGGGGTTGGTCTCAATGTGGCCTCATTCCAACTGATGCTCATGCTCCTGACATCAGGGGTGGTGTTTCACCAGAGTGGCCGCAGCCAGCAGCTGGCTGAACCCCAGACACCGCCCGCCCCCCCGAGTTTGTATCACCATCCCCCTGGTTTGGCCTGTCCCCTCGCTCACCTCCTCATGGTTCTTCTTGAGGTACATCTGCTCCTCCTTCATCGCTTCGATCTGGGACTCCAGGTCGGACCGGGTGACCGTCAGCTCATCGAGGACTTTGCGCAGCCCGCTGATGTCCATCTCCACCCCGCGCCTGATGACCAGCTCCGAGTCGTACCTGCAGGGTGGGCGAAGGAAGAGAGAAGAGCGGTTTCATCGTGGGCCACCTCCAATCACAGTCTCTGATCTGTCCCGTCCCGCCCAGCCATTGGCTGTTTTACAGTGGGCCGTAACAATCCTCTAACCAATCAAACTGAGCTTTTTTTTTAAAGAGGTCAATTTTAAGACCATAAGACCATAAGACAAAGGAGCAAAAGTCAGCCATTCGGCCCATCGAGTCTGCTCCGCCATTTTATCATGAGCTGATCCATTCTCCTATTTAGTCCCACTCCCCCGCCTTCTCACCATAACCTTTGATGCCCTGGCTACTCAGATACCTATCAATCTCTGCCTTAAATACACCCAATGACTTGGCCTCCACTGCCGCCCGTGGCAACAAATTCCATAGATTCACCACTCTCTGGCTAAAAAAATTTCTTCGCATCTCTGTTCTGAAAGGGCGCCCTTCAATCCTTAAGTCATGCCCTCTCGTACTAGACTCCCCCATCATGGGAAACAACTTTGCCACATCCACTCTGTCCATGCCTTTTAACATTCGAAATGTTTCTATGAGGTCTCCCCTCATTCTTCTAAACTCCAAGGAATACAGTCCAAGAGCGGACAAACGTTCCTCATATGTTAACCGTCTCATTCCCGGAATCATTCCAGTGAATCTTCTCCGTACCCTCTCCAACGTCAGCACATCCCTCCTTAAATAAGGAGACCAAAACTGCCCACAGTATAACTGCACACAATATTGGGGCAAACTCGATATTGGGGGATGAAGTATAAGGTAGCTAGGTGTACGGACATGCACTTCGGAAGAAGGAACAAAGACCTATGGAGCTGGCTGGTGGTGTAGTGGCATCTGCACCGAACTTTGGGGCGAATGGTCCCTGGTTCGAATCCGGCCGGCTCCCTGCGCACTTTCTGTCCGTTCTGGGTCGCGCTTCGAGCTGGAAAACTCAGCCTCGTAAAGCGGAGCATGCGCGAGAGAAATGGGAAGGGCTGCCGCCCGATGTGCTGGTGATCCGAGACGCAGGAGGGATTTGGGACTCCTGGTCCAGGATCCCCTGAGAGGTTTAACTTGCCGCTTGAGCCGACGGCGGGGGAAATGGTGGAGGAACTCAGCAGGCCGGGAAATGCGTAAACAGTTGGACGTGACGGGGTTCATCAGAAAATCAAGCTCGTTGCGTTGGCTCCCAGCTTTTAAGCATTCAGTAACGCAGGGGTGTACTGGGGCGCCCAGGGAAGGGTCGCATCACAGGTGAGGGGGCTTGTCGTGTCCGTTCCGGGGGGCAGCTCACTCGCCTTCGGTCCCCGCCGGACACTCAGCCCTCACCGGCGGCTCCAAGTCGCTGCTCGCACGCGACAGCGGAGAGCTATGTTTTGAGGGGGGGGTCACCCACGCCAAACAGGTCAAAGGGTAGACCATTGGACCTCCAGGTTCGGGTGGGGGCAGGGATAACAACCCTGACCGGTCAAACAAGACTGTTACAGAAGCAGCAATAAAGGGTCCTTCTGCGTATGAGTGTGATGGTATCCGAGTCTCCACCCGGGACTTGCGTGACTGTCGGTGGTGAAAACCCGAGACGATGACACGATGAAGGAGGACCTTCCTTGCTACCCTAAACACCAACAGCGTAACGGACCGTAAGTATCTAACAGAAAGAGCGTTGGCGTTGGGGAGAGCCCAGAGGAGGTTCACGAGAGTGAATGTACTGTATGATGTAATTCCCACTGATGTTGCCGTTGTGGACCTTTGGAAGAAAAATAAAATTAAACCGGTAAATGTGTACGTAGTGTGTTGTCGTTACCTGCAGGAAGAGACGGTGAAAGGTTTCGCATGCATTACAACAGTGCTTGGAGGTAGTCCAGGGGAAAACAGAATAGAGTGTGGCAGTCACTGAGAGAGTGCAGTGCAGACAGGCAACAAGGTGCAAGGTCGTAACTAGATCGATCGTGAAGACCTGAGAGGAAGGGTCCTTGAAAGGGGGATCCGTAGGTTGTGGGAACGGTTCAGTGATGGAATGAGTGAAGTTGAGTGAGATTACCCCTTCTGTAATCTCAGTTATCCGCTGATGGTTGAGGGGTAATAACTGTCCCTGAACCTGGTGGTGTGGGTCCTGAGACTCCTGTACCTCCTTCCTGATGGTTGAGGGGGTAATAACTGTTCCTGAACCTGGTGGTGTGGGTCCTGACGCTCCTGTACCTCCTTCCTGATGGTTGAGGGGGTAATAACTGTTCCTGAACCTGGTGGTGTGGGTCCTGACGCTCCTGTACCTCCTTCCTGATGGTTGAGGGGGTAATAACTGTCCCTGAACCTGGTGGTGTGGGTCCTGAGACTCCTGTACCTCCTTCCTGATGGTTGATGGGTAATAACTGTTCCTGAACCTGGTGGTGTGGGTCCTGAGGCTCCTGTACCTCCTTCCTGATGGTTGAGGGGGTAATAACTGTCCCTGAACCTGGTGGTGTGGGTCCTGAGACTCCTGTACCTCCTTCCTGATGGTTGAGGGATAATAACTGTTCCTGAACCTGGTGGTGTGGGTCCTGAGACTCCTGTACCTCCTTCCTGATGGTTGATGGGTAATAACTGTCCCTGAACCTGGTGGTGTGGGTCCTGAGACTCCTGTACCTCCTTCCTGATGGTTGAGGGGTAATAACTGTCCCTGAACCTGGTGGTGTAGGCCCTGAGGCTCCTGTACCTCCTTCCTGATGGTTGAGGGGTAATAACTGTCCCTGAACCTGGTGGTGTAGGCCCTGAGGCTCCTGTACCTCCTTCCTGATGGTTGAGGAGTAACATCTGTTCCTGAACCTGGTGGTGTGGGTCCTGAGGCTCCTGTACCTCCTTCCTGATGGTTCAGGGGTAATAACTGTTCCTGAACCTGGTGGTGTGGGACCTGAGGCTCCTGTACCTCCTTCCTGATGGTTGAGGGGTAATAACTGTTCCTGAACCCGGTGGTGTGGGACCTGAGGCTCCTGTACCTCCTTCCTGATGGTTGAGGGGTAATAACTGTTCCTGAACCTGGTGGTGTGGGCCCTGAGGCTCCTATACATCCTTCCTGATGGTTGAGGGGGTAATAACTGTTCCTGAACCTGGTGGTGTTGGCCCTGAGGCTCCTGTACCTCCTTCCTGATGGTTGAGGAGTAATAACTGTTCCTGAACCCGGTGGTGTGGGACCTGAGGCTCCTGTACCTCCTTCCTGATGGTTGATGGGTAATAACTGTTCCTGAACCCGGTGGTGTGGGACCTGAGGCTCCTGTACCTCCTTCCTGATGGTTGATGGGTAATAACTGTTCCTGAACCTGGTGGTGTGTGTCCTGAGGCTCCTGTACCTCCTTCCTGATGGTTGAGGGGGTAATAACTGTTCCTAAACCTGGTGGTGTGGGTCCTGAGACTCCTGTACCTCCTTCCTGATGGTTGAGGGGTAATAACTGTTCCTGAACCTGGTGGTGTGGGCCCTGAGGCTCCTGTACCTCCTTCCTGATGGTTGAGGGGGTAATAACTGTTCCTGAACCTGGTGGTGTTGGCCCTGAGGCTCCTGTACCTCATTCCTGATGGTTGAGGAGTAATAACTGTTCCTGAACCTGGTGGTGTGGGACCTGAGGCTCCTGTACCTCCTTACTGATGGTTCAGGGGTAATAACTGTTCCTGAACCTGGTGGTGTGGGACCTGAGGCTCCTGTACCTCCTTCCTGATGGTTGAGGGGTAATAACTGTTCCTGAACCTGGTGGTGTGGCATCTGAGGCTCCTGTACCTCCTTCCTGATGGTTGAGGGGTAATAACTGTTCCTGAACCCGGTTATGTGGGCCCTGAGGCTCCTGTACCTCCTTCCTGATGGTTGAGGGGGTTATAACTGTTCCGGAACCTGGTGGTGTGGGACCTGAGGCTCCTGTACCTCCTTCCTGATGGTTGAGGGGGTAATAATTGTTCCTGAACCTGGTGGTGTGGGCCCTGAGGCTCCTATACGTTCTTCCTGATGGTTGAGTGGTTATAACTGTTCCTGATCCTGGTAGTTTGGGTCCTGAGGCTCCTATACCTTCTTCCTGATGGCTGAGGGGTAATAACTGTTCCTGAACCTGGTAGTGTGGGTCCTGAGGCTCCTATACCTTCTTTCTGATGGTGGAGGGGTAATAACTGTCCCTGAACCTGGTGATGTTGGTCCTGAGGCTCCTGTTCCTCCTTCCTGATGGTTGAGGGGGTAATAACTGTTCCTGAACCTGGTGGTGTGGGACCTGAGGCTCCTGTACCTCCTTCCCCTTGGCAGCAGTGAGAAGAGAGCGTGACCTGGGTGTTGGGTGTCCTTGATGCTGGATGCTGCCTTCCGGCGTCAGCACTCCATGTAGATGTGCCAGGGCGGCCAAGGCACTCAGAGATAGCAGAGTCAGACATTCAACCAGGCCGCGGCAAATTCCCTCCTCCCTGTTCCCTTTCTCCCGTTATCAACACATTGTCAGCGTCCTGTCCCAGGGTCAAGGACAGGAACCTATACTTTATAAAGACAAGAGGTTTCGCAGATGCTGGACATCCGGACCAACATGCACAAGATGCTGGAGGAACTCAGTAGGCCAGGCAGCGCCTGTGGAAGTCAATAAACAGTTGACGTTTTAGGCTGATACCCTTCAGCGGGACTGGGAAGGGACGGGGAAGAAGCCAGACTAAGGAGTAGAGGGCAGAGGGGAAGGTGGACAAGTCAGAAGATGGTAGATGAGGCCAGGTGGGTGGGGGAGGGGGTTGAAGTGAGAAGCTAGGAGGAGATTGGTGGAAGAGGTAAAGGGCTGGAGAGGAAGTAATCTGATTAGAGAGGAGAGTGTACCATGGGAGAAGGGGAAGGAGGAGAGACACCAGGGGGAGGTGATGGGTGGGAAAGGTAAAGGGCTGGAGAAGAACAAATCTGATTGGAGAGGAGAGTGGACCATGGGAGAAAAGGAAGGAGAAGGGACATCAGGGGGAGGTGATGGGTGGGAAAGGTGAAGGGCTGGAGAAGAAGGAATCTGACAGGAGAGGAGAGTGGACCATGGGAGATAGGGAAGGTGGAGGGATATCAGGGGGAGGTGATAGGTGGAAGAGGTAAAGGGCTGGAGAAGCAGGAATCTGACAGGAGAGGAGAGTGGACCATGGGAGAAAGGAAAGGAGGAGGGGACCCAGAGGGAGGTGATTGGTAGGTGAGGACAGGTAGGAGGCTTGAGTGGAGAAATGAAGAAAAGGGAAGGGAGAAGGGGGGGAGAAAATTACCAGAATTTGGAGGAAGTGAAGTCCATGCCATCAGGTTGGAGGCTAACTAAATGAAATGTGAGGTGTTGCTCCTCCAGACTGAGGGTGGCCTCATCGTGACAGAAGACGGGGGCCGTGGACCAACACGTAGCAATGGGAATGGGGACTGGAGTTGAAGTGGAGGGGAAAAGTCGGGAGAGATCGACGCCCAAGCCATCGCTCCCCGCAGTGTGGTCACTGACAAGGGGACAGCCAGGTGACCCCAGTCAGCCGCTCGGGAGAGATTTGGCGAGGGCGCGGGTGCCGCCCACAAGGTGTCCGCAACCTGCCTACCGACTCACTTGGTTCTGAAATCGTCTGCGGCCAGTTTTGCGTTGTCGATCTGCAGTAGGACCTTGGCGTTGGCCAGCGAGGCGGCGTTGATCTGGAAAACACAAAGGCACGTCACTTGTTTCTGAACTGAGGGACGCATGGGCAACAAGGGCAGTGGATTTGGGGGGAGCAACAGGCAATTAAAAAAGACTGCTGAAGGATTTCAGTGAATCGGGAAGAGTCTATCAGCAGTTGACGTTCCTATCACCTGTTCTTCCCCCCCCCCACCTTGTTATTTAGTCCTGGGGGCGGGGCGGGGATAGAGGCAACTGCATTAGGAACATTTAAGAAACTCTTCGCTAACTCAGCCAGAGACTCATTCCACCGAGATGCAACACAGAGCGTCATAGGAAGTCATTCCTGCCTGTGGCCTTCAAACTTTACAACTCCTCCCTTGGAGGGTCAGACACCCTGAGCCAATAGGCTGGTCCTGGACTTATTTCCTGGCATAATTTACATATTATTATTTAATTATTAAGGTTTTATACTGCTATATCTATACTCTATTCTTGGTTGGTGCAACTGTAACGAAACCCAATTTCCCTCGGGATCAATAAAGTATGACTATGATTATGACTATAAGATGGTCTTACAAACTCTTAGATAAGATGGTTGAGATAGTCCGGGGGACAGACAACAGAGAGGCCATCTCTTGGACTTGGTCTGAGTCTTGTTATGAGACTCGGCATGCCAGCAGAGACTTTGGCAAGTTTCTGCAGATGTTCCGTGGCGAGCAATTGAGATGCGTCACCATCTGGTAGGGGAGTGGGGTGGGGGCTACTCTGCAGGATCGGGAAAAGCTACAGAAAGATGCACACTCAGCCAGCTCCATCTCGGGCGCGAGGGAGGGGTGCCTGATTTTAAGGTGATCGGAGGAAAGTATAGAGGGGGTGTCAGAGGTATTTTTTACACAGAGTTGTTGTGGGGGGGGCTGTGGAATGTGTTGCGAGGGGTGGTGGTCGAGGCAGATACATTAGAGGTATTTAAGAAACTCTTGCATAGGCACATGTGTCTGAGGGAAGGGTTGGATTGATCTGAAAGTAGGTTTTAAAAGGTTGGCACAACATTGTGGGCCGAAGGGCCTGTAATGTTCTATCAAATCATAGGAAATTGCCTTAATCCCATAGCTGCCAAAGGGATGTGACCTGGGAGTGATCATGGGGGGAGGGGGCAGAGGTTAAAATGGTCTGGGGATAGTCTATAGCGAAGCCGCCCATCTGAACCTTGTTACCAGGCTCGGTTGGTCACTCAGGACTCACTCAGATTTCCCCCGAGACGCCGTGGAGAGCATTCTAGATGGTTGCTCAGCCCGTCTGGTATGGGGAGGTCCAGAACGAGGGGTCACAGTTTGAGGATAAAGGGGAAGCCTTTTAGGACCGAGATTAGGAAAAACTTCTTCACACAGAGAGTGGTGAATCTGTGGAATTCTCTGCCACAGGAAACAGTTGAGGCCAGTTCATTGGCTATGTTTAAGAGGGAGTTAGATATGGCCCTTGTGGCTAAAGGGATCAGGGGGTATGGAGGGAAGGCTGGGTTCTGTGTTGGATGATCAGCCATGATCATAATAAATGGCGGTGCAGGCTCGAAGGGCCGAATGGCCTACTCCTGCACCTATTTTCTATGTTTCTATGTTTCTATCTGCACAGGTCAGAGTGGTGGTGGTGGGGAAGGTGAGAATGTGGCGTCCACCATTTAGGACCGCCTCCCCCCTCCCCTAGCCCCCATCACCCGGGATAAGCCCTCTTCTCATAGCTACCATCAGGGAGGAGGTACAGGAGCCTGAAGACACACACTCAACGATTCAGGAACAGCTCCTTCCCCTCTGCCATCAGGGAGGAGGTACAGGAGCCTGAAGACACACACTCAACGATTCAGGAACAGCTTCTTCCCCTCTGCCATCAGAGAGGAGGTACTGGAGCCTGAAGACACACACTCAACGATTCAGGAACAGCTTCTTCCCCTCTGTCATCAGGGAGGAGGTACAGGAGCCTGAAGACACACACTCAACGATTCAGGAACAGCTGCTTCCCCTCCGCCATCAGGGAGGAGGTACAGGAGCCTGAAGACACACACTCAGTGATTCAGGAACAGCTTCTTCCCCTCTGCCATCAGGGAGGAGGTACAGGAGCCTGAAGACACACACTCAACGATTCAGGAACAGCTTCTTCCCCTCTGCCATCAGGGAGGAGGTACAGGAGCCTGAAGACACACACTCAACGATTCAGGAACAGCTTCTTCCCCTCCGCCATCAGGGAGGAGGTACAGGAGCCTGGAGACACACAGTCAACAATTCAGGAACAACTTCTTCCCCTCTGCCATCAGGGAGGAGGTACAGGAGCCTGAAGACACACACTCAACGATTCAGGAACAGCTTCTTCCCCTCTGCCATCAGGGAGGAGGTACAGGAGCCTGAAGACACACACTCAACGATTCAGGAACAGCTTCTTCCCCTCCGCCATCAGGGAGGAGGTACAGGAGCCTGGAGACACACAGTCAACAATTCAGGAACAACTTCTTCCCCTCTGCCATCAGGGAGGAGGTACAGGAGCCTGAAGACACACACTCAACGATTCAGGAACAGCTGCTTCCCCTCCGCCATCAGGGAGGAGGTACAGGAGCCTGAAGACACACACTCAGTGATTCAGGAACAGCTTCTTCCCCTCTGCCATCAGGGAGGAGGTACAGGAGCCTGAAGACACACACTCAACGATTCAGGAACAGCTTCTTCCCCTCTGCCATCAGGGAGGAGGTACAGGAGCCTGAAGACACACACTCAACGATTCAGGAACAGCTTCTTCCCCTCCGCCATCAGGGAGGAGGTACAGGAGCCTGGAGACACACAGTCAACAATTCAGGAACAACTTCTTCCCCTCTGCCATCAGGGAGGAGGTACAGGAGCCTGAAGACACACACTCAACGATTCAGGAACAGCTTCTTCCCCTCTGCCATCAGGGAGGAGGTACAGGAGCCTGAAGACACACACTCAACGATTCAGGAACAGCTTCTTCCCCTCCGCCATCAGGGAGGAGGTACAGGAGCCTGGAGACACACAGTCAACAATTCAGGAACAACTTCTTCCCCTCTGCCATCAGGGAGGAGGTACAGGAGCCTGAAGACACACACTCAACGATTCAGGAACAGCTTCTTCCCCTCTGCCATCAGGGAGGAGGTACAGGAGCCTGAAGACACACACTCAACGATTCAGGAACAGCTTCTTCCCCTCCGCCATCAGGGAGGAGGTACAGGAGCCTGGAGACACACAGTCAACAATTCAGGAACAACTTCTTCCCCTCTGCCATCAGGGAGGAGGTACAGGAGCCTGAAGACACACACTCAACGATTCAGGAACAGCTTCTTCCCCTCCGCCATCAGGGAGGAGGTACAGGAGCCTGAAGACACACACTCACACACACACACACACTCAACATTTTAGGAACAGTTTCTTCCCCTCTGTTGTAATGTATAATTTTTCCCACAAAATATTAAATGTATTACAATATTCTTTTGCCGCAAGACAGCAAGGTTCACGACGTGGGCCAATGATATTGAATCCGATTTTGAATGGTGAGTTCGGAGATTGACTGACCTGGGCTCGGAGGTCCTGAATGGTCTTCCAGTAGGCGCCCAGGTCTTTGGTGCCGGCGGGAGACCTCTTCTCGTAGTACTCCCGGATCTGGAGCTCCAGCTGGCTGTTGGACTTTTCCAGGGCGCGCACGTTCGCCAGGTAACCGGCCAGGCGGTCGTTCAGGTTCTGCATAGTCAGCTTCTCGTTGATGGCGAACGGCTCCAGCATAGCCGAGCCGTGGCCGCCGTAGCCGCCGGAGTAGAACCCCCCGCTGTAGCCGCCGCCATAGCCGGAGGAGGAGATGCGGCTGTGCCGGGTCGAGGCGTTGTGGACGCTGGTGGCGCGTCGGGGTCTGACCGAGCCGCCCGCCACGCTGCTCCTCACCGTGCGGGACGAGCCGCCCAGGATCACGGAGCCGGACTTGCGCCCGGCTGCCCCGTAGCTTTGGTTCGAAAACGCGGAGTAGGACATTATCGACCCGGATGGGAGTCTCAGTACTCGGGAACACGAGTGGTGCCCGGACCAAGTGACCGGTGAACTTTAAGTACAAGATCTCCGGTGGGCGGTTCGGGAAGCTCCGCTGGGCTTCAGAATGCGAACGGTCAGGTTTGAGACGGCGAGGAGGGATTCGGGAGCGATGCCAGAATATGCCCATTGTTCCGTCCGGTAGAGCGACATACCAAGGAGCGTTATTGCCACGGGCACTTTGAAATTCTCATCTCGCCACTGGAATGTAAACAATTTGTTCACACAATATGCACCCATGCACAGAAGGATCCAATCCCCCAAGCAACTAACTCGAGGTCTCCTGACGTCTTGAACGTCGATTTCTCCAATTTCCAATTATTTCTTCATCTCATCTTCACGTCATCCCATCTTCACTACATCTCAACTTCACTTCATCTTCCTCCGGTGCCTTCTCTTCCTTCTCTTACTCCCTTGGTCCACTTCCTCTGCTATCAGATTCCTTCTTCTCCAGCCCTTTACCTCTTCCATCTATCACCTCCCTCTGGTGCCCCTCTTCCTCCCCTTTCTCCCACGGTCCACTCTCCTCTACTATCAGATTCCTTCTTCTCCAGCCCTTTCAGCATGATTCTCTGGCGTGTTATTTGACATCACCATTATGTGTTGTGTCATACCACTTCATCGTTATGTGCTGTGTCGTGTGACACCTCCCTGATGGCAGAGGGGAAGAAGCTGTTCCTGAATCGTCGAGTGTGTGTCTTCAGGCTCCTGTACCTCCTCCCTGATGACAGAGGGGAAGAAGCTGTTCCTGAATCGTTGAGTGTGTGTCTTCAGGCTCCTGTACCTCCTCCCTGATGGCAGAGGGGAAGGAGCTGTTCCTGAATCACTGAGTGTGTGTCTTCAGGCTCCTGTACCTCCTCCCTGATGGCAGAGGGGAAGAAGCTGTTCCTGAATCGTTGAGTGTGTGTCTTCAGGCTCCTGTACCTCCTCCCTGATGGCAGAGGGGAAGAAGCTGTTCCTGAATCGTTGAGTGTGTGTCTTCAGGCTCCTGTACCTCCTCCCTGATGGCAGAGGGGAAGAAGCTGTTCCTGAATCGCTGAGTGTGTGTCTTCAGGCTCCTGTACCTCCTCCCTGATGGCAGAGGGGAAGAAGCTGTTCCTGAATCGTTGAGTGTGTGTCTTCAGGCTCCTGTACCTCCTCCCTGATGGCAGAGGGGAAGAAGCTGTTCCTGAATCGTTGAGTGTGTGTCTTCAGGCTCCTGTACCTCCTCCCTGATGGCAGAGGGGAAGAAGCTGTTCCTGAATCATTGATTGTGTGTCTTCAGGCTCCTGTACCTCCTCCCTGATGGTAGCAATGAGAAGTTGGTATGTCCTGGTGGGGGGGGGTGGGGTGCTAAATATGGAATCTACCTTTCTGAGGCACCTCCTGACAAAGACCACCTGTCTTCTCCCAGGTTCTCACTACACCTCACCTTCCCGCTCACCTGGTCTCACTCATCACCTGCCAGCCTGTACTACACTGGAGAAAGGACAATTTTAGAAACTTAGAAAACCTACAGCACAATACAGGTCCCATACACTCAACATGGCTTTGTGTATGGTAGGTCATGTCTAATCAATCTTATAGGGTTCTTCAAGGATGTTACCGGAGAAGCTGATGAAGACAAGGCAGTGGATGTTGTCTACATGGACTTTAGCGAGGCATTTGACAAGGTCCAGCATGGGAGGTTGGTCAAGAAGGTTCAGTCATTTGGCATTCAGGATGAGGTGGGGTGTCGCAGGGATCAGTGCTGGGTTCGTTGTTGTTTGTCAATCAACGATCTGGATGATAATGTTGTTAGCTGGATCAGCAAATTTGTGGATGACAACAAGACTGGGGGGGGGCAGGGTGGGTAGTGGACGGCGAGGAAGGCTACAGTGGGATCTGGACCAGCTGGAAAATGGCAGATAGAATTTAACGCAGACGAGTGTGCAAGGCATTGCACTTTGGTAGGATCAGCCAGGGTAGGTCTTACACAGTGAACGGTCAAGCGCTGTGGAGCGTAGTAGAACAAAGGGATCTGGCAATACAGGTCTATATTTCATTGAAATTGCCATCACAGGTAGATAGGGTCCTAAAGGAAGGTTTTGGCACATTGGCCGTCATAAATCAAAGTATTGATTACTGGAGTTGGGATGGTATGTGAAGTTGTGCAAAATGTTTGAAACCTAATTTGGAGTACTGTGTGCAGTTTTTTAGCCATCTGCCTCCAGGAAAGATGTAAATCAAGTTGGCAGATGGCAGAGAAAATTCACAAGGACGTTGCCAGGACTGGAGGACCTGAGTTACAGGGAAAGATTGAGTAGGTTAGGGCTTTATTCTTTGGAACACAGGAGATCCAGGGGAGATTTGATAGAGGTTATACAAAATTATGAAGGGTGTAGTCAGGGCAAATGCAAGCAGGCTTTTTCCAGCAACACACATAAAAGTTGCTGGTGAACGCAGCAGGCCAGGCAGCATCTCTAGGAAGAGGTGCAGTTGACGTTTCAGGTCGAGACCCTTCGTCAGGACTAACTGAATGAAGAGTGAGTAAGGGATTTGAAAGTGGGAGGGGGAGGGGGAGGGGGGGATCCAAAATGATAGGAGAAGACAGGAGGGGGAGGGATGGAGCCAAGAGCTGGACAGGTGATTGGCAAAAGGGATACGAGAGGATCATGGGACAGGAGGTCCGGGAAGAAAGACAAGTGGGGGGGGGGACCCAGAGGATGGGCAAGGGGTATAGTGAGAGGGACAGAGGGAGAAAAAGGAGAGAGAGAGAAAGAATGTGTGTAAAAAAATGAGTAACAGATGGGGTACGAGGGGGAGGCGGGGCATTAGCGGAAGTTAGAGAAGTCAATGTTCATGCCATCAGGTTGGAGGCTACCCAGATGGAATATAAGGTGTTGTTCCTCCAACCTGAGTGTGGCTTCATCTTTACAGTCGAGGAGGCTGTGGATAGACATGTCAGAATGGGAATGGGATGTGGAATTAAAATGTGTGGCCACTGGGAGATCCTGCTTTCTCTGGCGGACAGAGCGTAGATGTTCAGCAAAGCGGTCTCCCAGCCTGCGTCGGGTCTCGCCAATATATAAAAGGCCACATCGGGAGCACCGGACGCAGTATATCACCCCAGTCGACTCACAGGTAGACAGGCTTTTTCCGCAGAGGTTGGGTGGGGCTGCAACTAGAGGTCGTGGGTTAAGGGTGAAGGGTGAAAGGTGAAAGGTTTAATGGGGAGCTGGAGGGGGAAACTTCTTCACTCAGAGGGCGGTGAGAGTCCAAAGCTCACTTAGCTCTCCGGTTGGACAGGACTCAGCGGAGGTGAGCTATCAGAATGAGTTGGACTACTGTAAACGCCAGCGCTCGGCGGAAAAACGACACCCGGTTTTTTACGCACTGATGGCGTCACCTCGACTGGTGACGAGACGTTTGCGACCAAGCCTCCAGGCTCGGCGAACTACCCTGTAAACAGGTACGTCTAGGTGAGTGGACTTGCCAAGGTGGGATGGCGTTCTTGATGGTGGTGTAAACAGTGTTCAAGTGTGTAGGGTCCTCTGGTTCCACGTCAGATTCAGACTCAGAACCACCAGGCTGATTCCAGAGATGAGGGGGTTGAGACTATGCGGAGAGATTGAGTCACCTGGGACTGTACTCACTGGAATTCAGAAGGATGAGAGGAGATCTTATAGGAGATCTAAAATTATGGAAGGGATAGATAAGATAGAGGCAGGAAAGTTGTTTCCACTGGTAGGTGAGACTAGAACTAGGGGACATAGCCTCTAGATTCGGGGGAGTAGATTTAGGATGGAGATGAGGAGAAACTGCTTTTCCCGGAGAGTGGAGAATCTGTGGAATTCTCTGCCCAGGGAAGCAGTGGAGGCTACCTCAGTAAGTATAATTAAGACAAGGCTGGATAGATTTTTGCACAGGAGGGGAATTAAGGGTTATGGGGAAAGGGCAGGTAGGTGGAGATGAGTCCATGGTCAGATCAGCCATGATCTTACTGAATGGCATAGCAGGCTCGACAGGCCAGATGGCCGACTCCTGCTCCTATTTCTTATGTTCTTTAATATCACCAGCATACGTCACAAAATTTGTTAACTTAGTGGCAGAAGTACAATGCAATACGTGATAAATATAGAAAAAACTGAATTACAGTAAATATATATATATATATTTATAGGAGGAGAAGATGGCGGCGCGACGCAGCTCGCAGTGGCCACTCCGGTGGTGATGTCTGTTATCTGTCAAGTAGGGTGCCGTGCACAATCCTGATTTGATGAAGACGGACGTGAGTGCATGGAGGAACATCTGGAGAAACTTCTGAAATGCCCGCTTCACTGCTGCTGCTACTGTGTGGTCCGGAGTCTCCGGAGGGGAAGGCCCCGGGTCCTCAGCTTTGCTGTTGCTCGGCGGCCGAGGCGGGGTCGAAGCGCTTGGCAGAGATGGTGCTCGGTGCTCGGTGTCGGAGAGGCTGGTCGGAGTGCTCGGCAGAGGATGGTGCTCGGAGAGGCTGTGTCGGAGGGCTGGTCGGAGGCTCGAAGTTTTTGGACAGACTCAGAGTCCGCCGTGGTCGGGTGCTTCCAATGCATTGGCAAGTTGGCGGCGCTTGGAGGTTTATGGTGGGGAGAGTTCCTCCCTTCTGCCGCCTGCGTGAGATGATGGGGCTATCGGGATTTTGAGACTTTTTTTTACCATGCCCATGGTCTGTTCTTTATCAAATTACAGTATTGCTTTGCACTGTTGTAACTATATGTTATAATTATGTGGTTTTGTCAGTTTCAGTCTTGGTTTGTCCCGTGTTTTCTTGTGATATCATTCTGAAGGAACGTTGTATCATTTTTTTAATGCATGCATTTCTAAATGACAATAAACGAGGACTGAGTGTCCTCATAATCTAATCTAATCTATATATGAATATTAAGTAGTTAAATAGTGCAAAAACAGAAATAATTTTTAAAAAGTGAGGGAGTGTTGATGGGTTCATTGTCCATTCAAAAATAGGATGGCAGAGGGGAAGGAGTTGTTCCTGAATCGCTGAGTGTGTGTCTTCAGGCTCCTGTACCTCCTCCCTGATGGCAGAGGGGAAGAAGCTGTTCCTGAATCGTTGAGTGTGTGTCTTCAGGCTCCTGTACCTCCTCCCTGATGGCAGAGGGGAAGAAGCTGTTCCTGAATCGTTGAGTGTGTGTCTTCAGGCTCCTGTACCTCCTCCCTGATGGTAGCAATGAGAAGAGGGCATATCCTGGGTGATGGGGTCCTTAATGATGGACGCTGCCTTTTCGAGGCACTTCTCCCTGAAGACATCTTGGATACTATGGAGGCTGGTACCCATGATGGATCTTTTAAACTTTCCCATAGTTTCTTTCAGTCCTTTGCAGTAGCCCACACCCCATGTCAGACGCTGATACGGCCTGTCAGAACGATCTCCACAGTATATCTTTAGAAGTTTTCGAGTGTTTTTGGTGACAAAGCAAACCTGCTCAAACTCCTAATGAAACATAGCTGCCGTCTTGCCTCCTTTGTAGCTGCATCGATATGCCAGGACCAGGTTAGATCCTCAGAGACATTGGCACCACGGTTGGTGGTAGCAAGGCAGAGGCTTCTTCAAACTGGCCTGTTTGAAGTCCCTCTGTGATGATCGCGAAGGCGTCAGGGTGTGCCTTGGCGTGACTGTCGATCAGCTCCTCCCGAGCCTGCCTGACGTCGGCCAGGGGTGGAACGTACGCGGCAGATAGAGGTAGGAAGCGGGAAACCTCCCCGGCAGGCTGAGTGGACAATCTCCCTGATTGGGGCACGTCTCGGGTTGAGGGGAAAGGGGGCCAGGACCAGCGCACCCATGCCCCATCGCGAAACAAACTCCGACGCCCCCACCTTTCCCTGACGCCACTGTCCAAACCGTGGTGAATCAGGCAGCTCCATTCAGCAGGCCACCTCCTTCCCTTGCTCGAGGTCAAACTCCCAGAGTGGGTGATCCAATGCTCTGTCAGACGGTGGGTTAGCCTGACAGATGGAAAAGAGAGTCCGAGGATCTCCCAGACCCTCCTTGAAGAAATCTGGCATCCCCACTAATTCCTGAGAACTTCTTAACCTTGAACTGCTCAATACGGGGAGAGAAGCATTCAGGGTGGTGTCGAGAACCTTGTGCCAGGAACCCACATATGACTATAAAAACATTTTGGGGTGGCCGATTTGCCCCAGTGTCTACTCTGCCATTCCATCGTGGCTGATTTACTATCCCTCTCAACCCCATTCTCCTGCCTTCTCCCCGTAACCTTTGAGACCCGGACTAATGAAGAACCCATCAACCTCCACTTTAAATACACCCAATGACTTGGCCACCACAGCTGTCCGTGTCAATGAATTCCACAGATTCACCATCCTCTGGTTGAAGAAATTCCTTCTCATCTCTGTTCTAAAGGGACGTCCCTCTTTTCTGATGCTGTGTCCTCTGGTCCTAGACTCCCCCACTTTAGGAAACATCCTCTCCCCATTCACTCTATCTGTGTCCTCTGGTCCTAGACTCCCCCCACTATAAGAAACATCCTCTCCACATCCACTCTATCTGTGTCCTCTGGTCCTAGACTCCCCCACTATAGGAAACATCCTCTCCACATCCACTCCATCTGTGTCCTCTGGTCCTAGACTCCCCCACTATAGGAAACATCCTCTCCACATCCACTGTATCTGTGTCATCTGGTCCTAGACTCTCGCACTATAGGAAACATCCTCTCCACATCCACTCTATCTGTGCCCTCTGGTCCTAGACTCCCCCACTGTAGGAAACATCCTCTCCACATCCACTCTATCTGTGTCCTCTGGTCCTAGACACCCCCACTATAGGAAACACCCTCTCCACATCCACTCTATCTGTGCCCTCTGGTCCTAGACTCCCCCCACTACAGGAAACATCCTCTCCACATCCACCTTATCTGTGTCCTCTGGTCCTAGACTCCCCCACTATAGGGAACATCCTCTCCACATCCACTCTATCTGTGCCCTCTGGTCCTAGACTCCCCCACTATAGGAAACATCCTCTCCACATCCACTCTATCTGTGTCCTCTGGTCCTAGACACCCCCACTATAGGAAACATCCTCTCCACATCCACTCTATCTGTGTCTTCTGGTCCTAGACTCCCTCACTATAGGAAACATCCTCTCCACATCCACTCTATCTGTGTCCTCTGGTCCTAGACTCCCCCACTATAGGAAACATCCTCTCCACATCCACTCTATCTGTGTCCTCTGGTCCTAGACTCCCCCCACTATAGGAAACATCCTCTCCACATACTCTCTATCATTTCAATATTGGACAGGTTTCCATGATATTCCCTTTTCGTTCTTCTAAGTTCCAGCGAGTTCAGGTTCCGGAGCCATCAGACGCTTCTCGTACATTAACCCTTTCGTTCCCTACGTAAAGAGATCACCACCTGACCGGCCCACCCTTCCTGAACTCCGTCCACCTCCGGCCTTTGTGTTAAAGTCCCGTGACTGGTGAGCCTGGAGTCCGAGGCCTCTTGTCCGGTGATTGGCAGGTCCTGGGGTCGAAGCTGAGGACTGAGGCCAAGAGTTTCGAGACCGGAAGTCTGGGAAACAAGGCCTGCTGGCCAGAGCCCCGGGACTGGGCTTTTTGCGGGCTGCCCGTTTATACTGCACGTGGTTTATAATGGCCTCCTTCAGCTTTCAGAGTTGCCTTTCCTGTTGCCGACAGGCCGGAGGGAGGTACGTTGCTTTTTGTGCGAGGAAGAGGTTGGGGATTTGGGGTCTGATGGTCTTCCTGGCCTTTCTCTGCGTGCCGGTGATCCGTTAGTCTTTTGAGTGGGAGGGGGCGGGTTGGTGGGTTCGATGTTATTGTCACTGTTCGTTTTTGCAAGCGAGGGGTTTGGGGTTCAATGTTATTGTCACTGTTTGTTTTTGTGAGGGAGGGGACTGGGAGTTTGATTTCGCGAGGGGGGGGTTCGAGGTTCGATTTCACGAGGGAGGGGGTTGGGAGTTCAATGTTATTGTCGCTGTTCATTTTTGCGAGGGAGGGGGTTTGGGGATTCAATGTTCTGGCTGCCATTGTCTGCAAGGGCGATATGTTAGTTTTTTGTGCTGGGGGGGAGGGCGGTGTTGGAGTTTGCGAGTTTTTGCTGCTTTTTCCTTTGCTTTTATATGTGGAGCTGGGTGTGTGTGTGTGGGGGGGGCGGGCGCAGGGGGATTATCTCTTATCTTTAAATAACTCCCACGGTCTTTCTGTATTTCGTGGCTATCTGGAGAAGACGAGTGGGGCCTGGGGTACTACCTAACCAGACACCGTCACGGACAGTTAGAAGAACGAGGGAACCTCATTTGAAACCTATCGGTCATTGAAAGGGCTGGAGTAGATGTGGAGAGGGTGTTTCCCGCTACTTTTCGTATCGTCAAAACATCAATTCAAGGAATGGCGCGGGGAGCCTGAAGTGTGGGTGTAACTTCAGCTTTACTTTAAGCAAGGCCAGCCCGTGTCATGTGACGGCTTGCGCAGTTAACGTATTTTACGCATCACCCATTACGGATTACTTTAAATGAGCAAGAATGCTTTATCAAACAATGTATGTACAAGATCACTCAAATATTATTGAAATATTAAACGCAGAACACTCTTTAGATTAGATTATTAGATTAGATTATGTGGACACACAGTCCTCTTTTATTGTCATTTAGTAATGCATGCATTAAGAAATGATACAATTTGTTCCTCCAGAATGATATCACAGAAACACAAGACAAACCAAGACTAAAAAAACTGGCAAAAACCACATAATTATAACATATAGTTACAACAGTGCAAAGCAAAACTGTAATTTGATGAAGAACAGACCATGGGCACTTAAAAAAAAGTCTCAAAGTCTCTCGAAAGTCCCATCATCTCACGCAGACGGTAGAAGGAAGAGAAACTCTCCCTGCCATGAGCTTCCAGCGCCGCAAACTTGCCGATGCAGCACCCTGGAAGCACCCGACCACAGTCCGACTCTGAGTCCGTCCGAAAACTTCGAGCCTCCGACCAGCCCCTCCGACACCGAGCACCGAGCACCATCTCTGCCGAGCGCTTTGACCCCGGCCCCAGAAACACGCAACAGGCAACAGGCAGAGCCGAGGACTCGGGGCCTTCCCCTCCGGAGATTCTCGATCGCACAGTAGCAGCGGCAGCGAACCAGGCATTTCGGAAGTTTCTATAGATGTTCCTCCGAGCTTCACGTCTGTCTCTATTAAATCAGGATTGTGCACGGCCTCCTACTTCACAGATACGATATCATTTGGAGCGGCCATGTGCGCTGCGTCGAGCCGCCATCTTCTCCTCCCCTGGCTGTCTTCCCTGCTTAGTTAGAAACTCCAACTCAATAGACTATCCATCTCAGCAGTATAACACGACTATCACATACAGACACAGTAAAACACGACTATCACATACAGACATCCACAGTATAATCAATTTTAAACCGTCCGTTCAAGCTTAAAGATTTAATCGGTGTCAAGGATTTCCTACTCTTGAGGGATAACACCTTTACTTTCTAGGGAGGCCAGTTGGCTTGACAAGAGAGATTTGTGGCTGTGAAATGACGTCACGTTCTGGGAGCTCCTCTGCGGTGTCTGGAGCAGTTGACGTTGAGACTGCCAGACGGCGCCAGACGCCTCGTCTGATGCAGCTTCGAAACACGAAACTAGGTCAGAGGAAGTCACGGGAGTCCGGTGGCGGGAGAGTCCGGGCCCGAGGGCACAGCCTCGGAATACCGAAGGACGTCACTTTGAAGCAGAGATAAGGGGAAATTTCTTCAGCCAGAGGGTTGGTGAATCTGTGGAATTTGTTGCCACAGACGGCCGTGGAGGCCGAGTCATTAGGTGTATATACATCGGAGGTTGACTAATCAAGGCGTCAAAGGTTACAGGGAGAAGGCAGGAGAACGGGGTTGAGAGGGATAGTAAGTCAGCCACGATGGAATGGTGGAGCAGACTCAATGGGCCGAATGGCCTCATACTTCTCCAATGTCTTGTGGTCTTATCGTCACAAATGCAACCGGAGTTTGCAAATATGGTTCTGGAACTTTCTCCCCCATCTCCCCCCGCCCCCTCTTACCTTAGGAAAATCCTTAGCTGAGCTGTTTCGATGAGTAGCTAGCCCCTGCTGGTGGGAGTGCTAAGGCAGCTTCAAAGACCATAAATTGGAGAAGACCACAAGACCATCTAAGCCATTTGGCCCATGGAGTCTGCTCCGCCGATTCAGCATGGCTGATCCATTTCCCGCTCAGCCCCAATCTCCTGCCTTCTCCCCGTATCCCTTCACGCCCTGACTGATGAAGAAACTATCAACCTCTGCCTGAAACTCTTGCAGCTTAATGTGAAAAAGACTAAGGAGCTGGTGGTAGACCTGAGGAGAGCTAAGGTACCGGTGACCCCTGTTTCCATCCAGGGGCTCAGTGTGGACATGGTGGAGGATTACAAATACCTGGGGATACGAATTGACAATAAACTGGACTGGTCAAAGAACACTGAGGCTGTCTACAAGAAGGGTCAGAGTCATCTCTATTTCTTGAGGAGACTGAGGTCCTTTAACATCTGCCGGACGATGTTGAGGATGTTCTACGAGTCTGTGGTGGCCAGTGCTATCATGTTTGCTGTTGTGTGCTGGGGCAGCAGGCTGAGGGTAGCAGACACCAACAGAATCAACAAACTCATCCGTAAGGCCAGTGATGTTGTGGGGATGGAACTGGACTCTCTGACGGTGGTGTCTGAAAAGAGGATGCTGTCCAAGTTGCACGCCATCTTGGACGATGTCTCCCATCCACTACAGAATGGACTGGGTGGGCACAGGAGTACATTCAGCCAGAGACTCATTCCACCGAGATGCAACACAGAGCGTCATAGGAAGTCATTCCTGCCTGTGGCCATCAAACTTTACAACTCCTCCCTTGGAGGGTCAGGCACCCTCAGCCAATAGGACTTATTCCCTGGCATAATTTACGTATTACTATTTAACTATTTATGGTTTTATTACTATTTATTATTTATGGTGCAACTGTAATGAAAACCAATTTCCCCCGGGATCAATAACTTATGACTATGACTGTGACTAAGCCTCCACAGCCAACTGTAGCAACGAATTCCAGAGATTCACCACCCCTCCAGCTAAAGAACTTCCTCCTCACCTCCACTGTAAAGGGACATCCCTCTATTCCGAGGCTGTGCCCTCCGGTCTCAGACTCCCGCCACCACAGGAAGCATCCTCTCCAGGCTCACTCTCCTTCACCATTCGATAGCTTTCAATGATAGCTTTCCTCATTCTTCTGAATTCTAGTGAACTCCGTCCCAGAGTCATCAAACCCTCCTCACATGACACCCCTTGCAATCCCAGAATCGTTTTTGTCAACCTCCTTTGAACCCTCTCCAATGTCAGCCCATTAGTGAGGGTACAGAGAAGATTTACAAAAATGTTGCCTGGGTTTCATCACCTAAGTTACAGAGAAAGGTTGAACAAGTTGGGTCTTTATTCTTTGGAGCATAGAAGGTTGAGGGGAGACTTGACGGAGGTATTTAAAATTATGAGGGGGATTGATAGAGTTGACGTGGATAGGCTTTTTCCATTGAGAGTGGGGGAGATTCAAACAAGAGGACATGAGTTGAGAGTTAGGGGGCAAAAGTTTAGGGGTAACATGAGGGGCAACTTCTTTACTCAGAGAGTGGTAGCTGTGTGGAACGAGCTTCCAGCAGAAGTGGTTGAGGTAGGTTCGATGTTGTCGTTTAAAGTTAAATTGGATAGCTGTATGGACAGGAAAGGAATGGAGGGTTATGGGCTGAGTGCAGGTCGGTGGGACCAGGTGAGAGTAAGAGTTCGGCATGGACTGGAAGGGCTGAGATGGCCTGTTTCCGTGCTGTAATTGTTATATGGTTATATCCTTTCTTAGATAAGGGGCCCTAAACTGGTTACAATACTCCAAGTGAGGCCTGACCTTATAAAGCCTCAGCATTACATCCTTGCTTTTACATTATAGTCCTCTTGAAATGAATGCCAGCATCACATGTGGCCTTCTCACCACAGACGGCGAATTAAACTCCAGGGCAATCCCGCATGGGGACTCCCTGTGCACCTCCTGCTTTTTAAAGTTCTCTCTCCGTTCAGGAAGTAGACTACCCTTCCACTTCTTCTGCCAAAGTGCATGCCCGTTCATCTCCCCGACGCTGTATTCCGAAGAGACTTGGACAGCTATGTGGAGAGCAAAGGTGCAGAAGAATGGGCCAAACCGGGGAAAGGCTCATTTAGGCGGTCATTTCGGTTGGCAAGGGCTAGATGGGCCGAAGGGCCTGTTCCCATTCTGCCTGACTCTGGGTGACTCAGGATCAGGGATCAACATTAGTCCTTGTTTTGCACTAACGTGGATTAGGAGTGTCTGCTCTGGTGTGTCTGTCAGGGCATGGTAGGCAACAACACTTAAAAAAAAACCCAACATTCAACAATTGCAAAGAAAAATAAATTTAGAGATTAAAGAATTGAATGACTTTATTACTTACATCCCTCAAATTCATGAGGAGAAAGAATCTTTATGTTCCGTCTCCGTCTAAACGTGCAATTGATAGTGATAGACATCTGGAGAAATTTCTGGAATGCCTGGTTCGCCGCTGTTGTTACTGTGTGAACGAGAATCTTCCGGAGGGAAGGCCCCAAAATCCCCGGCTTTGCCTGCTGAGGCTGAGGTCGAAGCGTTTGGATAGAGATGGTGCTCGGTGCCGGGTGTCGGAGGGCTGAGCAGAGCTCGAAGTTTTCGGACGACTCAGAGTCGGACTGTAGTCGGGCATGGCAGGGAGAGTTTTCCTTCCTTCTCCCGTCTGCGTGAGGTGTGGGACATTTGAGAAACTTTGAACTCTTTTACTGTGCCCATGGCCTGTTCTTCATCAAGTTATGGTATTGTTGCACTGTTGTAACTATATGTTACAATTATGTGGTTTTTGTTAGTTTTTCAGTCTTGATCTGTCCTGTGTTTCTGTGATACCACACCGGAGGAAATATTGTATCATTTCTTAATGCATGCATTACTAAATGATAATAAAAGAGGACTACGCGTCCTCATAATCTAATCTAATCAAATCTATAATAAATAGTGTGTCAATAGGACGGTCAATATAACAGAAATATAGTTGTATCAGCATGAATTAATAACAGTAATTATACTAATTTATAATAATTTATAATAAATAGAACATTCAATGTAACATAGAAATACACTCAAGTCAGTGTGAGTTCATCAGTCTGATGGCCTGGTGGAAGAAGCTGTCCCGGAGCCTGTTGGTCCTGGCTTTTATGCTGCGGTACCGTTTCCCGGATGGTAGCAGCTGGAACAGTTTGTGGTTGGGGTGACTCAGGTCCCCAGTGATCCTTCTGGCCCTTTTTACACACCTGTCTCTGTGGATGGCCTGAATCATGGGAAGTTCACATCTACAGATGCGCTGGGCTGTCCGCACCACTCTCTGCAGAGTCCTGCGATTGAGGGAGGTACAGTTCCCGTACCAGGCAGTGATGCAGCCAGTCAGGATGCTCTCAATTGTGCCCCTGTAGAAAGTCCTTAGTTCTCAGTGTGAGTGAGGAATAAAACCAAGATAAATACCAGCGTGTGATTACAATGTAAACAACATTTTAGAAAGTGTTATTTAAAGTGTGTACAGTGCAGTGACTGGGGGAATAGAGGGGGGTGGGGAGGTCTAACTAGGTTTACTAAAATGTTACCTGGGTTTCATTTCCTAAGTTACAGAGAAAGGTTGAACAAGTTGGGTCTTTATTCTTTGGAGCGTAGAAGGTTGAGGGGGGACTTGATAGAGGTGTTTAAAATTATGAAGGGGATTGACAGAGTTGACTGGTTAGACTTTTCCCATTGAGAGTGGGGGAGATTCAAACAAGAGGACATGGGTTGAGAGTTAAAGGGCAAAAGTTTAGGGGTAACATGAGGGGGAACTTCTTTACTCAGAGAATGGTAGCTGGGTGGAACGAGCTTCCAGCAGAAGTGGTTGAAGCAGGTTCAATGTTGTCGTTTAAAGTTAAATTGGATAGATATATGGACAGGAAAGGAATGGAGGGTTATGGGCTGAGTGCAGGTCGGTGGGACTAGGTGAGAGTAAGAGTTCGGCACGGACGAGAAGGGCCGAGATGGCCTGTTTCCGTGCTGTAATCGTTGTATGGTTATAGAACGGTTGATCAGATTAACTGTCTTGGTGGTGGGGGAAGAAACTTTTCAGACGGCGTGAAGTGCCTGTTCTGGTAGCCCTACCGTGCTTTGCGGAAGGGAGGTTTTGGAAAAGGCGCTCTGCTGCGTAGGTAGTGAAGTGTTTTTTTTCCCGCTTGCTCACGTCTTTGTCCTGGAGATGTACAAGTCTTGTGGTGGCGGTAGACAGCGGCCTTTCCCGCGGACCTGACGGCTCGCTGAGTCGAGGCTGTTTGTCGGTCGGGGGGTCGACGTGGAGGTGGCGTCCCGGCTTGTCTACGTGATCCCAAAGGGACGGCGGAGACCGATCCAGTTTGGCACCAGGAGTTGCCGGTCGGCGTGGAACTCAACGCAGCCCTTAGGGACTCCAGCTCCGGACTCCCCCACCCCCCGCCCAACCCCACCCCCGAAGACTTCTCCCCGTGAGTGTGTGCAAACGCAAGGCAGCAGGAGGTTGGAGATCAGAGTTTTCCTTCTGCTGGATGACCAGACGAGCCCCGTCTGCGCGGAGCGACTGGTTTTAAGGCGCCAGTGACCCGCCTTTGCCCCCTTCTCCTGTCGGTAGAAACGGCTCCACCGGGCTTAGTAGCTAAGCCACAGGTGAAGGCCCGGACCAGGACTTTGTTGTCACGGGCTTTTGCAGACACGTTGGGAGCACTTGGTAGCTAGAGCGAGTTTGTCCACATTAATCACACCCCCGCCCCACAGCTATAACAACTTAAGTACACTTTGATGTAGTTTTTGTACTCTGCAACAAACAGTGATGGCCGACGTGAGGATGCTCTCCACGGGTTGGCAAGTATCTGGGGAGGTTACAATGTGCAGCCTTGCCTGTTCTCACAGGGGAACGTCTAAAAATAACATCACGTCGGTGACATACCGGTGGCTCGCCCTTTCGGCGGAATGCTGAGCCCGGCCCTCTCCAGAAATGTCGCTCTTCCTGACTAGTTGGTCGGGGGTCGCTTCGTTGCAGCGCGACAACGCCCCAAAGTCACAGATGGGCAGGGGCGGCCACCGGGGAGTGGTTCGGCGAGTTCCTGCAGATTCCTCGCCGGAGCGAAAATACCTCGGCTTGCCAAATGTCCTCACGGCCGCGGGGGATCATGTCAAGTCCGCCAGCCCGGCTGCGAGTGGAGCGGGGTTGGGTACTGGGCTAGCAAACCCCCCCTCCCCCATCCCGTTAAAAAAAAAACTCAGAGGTACAGAATGCCCGAAAGACCTCGTCCCTGGGAGAGGAAGGATGCCTCCACCGGCCCAGGACTGGCGAGCTGCGGGCGGCGGCCGACTTTGCTCCACGGAGGTGGGGGCGGGGGGTGGCTGTTTCCGGGCAGGAGGTTCCAAAGTTCGGGCTGGCGGCTGCGCTTTTGCCAGCTTGGGCACCGGTGACCACACGTCCGCGTACTTTCCCCAAGTGCGCTTGGTGGGAGGGGGGCGGGGTGGGGTTCGTCCCGAAAGAGGCTACCCCCCCCGTATTCAAAGCTAGGATGGGGAATAGCTTCTTTCCCCCCCGCCCCCCCGCATCCCCCGGGGGCTGCGAGACAGCTGGACTTCACCCCGGATCTCATCACGCACGAAGTGGCCAGTGGCGTGAGGCAGCCTACATTTCGGGTCAAGAAGAGTTGCGGCCGTTGGGGTCCACGGGAGATTCACCCCATCACGCTCGGAGGCGCGAACCTTCGCCGCAGAGGCTGACCCCGGCACCGGGTCATCCGTGGACAACCCCCCTCGAACGCGCCTCCTCCCCCCACCCCCCTCAGGAGAACTCGATGAGGAGATGCCGGACCCAGTCGGCTGGGCAGTCTCCTTTAAAGAGGGAGCAACTGGGCGGGGGACAAGAACTCAAAGGGTCACCACCCTCGCCACCACAGACCGTCCCAAACCCGGCTGCGAGAGGAGGAGGGTTGGCCGTGGGGCTAACAACCCCCCCGCCCCCGCCATCCCGTAAAAGCCCACTGCTACTGAGACACCAACAGAAGCTCCAAAGTCCTCGTCCCTGGGAGAGGGAGGATCTTCCCCTGGAAGACGGATAAAGTCATGTGGTGGCCGTGAAGGATCCCACCCACCCGGTCTGTCCCACTCCCATCGGGGACCACCAGACTCAAAAACAGCGACTCTCCCCAAGCAGTGAGGCTGATCAACACCTCACTCACTGACCCACCCCTCCACACCCCCAATAAACCACCGACCCACCCCTCCACACCCCCAATCACCCACCGACCCACCCCTCCACACCCCAATCACCCACCGACCCACCCCTCCACACCCCTAATCACCCACTGACCCACCCCTCCACACCCCCAATCACCCACTGACCCACCCCTCCACACACCCAATCACCTACCGACCCACCCCTCCACACCCCCAATCACCCACTGACCCACCCCTCCACCCCCCCAATCACCCACTGACCCACCCCTCCACACCCCCGATAACCCACTGACCCACCCCTCCACACCCCCAATCACCCACTGACCCACCCCTCCACACCCCCAATCACCCACCGACCCACCCCTCCACACCCCCAATCACCCACTGACCCACCCCTCCACACCCCCGATCACCCACTGACCCACCCCTCCACACCCTCAATCACCCACTGACCCACCCCTCCACACCCCCGATCACCCACTGACTCACCCCTTCATACCCCCAATCACCCACTGACCCACCCCTCCACAACCCCGATCACCCACTGACCCACCCCTCCACACTCCCAATCACCCACCGACCCACCCCTCCACACCCCCAATCAACCACTGACCCACCCCTCCACACCACCAATCACCCACTGACCCACCCCTCCACACCCCCAATCACCCACTGACCCACCCCTCCACACACCCCCAATCACCCACTGACCCACCCCTCCACACCCCCAATCACCCACCGACCCACCCCTCCACACCCCCAATCACCCACCGACCCACCCCACCACACCCCCAATCACCCACCGACCCATACCTCCACACCCCCAATCACACACTGACCCACCCCTCCACACCCCCAATCACCCACTGACCCACCCCTCCTCACCCCCAATAAACCACCGACCCACCCCTCCACACCCCCAATCACCCACCGACCCACCCCTCCACACCCCCAATCACCCACTGACCCACCCCTCCACACCCCCAAACACCCACTGACACACCCCTCCACACCCCCAATCACCCACTGACCCACCCCTCAACACCCCCAATCACCCACTGACCCTCCCCTCCACACACCCCCAATCACCTACTGACCCACACCCCCATACCCCCAATCACCCACTGACCCACCCCTCTACACCCCCAATCACCCACCGACCCACCCCTCCACACCCCCAATCACCCACCGACCCACCCCTCTACACCCCCAATCACCCACTGACCCACCCCTCCACACCCCCAATCACCCACTGACCCACCCCTCCACACACCCAATCACACACCGACCCACCCCTCCACACTCCCAATCACCCACTGACCCTCCCCTCCACACACCCAATCACCCACTGACCCTTCCCTCCACAGTCCCAATCACCCACTGACCCACCCCTCCACACACCCAATCACCCACCGACCCACCCCTCCACATCCCCAATCACCCACTGACCCACCCCTCCACACCCCCAATCACCCACTGACCCACCCCTCCACACCCCCAATCACCCACTGACCCACCCCTCCACACCCCCAATCACCTACTGACCCACCCCTCCATACCCCCAATCACCCACTGACCCACCCCTCTACACTCCCAATCACCCACCGACCCACCCCTCCACACTCCCAATCACCCACTGACCCTCCCCTCCACACACCCAATCACCCACCGACCCACCCCTCCACACTCCCAATCACCCACTGACCCTCCCCTCCACACACCCAATCACCCACTGACCCTCCCCTCCACAGTCCCAATCACCCACTGACCCACCCCTCCACATCCCCAATCACCCACCGACCCACCCCTCCACACCCCCAATCACCCACTGACCCACCCCTCCACACCCTCATTCACCCACTGACCAACCCCTCCACACTCCCAATCACCCACTGACCCACAACTCCATACCCCCAATCACCCACTGACCCACCCTCCACACCCCCAATCACACACTGACCCACCCCTCCACACCCCCAATCACCCACTGACCCACCCCTCCTCACCCCCAATAAACCACCAACCCACCCCTCCACACCCCCAATCACCCACCGACCCACCCCCCACAACCCCAATCACCCACTGACCCACCCCTCCACACACCCCCAATCCCCCACTGACCCACCCCTCCACACCCCCAATCACCCACTGACCCACCCCTCCACACCCCCAATCACCTACTGACCCACCCCTCCATACCCCCAATCACCCACTGACCCACCCCTCTACACTCCCAATCACCCACCGACCCACCCCTCCACACTCCCAATCACCCACTGACCCTCCCCTCCACACACCCAATCACCCACCGATCCACCCCTCCACACTCCCAATCACCCACTGACCCTCCCCTCCACACACCCAATCACCCACTGACCCTCCCCTCCACAGTCCCAATCACCCACTGACCCACCCCTCCACATCCCCAATCACCCACCGACCCACCCCTCCACACCCCCAATCACCCACTGACCCACCCCTCCACACCCTCATTCACCCACTGACCAACCCCTCCACACTCCCAATCACCCACTGACCCACACCTCCATACCCCCAATCACCCACTGACCCACCCTCCACACCCCCAATCACACACTGACCCACCCCTCCACACCCCCAATCACCCACTGACCCACCCCTCCTCACCCCCAATAAACCACCGACCCACCCCTCCACACCCCCAATCACCCACCGACCCACCCCCCACAACCCCAATCACCCACTGACCCACCCCTCCACACACCCCCAATCCCCCACTGACCCACCCCTCCACACCCCCAATCACCCACTGACCCACCCCTCCACACCCCCAATCACCCACTGACCCACCCCTCCACACCCCCAATCACCCACTAACCCACCCCCCACACTCCCAATCACCCACTGTCCCACCCCTCCACACCCTCATTCACCCAGTGACCAACCCCTCCACACTCCCAATCACCCACTGACCCACACCTCCATACCCCCAATCACCCACTGACCCACCCTCCACACCCCCAATCACACACTGACCCACCCCTCCTCACCCCCAATAAACCACCGACCCACCCCTCCACACCCCCAATCACCCACCGACCCACCCCTCCACACTCCCAATCACCCACTGACCCTCCCCTCCACACACCCAATCACCCACTGACCCTCCCCTCCACAGTCCCAATCACCCACCGACCCACCCCTCCACATCCCCAATCACCCACCGACCCACCCCTCCACACCCCCAATCACCCACTGACCCACCCCTCCACACCCTCATTCACCCACTGACCAACCCCTCCACACTCCCAATCACCCACTGACCCACACCTCCATGCCCCCAATCACCCACTGACCCACCCTCCACACCCCCAATCACACACTGACCCACCCCTCCACACCCCCAATCACCCACTGACCCACCCCTCCTCACCCCCAATAAACCACCGACCCACCCCTCCACACCCCCAATCACCCACTGACCCACCCCTCCACACCCCCAATCACCCACTGACCCACCCCTCCACACCCCCAATCACCCACTAACCCACCCCCCCACACTCCCAATCACCCACTGTCCCACCCCTCCACACTCCCAATCACCCACCGACCCACCCCTCCACAACCCCAATCACCCACTGACCCTTCCCTCCACAGTCCCAATCACCCACTGACCCACCCCTCCACACACCCAATCACCCACCGACCCACCCCTCCACACACCCAATCACCCACCGACCCACCCCTCCACATCCCCAATCACCCACTGACCCACCCCTCCACACCCCCAATCACCCACTGACCCACCCCTCCACACCCCCAATCACCCACTGACCCACCCCTCCACACCCCCAATCACCTACTGACCCACCCCTCCATACCCCCAATCACCCACTGACCCACCCCTCTACACTCCCAATCACCCACCGACCCACCCCTCCACACTCCCAATCACCCACTGACCCTCCCCTCCACACACCCAATCACCCACCGACCCACCCCTCCACACTCCCAATCACCCACTGACCCTCCCCTCCACACACCCAATCACCCACTGACCCTCCCCTCCACAGTCCCAATCACCCACTGACCCACCCCTCCACATCCCCAATCACCCACCGACCCACCCCTCCACACCCCCAATCACCCACTGACCCACCCCTCCACACCCTCATTCACCCACTGACCAACCCCTCCACACTCCCAATCACCCACTGACCCACACCTCCATACCCCCAATCACCCACTGACCCACCCTCCACACCCCCAATCACACACTGACCCACCCCTCCACACCCCCAATCACCCACTGACCCACCCCTCCTCACCCCCAATAAACCACCGACCCACCCCTCCACACCCCCAATCACCCACCGACCCACCCCCCACAACCCCAATCACCCACTGACCCACCCCTCCACACACCCCCAATCCCCCACTGACCCACCCCTCCACACCCCCAATCACCCACTGACCCACCACTCCACACCCCCAATCACCTACTGACCCACCCCTCCATACCCCCAATCACCCACTGACCCACCCCTCTACACTCCCAATCACCCACCGACCCACCCCTCCACACTCCCAATCACCCACTGACCCTCCCCTCCACACACCCAATCACCCACCGACCCACCCCTCCACACTCCCAATCACCCACTGACCCTCCCCTCCACACACCCAATCACCCACTGACCCTCCCCTCCACAGTCCCAATCACCCACTGACCCACCCCTCCACATTCCCAATCACCCACCGACCCACCCCTCCACACCCCCAATCACCCACTGACCCACCCCTCCACACCCTCATTCACCCACTGACCAACCCCTCCACACTCCCAATCACCCACTGACCCACACCTCCATACCCCCAATTACCCACTGACCCACCCTCCACACTCCCAATCACACACTGACCCACCCCTCCACACCCCCAATCACCCACTGACCCACCCCTCCTCACCCCCAATAAACCACCGACCCACCCCTCCACACCCCCAATCACCCACTGACCCACCCCTCCACACCCCCAATCACCCACTGACCCACCCCTCCACACCCCCAATCACCCACTAACCCACCCCCCCACACTCCCAATCACCCACTGTCCCACCCCTCCACACTCCCAATCACCCACCGACCCACCCCTCCACAACCCCAATCACCCACTGACCCTTCCCTCCACAGTCCCAATCACCCACTGACCCACCCCTCCACACACCCAATCACCCACCGACCCACCCCTCCACATCCCCAATCACCCACTGACCCACCCCTCCACACCCCCAATCACCCACTGACCCACCCCTCCACACCCCCAATCACCCACTAACCCACCCCCCCACACTCCCAATCACCCACTGTCCCACCCCTCCACACCCTCATTCACCCAGTGACCAACCCCTCCACACTCCCAATCACCCACTGACCCACACCTCCATACCCCCAATCACCCACTGACCCACCCTCCACACCCCCAATCACACACTGACCCACCCCTCCTCACCCCCAATAAACCACCGACCCACCCCTCCACACCCCCAATCACCCACCGACCCACCCCTCCACACTCCCAATCACCCACTGACCCTCCCCTCCACACACCCAATCACCCACTGACCCTCCCCTCCACAGTCCCAATCACCCACCGACCCACCCCTCCACATCCCCAATCACCCACCGACCCACCCCTCCACACCCCCAATCACCCACTGACCCACCCCTCCACACCCTCATTCACCCACTGACCAACCCCTCCACACTCCCAATCACCCACTGACCCACACCTCCATACCCCCAATCACCCACTGACCCACCCTCCACACCCCCAATCACACACTGACCCACCCCTCCTCACCCCCAATAAACCACCGACCCACCCCTCCACACCCCCAATCACCCACTGACCCACCCCTCCACACCCCCAATCACCCACTGACCCACCCCTCCACACCCCCAATCACCCACTAACCCACCCCCCCACACTCCCAATCACCCACTGTCCCACCCCTCCACACTCCCAATCACCCACCGACCCACCCCTCCACAACCCCAATCACCCACTGACCCTTCCCTCCACAGTCCCAATCACCCACTGACCCACCCCTCCACACACCCAATCACCCACCGACCCACCCCTCCACACACCCAATCACCCACCGACCCACCCCTCCACATCCCCAATCACCCACTGACCCACCCCTCCACACCCCCAATCACCCACTGACCCACCCCTCCACACCCCCAATCACCCACTGACCCACCCCTCCACACCCCCAATCACCTACTGACCCACCCCTCCATACCCCCAATCACCCACTGACCCACCCCTCTACACTCCCAATCACCCACCGACCCACCCCTCCACACTCCCAATCACCCACTGACCCTCCCCTCCACACACCCAATCACCCACCGACCCACCCCTCCACACTCCCAATCACCCACTGACCCTCCCCTCCACACACCCAATCACCCACTGACCCTCCCCTCCACAGTCCCAATCACCCACTGACCCACCCCTCCACATCCCCAATCACCCACCGACCCACCCCTCCACACCCCCAATCACCCACTGACCCACCCCTCCACACCCTCATTCACCCACTGACCAACCCCTCCACACTCCCAATCACCCACTGACCCACACCTCCATACCCCCAATCACCCACTGACCCACCCTCCACACCCCCAATCACACACTGACCCACCCCTCCACACCCCCAATCACCCACTGACCCACCCCTCCTCACCCCCAATAAACCACCGACCCACCCCTCCACACCCCCAATCACCCACCGACCCACCCCCCACAACCCCAATCACCCACTGACCCACCCCTCCACACACCCCCAATCCCCCACTGACCCACCCCTCCACACCCCCAATCACCCACTGACCCACCCCTCCACACCCCCAATCACCTACTGACCCACCCCTCCATACCCCCAATCACCCACTGACCCACCCCTCTACACTCCCAATCACCCACCGACCCACCCCTCCACACTCCCAATCACCCACTGACCCTCCCCTCCACACACCCAATCACCCACCGACCCACCCCTCCACACTCCCAATCACCCACTGACCCTCCCCTCCACACACCCAATCACCCACTGACCCTCCCCTCCACAGTCCCAATCACCCACTGACCCACCCCTCCACATTCCCAATCACCCACCGACCCACCCCTCCACACCCCCAATCACCCACTGACCCACCCCTCCACACCCTCATTCACCCACTGACCAACCCCTCCACACTCCCAATCACCCACTGACCCACACCTCCATACCCCCAATTACCCACTGACCCACCCTCCACACTCCCAATCACACACTGACCCACCCCTCCACACCCCCAATCACCCACTGACCCACCCCTCCTCACCCCCAATAAACCACCGACCCACCCCTCCACACCCCCAATCACCCACTGACCCACCCCTCCACACCCCCAATCACCCACTGACCCACCCCTCCACACCCCCAATCACCCACTAACCCACCCCCCCACACTCCCAATCACCCACTGTCCCACCCCTCCACACTCCCAATCACCCACCGACCCACCCCTCCACAACCCCAATCACCCACTGACCCTTCCCTCCACAGTCCCAATCACCCACTGACCCACCCCTCCACACACCCAATCACCCACCGACCCACCCCTCCACATCCCCAATCACCCACTGACCCACCCCTCCACACCCCCAATCACCCACTGACCCACCCCTCCACACCCCCAATCACCCACTAACCCACCCCCCCACACTCCCAATCACCCACTGTCCCACCCCTCCACACCCTCATTCACCCAGTGACCAACCCCTCCACACTCCCAATCACCCACTGACCCACACCTCCATACCCCCAATCACCCACTGACCCACCCTCCACACCCCCAATCACACACTGACCCACCCCTCCTCCCCCCAATAAACCACCGACCCACCCCTCCACACCCCCAATCACCCACCGACCCACCCCTCCACACTCCCAATCACCCACTGACCCTCCCCTCCACACACCCAATCACCCACTGACCCTCCCCTCCACAGTCCCAATCACCCACCGACCCACCCCTCCACATCCCCAATCACCCACCGACCCACCCCTCCACACCCCCAATCACCCACTGACCCACCCCTCCACACCCTCATTCACCCACTGACCAACCCCTCCACACTCCCAATCACCCACTGACCCACACCTCCATACCCCCAATCACCCACTGACCCACCCTCCACACCCCCAATCACACACTGACCCACCCCTCCTCACCCCCAATAAACCACCGACCCACCCCTCCACACCCCCAATCACCCACTGACCCACCCCTCCACACCCCCAATCACCCACTGACCCACCCCTCCACACCCCCAATCACCCACTAACCCACCCCCCCACACTCCCAATCACCCACTGTCCCACCCCTCCACACTCCCAATCACCCACCGACCCACCCCTCCACAACCCCAATCACCCACTGACCCTTCCCTCCACAGTCCCAATCACCCACTGACCCACCCCTCCACACACCCAATCACCCACCGACCCACCCCTCCACACACCCAATCACCCACCGACCCACCCCTCCACATCCCCAATCACCCACTGACCCACCCCTCCACACCCCCAATCACCCACTGACCCACCCCTCCACACCCCCAATCACCCACTGACCCACCCCTCCACACCCCCAATCACCTACTGACCCACCCCTCCATACCCCCAATCACCCACTGACCCACCCCTCTACACTCCCAATCACCCACCGACCCACCCCTCCACACTCCCAATCACCCACTGACCCTCCCCTCCACACACCCAATCACCCACCGACCCACCCCTCCACACTCCCAATCACCCACTGACCCTCCCCTCCACACACCCAATCACCCACTGACCCTCCCCTCCACAGTCCCAATCACCCACTGACCCACCCCTCCACATCCCCAATCACCCACCGACCCACCCCTCCACACCCCCAATCACCCACTGACCCACCCCTCCACACCCTCATTCACCCACTGACCAACCCCTCCACACTCCCAATCACCCACTGACCCACACCTCCATACCCCCAATCACCCACTGACCCACCCTCCACACCCCCAATCACACACTGACCCACCCCTCCACACCCCCAATCACCCACTGACCCACCCCTCCTCACCCCCAATAAACCACCGACCCACCCCTCCACACCCCCAATCACCCACCGACCCACCCCCCACAACCCCAATCACCCACTGACCCACCCCTCCACACACCCCCAATCCCCCACTGACCCACCCCTCCACACCCCCAATCACCCACTGACCCACCCCTCCACACCCCCAATCACCTACTGACCCACCCCTCCATACCCCCAATCACCCACTGACCCACCCCTCTACACTCCCAATCACCCACCGACCCACCCCTCCACACTCCCAATCACCCACTGACCCTCCCCTCCACACACCCAATCACCCACCGACCCACCCCTCCACACTCCCAATCACCCACTGACCCTCCCCTCCACACACCCAATCACCCACTGACCCTCCCCTCCACAGTCCCAATCACCCACTGACCCACCCCTCCACATTCCCAATCACCCACCGACCCACCCCTCCACACCCCCAATCACCCACTGACCCACCCCTCCACACCCTCATTCACCCACTGACCAACCCCTCCACACTCCCAATCACCCACTGACCCACACCTCCATACCCCCAATTACCCACTGACCCACCCTCCACACTCCCAATCACACACTGACCCACCCCTCCACACCCCCAATCACCCACTGACCCACCCCTCCTCACCCCCAATAAACCACCGACCCACCCCTCCACACCCCCAATCACCCACTGACCCACCCCTCCACACCCCCAATCACCCACTGACCCACCCCTCCACACCCCCAATCACCCACTAACCCACCCCCCCACACTCCCAATCACCCACTGTCCCACCCCTCCACACTCCCAATCACCCACCGACCCACCCCTCCACAACCCCAATCACCCACTGACCCTTCCCTCCACAGTCCCAATCACCCACTGACCCACCCCTCCACACACCCAATCACCCACCGACCCACCCCTCTACATCCCCAATCACCCACTGACCCACCCCTCCACACCCCCAATCACCCACTGACCCACCCCTCCACACCCCCATTCACCCACTGACCCACCCCTCCACACCCCCAATCACCTACTGACCCACCCCTCCATACCCCCAATCACCCACTGACCCACCCCTCTACACTCCCAATCACCCACCGACCCACCCCTCCACACTCCCAATCACCCACTGACCCTCCGCTCCACACACCCAATCACCCACCGACCCACCCCTCCACACTCCCAAACACCCACTGACCCTCCCCTCCACACACCCAATCACCCACTGACCCTCCCCTCCACAGTCCCAATCACCCACTGACCCACCCCTCCACATCCCCAATCACCCACCGACCCACCCCTCCACACCCCCAATCACCCACTGACCCACCCCTCCACACCCTCATTCACCCACTGACCAACCCCTCCACACTCCCAATCACCCACTGACCCACACCTCCATACCCCCAATCACCCACTGACCCACCCCTCCACACCCCCAATCACCCACTGACCCACCCCTCCACACACCCCAATCACCCACTGACCCACCCCTCCACACCCCCAACCACCACTGCTTTATCATTTTCTGTCAGGGTCAGAGATACATACAGACAAGAGAAAATCTGCAGATGCTGGAAATCCAGAGCAACACACACACACACACAGCGAGACCCTTCATCGGGACTGGAGGAAGGAAATTGAGGAGATGAATAGGTGAAACCTTGTGGGGCGGGGTGAAGTAAAGAGCTGGGAAGTTGATTGGTGAGAGAGATACAGGGCTGGAGAAAGGGGCAATCTGATAGGAGAGGACAGAAGGCCCTGGAAGAAAGGGAATGGGGTGGAGCACCAGAGGGAGGTAATGGGCAGGTAAGGTGATCAGGTGAGAGAGGGAAATTGGGATGGAGAATGGTGAATGGGTG
Organism: Mobula hypostoma; assembly: GCF_963921235.1. Taxonomy (NCBI): domain Eukaryota; kingdom Metazoa; phylum Chordata; class Chondrichthyes; order Myliobatiformes; family Myliobatidae; genus Mobula; species Mobula hypostoma. Next base: position 67,617,812 of record NC_086128.1, on the reverse strand, counting down.
GGGGCAATTACTGGAAGTTTGAGAAATCGATGTTCATGCCATCAGGTTGGAGGCTACCCAGATGGAATATAAGGTGTTGTTCCTCCAACTTGAGTGTGACCTCATCACAGCAGTGGAGGAGGCCATGGAATGGGAATGGGAAGTGGAATTAAAATGGGTGGCCACTGGGAGATCCCGCTTTTTCTGGTAGATGGAGCATAGGTGCTTGGTGAAACGGTCTCCCAATTTGCATCGGGTCTCACTGATATACAGGAGGCCACACTGGGAGCACCAGACACAGTAGATGACCCCAACAGTCTCACAGGTGAAGTGTCACCTCACCTGGAAGGACTGTTTGGGGCCCTGAATGGTGGTGAGGGCGGAGGTGTAGGGGCCGGTGTGGCTCTTGTTCCACTTGAAAGGATATGGGCCAGGAGGGAGATCATTGGGAAGGGACAAATGAACAAGGGAGTCACGTAGGGAGCAATCCCTGTGGAAATCAGAAAGTGGGCGGCGGGGAGATGTGATTGGTGGTGGGATCCCGTTGGAGGTGGCAGAAGTTTGGGAGAATGATGTGCTGGGTGCGGAGGCTGGTGGGGTGGTAGGTGAGGGCACGAGGAAGCCTATCTTTGGTAGGGTGGCGTGAGGGTGGGGAGAGGGCAGACAGGCGCAAAACGGAAGAGACGCGGTTGAGGACAGCGTTGTTGGTGGAGGAAGCGAAGCCCCTCTCGTTGAAGAAGGAGGACGTCTCCTTCGTTCTGGAATGAAAAGCCTCATCCTGATGCGGCGGAGATGGAGGAATTGGGGGCGGGGGCGGCACGCGTTTTTGTTCAGATGCTCCTTTGCTTAGTGTCATTTTATGGAATATCATCAGTCAAGTTATCTATGTGTTTAGATCTATTGTCGTTTTTTTATTATTATTGTAGTTTTTATCTTATCGTTGTTTTTTTTTGCTTCAGATCTGGAGTAACGATTATTTCATTCTCTTTACTCTTGTGTGCTGGAAGTGACATTAAACAATCTTGGATCTGAAACAACCTTGAACTGGAAGCGCGTGAGTGCTCAGTGGGTCAGGCTGCAGCTGTGGAGAGAGGAAAGGCTTAATTTTTCAGGTCAACGATTTGTCCAGCACAATATTTTGCCGTTGAATCTGTCCATTTTCTTTGCCCCCTCCCCCTGCAAATGCCTGCAAGAAAATGGATCTCAGGGCAGTGACATAAACGTCATCGCCATCATCATGACGCGTGCTGTGTCGTGGGCGGCCATGGGTCTCTTGACCATGATCGTGCTTGGCAAATCCTTCTGACAGGAGAGGCTTGCCATCGCCTTTTTCTGGGCAGTGACTTTTACCGAGTTGTATCCCTAATTAATTAATTATAATAAATTAGCATTTGAGGCAGATGCATAAATTAAGATGAATTAATAATAATAAATTAGTGTTTGGGGTGGGCACGTTGGCAACACTTAGAAGATCCATGTAGGCACATGAGACAAGCTCATTGTGCAGCGCAGTATAGACCAAATGGGCCGAAGGGCCTGTTCCTGTACCGGAGGGTCATTGGGTATATTTAAAGCAGATGTTGATAGGTTTTTGATTCGTCAGGGTTTTAAAGGTTACGGAGAGGAGGCAGGGGAATGGGGAATGGTTGCAAGGGAATGATCAGCCATGATGGAAAGGCGAAGCAGACTCGATGGGCTGAATGGCCTAATTCTGCTCCTGCCCCTTATGCTCTTACAATCCTTACGACTCTGTGACCTGATTCTCCTTTAAAAAAAAATGAGCAAAAGTGGTGAAAAACTATTTTTAACAAAGTTAGTGATTATTTTAAAACCAGAATCGTGACAGTTGAACCCAGAGTTCACATGGAGAGCGGGTCAACGGGTGAAGATAAAACATGGATGGAGGAGCTGTCAGGAAGTTGGTACACGGTGCAATGGGTGGACATAAAACATGGAAGGAGGAGCAAACCAGGAACCAGGACTAAGACTGTGAGACTGGGTAACAGCTTCTTACCTAGGCTGTGAGACTAATGAATACTCTGTCACCACCGAGGTCTCATCACAAGGACAGGGAGCTGTTTACTGTTTACCTCTGCATGAATTTTGATTTGTATTTTATCAACTTATTTATAATAATATACTCCATGTTATATAATTTATTTATGGTGTAATATTTTGGTTTATGTGCTGTGTGTGATATATGTTGTGTGGGTGCACCGTGCTCCAGAGGGACGCTGTTTTGTTTGGTTGTATATATGAACAGTCAGATGACAGCAAACTCGAACTTGAACTGAAAACTTTACAGCGCAGTACAGGCCTTTCAGCCCACAAAGTGTGCTGACCCTTTAACCTACTCTAAGATCACAGTAAGTAAGTAAAATTTGTTAGCAAAGTTCACACATGTCACCAAACATTACCCTGAGATTTAGTTTCTTACAGACATTCACAGTAAAACAAAGAAATACACCAGAATCAATGAAAAGCTACACAAAGACTGATAACTAACCAATGTGCAAGAGAAAACCAACTGTGGAAACACAAAAAAAAACCACAAATAATAATAATAATTCGTTAATAATATCAAGAACACGAGTTGTAGGCTCTTTAAAATTGAATCCATAGGTTGTGGAATGAGTTCAGTGTTGTGGTGAGTGAAGTTATCCCCTTTGGTTCAAGAGCCTGATGGTTGAGGGATAATAACTGTTCCTGAACCTGGTGGTGTGGGTCCTGAAACTCCTGTAGCTCCTTCCTGATGGTTGAGGGATAATAACTGTTCCTGAACCTGGTGGTGTGGGTCCTGAAACTCCTGTAGCTCCTTCCTGATGGTTGAGGGGTAATAACTGTTCCTGAACTTGGTGGTGTGGGTCCTGAGGCTCCTGTACCTCCTTCCTGATGGTTGAGGGGTAATAACTGTTCCTGAACCTGGTGGTGTGGGTCCTGGGGCTCCTGTACCTCCTTCCTGATGGTTGAGGGGTAATAACTGTTCCTGAACCTGGTGGTGTGGGTCCTGATGCTCCTGTACCTCCTTCCTGATGGTTGAGGGATAATAACTGGTCCTTGCTCACTCAATCTGTCCTCCAAAGACACCCTCTCTAATCCAGACAGCATCCTGGTGAATCTCCTCTGTACCCTCTCTAATCCAGGCAGCATCCTGGTAAATCTCCTCTGCACCCTCTCTAATCCAGGCAGCATCCTGGCGAATCTCCTCTGCACTTTCTCTAATCCAGGCAGCATCCTGGTGAATCTCCTCTGCACCCTCTCTAATCCAGGCAGCATCCTGGTGAATCTCCTTTGCACCTTCTCTAATCCAGGCAGCGTCCTGGTGAATCTCCTCTGCACCCTCTCTAATCCAGGCAGCATCCTGGTGAATCTCCTCTGCACCCTCTCTAATCCAGGCAGCATCCTGGTGAATCCCCTCTGCACCCTCTCTAATCCAGGCAGCATCCTGGCGAATCTCCTCTGCACTTTCTCTAATCCAGGCAGCATCCTGGTGAATCTCCTCTGCACCCTCTCTAATCCAGGCAGCATCCTGGTGAATCTCCTTTGCACCTTCTCTAATCCAGGCAGCGTCCTGGTGAATCACCTCTGCACCCTCTCTAATCCAGGCAGCATCCTGGTGAATCTCCTCTGCACCCTCTCTTATCCAGGGAGCATCCTGGTGAATCTCCTCTGCACCTCTCTAAAGCTTCCACATCCTTCCTACAATGAGGCAAACAGAACTGAACACAATACTCCAAGTGTGATCTAACCGGGGTTTTATAGAGCTGGAACATGATCTCACTGCTCTTGGACTTAATTCCCTGACTACTAAAGACCAACACACCATCCACCTTCTTAATCACCTTAACAACTTGCACGACAACTTTGAGGGATCTGTGGACGTGGAGCAGCAGATCCCTCTGACCCTCCGCACTGCTCAGAATCCCACCATTAACCCCGAACTCTGCCTTCGAGTTCGAACTTCCAGTGAATCAATTCACACTTTTCTGGGCTAAACTCCATCTGCCCCTTCTCAGCCCAGCTCTGCATCCCGTCAATGTCCCCCTTGTCACCTGTGACTTGTGAAAACCTTTCTCGCTCTCCACAACACCAGCAGCCTTCGTGCCATCCGCAAGCTTCCTCACATACCTTTCCAGTTCCTCATTCAAGTCATGTATAGAAATCACGAAGAGCCAAAGGGGTTAGCTGGTTAATCTGGAAACCATTGCAATGCCTGGTCACACTTAGTAAAAAGATGGGGGCTGTGCAATCCGTAACTAAGGTGACTCGAAGGAAACCCCTTTTGCTGTAGGGCTGCCTCTCACACCAGGGTTGCAGGCTGCGGATTTCACACACAGCGGGCGGCCACCCCATTGTGTGACAATGTCGCCGCCTTCGAGGAGTGAAATGTCAACGGCCAACTATTAAAGAGTAGAAAGGGAGATTCCTGGCAGTGTGGCAGGACAGAGGGACTTTGGCATCCACGTCCGTGGGGGCCCTCAAAGTTGCCGCACAGGTTGGTAACGGTTAAGAAAGCGTTTGGTACGTTGGCCTGTAATAGTCGGTGGTATTGAGCTCAAGAAGTTCAAGGTAATGATGAAGATCTATAAGACACCGGTTAGACCGGCGCTGTGTTCGGTTTTGCTCACCTCTTTACCGGAGATTTGCCAGGATCAGAGAGCGAGCCCTATGGCAGGTTGAGTGATCTGGGGCTTTTTAGTCTGAACGAGGATGAGAGAAGGTATCCCTGATTAGAGGCAAAGATAAAATGGGCAGCTGTTTCTCAGGCCTGGAATTACTAACAGGAGAGGGCATGATTTTAATGTGTTTGGGGGAAAGTATGGGGTGTCAGGGGTAACTTTTTTTACACAGTGTTGGGTTTGTGGAATTAGTGATAGGAGAGGCCGTGATTTTAATGTGTTTGGGGGAAAGTATGGGGTGTCAGGGGTAACTTTTTTTACACAGTGTTGGGTGTGTGGAATTACTGATAGGAGAGGCCGTGATTTTAATGTGTTTGGGGGAAAGTATTGGGGTGGTCAGGGGTAACTTTTTTCTTACACAGAGTGGTGAGTGTGTGGAATTACTAATAGGAGAGGCCCATGATTTTAATGTGTTTGGGGGAAAGTATGGGGGGGTGTCAGGGGTAACTTTTTTTACACAGAAAATGATGGGTGTGTGTGGGTTACTAATTCGAGAGGGCATGATTTTAATGTGTTTGGGGGTAAGTATAGAGGGGGGATGTCAGAGGTAACTTTTTACACAGAGAGTGGTGGGTGTGTGAAATTACTAATTCGAGAAGGCGTGATTTTAATGTGTTTGGAGGAAAGTATGGGGGGGGGGGAATGTTAGAGGTAACTTTTGTTTTACACACAGAGTGTGGTGGGTGTGAGGAACGTCCTGCCAGGTGTGGTGGTAGAGGCTGATACATTAGGGGGCATTTAGATAGACACGTGGACGACAGAAAAATCGAGGAGGGAAGAGTTAAATTGATCTTGGAGTACTTTAAAACATTCTGGAGGGTGGGGGGGGGCGGTGCTGGTGGGAGGGTCGAGCTCTGGGTAGGGGTGGTATTGAGGGAGGGTCACTCCACGCTTCTTTGCGGGGAAAACCCCCCACCCCCCGTTTTATCGAGAGCAGCTGCGGGTATGGGATGTCGCCTCGACCGGGGCAGGGGACTCCTGCGCCGATGGGTATCGGGTGTATGACTCCGTGGCTCTTTATTCCGAAGGAGCCACCGGCCCTTGATTTGTATATATAAAACACTCCGTGCGTTCTCAATCCCTGTGACAGGCGGTTTCGAGCGGGACGGGATGGAGGAGCGGACGACCTGCAGAGCCTGTTTCCCCGGTGCGGAGTTTTCCTTCTCTCTGTCTCCGCATTCCTGTCGCGGGCGGGGTTGCCCAGCGAGGTGGGTGTCCCTCAGACGGCGCAGAGCTCCCTCCCAGACGGAGGAACGCCCTCTCAATACCAGCCTCCCTCCACTCCGCTCTTCCCCTCAGTGTGACAACACCCCCCTCCGACTAACCCTGTTTTCACAAAACTACAGAAACAAAGTTTATTCAGGCGAAAATACACAAAATGCAAACAAGACAGTGAAATAAATTCGAATTAAAATATGATAAAATGCTGTCTATAAAACGGGGAGGGACGGGACTGCTCCCGGAAGTCCCCCGTTGTACCCACTGTGCCCGCGTGTTCCCTCTCCGCGGACGGCCGGGCACGGACGTTCCCCCCGGAAGAGACCTTCCTTCCACCGCCCGCCGTCCGGACCGGCTCAAGCCCACGAGTTAAGTCTGCTGAACCGGGTGCCCGGCATATACGGAGCGAGGGGGCTGAACTGGGGACAGAACCCGAGCCGCAGCCCCTCCAGATACTCGGGCCTGGAGGGGGGTGGGGTGGGTGGGGGCTGGAACCCCCTCACACTCCGTGTAAGCGCGGTTCACTGCCGGAGAATGGACGGGGGTAACTGCTCCCCGACGCGGCACCGTCCACCCCCAGGTCGCCAGTGTACAGGGGAAGGAGCCCAGCGTGAAGAGACTTCCACTGTGAAGGGGAAGGGGGGTCCTCCCACCTCACCTCCACCCCGTCGCCGGGAGGTAACACAGACCGCCCCACCGAGTCCGGTCGGCAGGCGAAGGCAAGGGGGTGGTGAAAGTTGTGCCGGAGCAGACCCTGCCAGAACCCGCGAGGTGGCTCACGTTACGTGGGACCCTCTTCCCGCCTCGCATCCCGGGGGAGTGGGTCCGAAGAGCTTTTCCGACTGACCGGCGCAGGAAGCACCCTGACTGGACCCGACTAAACCCCCAAACCCGCAGCAGCTCTGGATAAAACCCGGGGTGGGGGTGGGGGGTTTAGTTCCCGCAAGGCGGCGTGGAGTGACCCCCCCCCATCAATGCCACCCCTACCCAGAGCGCGAACCTCCCCCAGTACCGCCCCTCCCACCGCGTTTTTAAAGTTCCCCAAGAGCAATCCACCCCCCCCGCACTCAACCCTCCATTTTGCTACCGTCCGTGTGCCCGTCTAAGAGTCTCTCAGGGTGGCGGGGCCACTGGAGCAGGGACCCAATCACAGACCCGGTACTGTGTACACAGTGGAATTAACAGACATCCCACCCTGCAAAAACTCATTTCAGGGAGCTAGCACCCCCGCCCCCCACAACTCCATGTCCTCACCTGTCGACCTCCAACGGTGTACATTCGTCTAATCTGTAAACCTAGTTGGGTATATGCAGAAAATGCGACATTTATAAATATGTACTTACATTATCATGTTTATTCTATTAAACTTTAAGCAAGTCTACAGGGAGTTTGGCCTCATCAGGTAGGACATCAATAGCGTAGCTCCTTAGCAGCTAGCTTAAATCAGGGCTCCCCAACCTTTTTGCAACTAGGACTGGTTTAATATAGAAACATAGAAACATAGAAAATAGGTGCAGGAGTAGGCCATTCGGCCCTTCGAGTCTGCACCGCCATTTATTATGATCATGGCTGATCATCCAACTCAGAACCCCGCCCCAGCCTTCCCTCCATACCCCGTGACCCCCGTAGCCACAAGGGCCATATCTAACTCCCTCTTAAATATAGCCAATGAACTGGCCTCAACTGTTTCCTGTGGCAGAGAATTCCACAGATTCACCACTCTCTGTGTGAAGAAGTTTTTCCTAATCTCGGTCCTAAAAGGCTTCCCCTCTATCCTCAAACTGTGACCCCTCGTTCTGGACTTCCCCAACATCGGGAACAATCTTCCTGCATCTAGCCTGTCCAATCCCTTTAGGATCTTATACGTTTCAATCAGATCCCCCCTCAATCTTCTAAATTCCAATGAGTACAAGCCCAGTTCATCCAGTCTTTCTTCATATGAAAGTCCTGCCATCCCAGGAATCAATCTGGTGAACCTTCTGGCAATATTCTTGCGGACCAGCCGACCCAGGGGAGGGGGGTGTTAATCACGACTGGAATATAGGTGATAAGTCAACTATAAGTCACTTGTAAGTGGCTAATACACTCAATTTCGTTTCTAAAGGGGTTTGTCTAATGAGGTAATACTAAACACACAGCTCATATTTTCCTCTCATGAATGTGGTGAGAAGTCAATTATAACAGTGGTCCCAAACCTCCGGGCTGCGAAGAATGCAGGGGTACAGTGGTAGCCAGAAAGCACCCAGCACATCTTTAAGAAAAAAGCCAAAATAAATAAGCTAATTGATTAGGTGCCGCCTGGCACGTAAATGTCCGCCAGATCAGAAACGACGCAAGTGGCAATCGCCTCTGATCTGGGCTGACATTTATTTGCCGGGTGGCACCTAATTAATTAGCTTGTTTATTTTGGCTTTTTTCTTAAATACTTGCTGGGTGCGTTCCGGCCACCGCTGTATTCTTCATGGCCCGGAGGTTGGGGACCACTGAATTATAAGTCACTTATAAGTAAATAGCATCATGACATTTTAAGTAACGTTTGGATATTAAACACACCGCATATTTTCCTCGTATGAATATATAAAATCATTGCAACACACAAATATCGCTGAATCAGTGGGAGCCTTGGGCTTCTTTCCCTGCAACAAGATGGTCCTATCGAGGGGTGATGGGAGACAGTGATACTCAAAGGGGGTTCCTTATGTCCAGTCTGTTCCGCAATTTAGTTTTCTTTGCATTCATTGGAGAAAACTCTGCCTTGCAGAAATATGTTGGAAATGGAAGCAACGTTTTCAGTGTTTTTGTGGCTATCTCAGGATATTCAGCCCTGACTTTGATCCAGAATGCCAGCAGAGATGTTATGTCAAACATACTTTTCAGCTCGCTGTCATTTGCAAGCTCGTGGAGTTGATCTTTTTCCCACGCTGACATGGATAATTCACTGGGGACATTCACAAATGGGTCACAGACATATTCCTTTACACATCTTGGGTCACAGATGACCTCACGTGTGTTAAAATTCAACAGTGGGCGTGACAGGGAATGAGGGAAGGTGCAGCTGACTCAAATCATTTCATATCGCCAAATAATATTGTTTCCTCGGTTGGGGTGGTTGGGGAACACTCTTAGCACGAAGAGAGTCCAATCAGGATGCTCACTCTCCCTCTCAAAAATATCTATTTTTGGGATATTGTATATAATTTCTGGGTGTCAGGGAGCCACTATCGATATGCGGGAGACTCCCAGAACTTCCGGGAGAGGTGGGATGTCTGTATTAATTGAGTGACAAATCCCGAGGTGCAAACAAAGTTGGCGTCAAAGTTCAGTCAGAGATCAAAACATCCAGAGAAATCCAAAAACCAGAATCAGGAAACAGGCAGAGTTGACATTCAGACAGACAGAGTACAGATATGAATGCTGGAAAGGTTCTGGAAAATTCACTGACACAATCTGGCCACAACCAGGTGAAAACACAGGACTGAAATACACTGAGCAATAACCAGAGAGGCAGATAATAGGTGGAGCACAATGAGACACAGGTGGCAGCAATACAGGTAATAATGAGAAACAGGTGAGAGACAGATAACTCAGTAATACAGGGGCCGGAGTAGAGCAGGAGCGGGGACAGGAGCACATGGCGAAACAGAACCACAGACTGACAGCTAGGGGGAAAACACACAAAAAGACAGTGTTCAACTGTAGGTACTGGCAAAGGGCCCTGATATATCTCCATCTACCAACACCCCAGGCAGGGCGTTCCACACACCCACCATTCTTTGTGTGAAAAAAGTTACCTCTAACATCCCCCCCATGATTTCCCCAAAACACATTAAAATCTCCCCCTCTCTACAGTAATTGCTCACACACCCACCGCTCTCTGTGTAAAAAATGTTACCTCTAACATCCCCCCATAATTTCCCCCAAACAGATTAATATCTCGCCCTCTGTATAGTAATTCCACTCTCCCACCACACTCTGTGTAAAAAAAATTACCTTTAACATCCTCCCCATAATTTCTCCCAAACATATTAAAATCTTGCCCTCTGTATAGTAATTAAAACATAGAACACAGAATGATACAGCACAGTAAAGGCCCTTCGGCCCACAATGTTGTGACGACCCTCAAACCCTGCCTCCCATATAAGCCCCCACCTTAAATTCCTCCATATACCTGTCCAGTAGTCTCTTAAACTTCACTAGTGTATCTGCCTCCACCACTGACTCAGGCAGTGCATTCCACTCACCAACCACTCTCTGAGTGAAAAACTTTCCTCTAATATCCCCCTTGAACTTCCCACCCCTTACCTTAAAGCCATGTCCTCTTGTATTGAGCAGTGGTGCCCTAGGGAAGAGGCGCTGGCTATCCACTCTATCTATTCCTCTTATTATCTTGTACACCTCTATCAAGTCTCCTCTCATCCTCCTTCTCTCCAAAGAGTAAAGCCCCAGCTCCCTTAATCTCTGATCATAATGCATACTCTCTAAACCAGGCAGCATTCTGGTAAATCTCCTCTGTACCCTTTCCAATGCTTCCACATTCTTCCTATAGTGAGGCGACCAGAACTGGACACAGCACTCCAAGTGTGGCCTAACCAGAGTTTTATAGAGCTGCATCATTACATCGCGACTCTTAAACTCTATCCCTCGACTTATGAAAGCTAACACCCCATAAGCTTTCTTAACTATCCTATCCACCTGTGAGGCAACTTTCAGGGATCTGTGGACATGTACCCTGAGATCCCTCTGCTCCTCCACACTACCAAGTATCCCGCCATTTACTTTGTACTCTGCCTTGGAGTTTGTCCTTCCAAAGTGTACCACCTCACACTTCTCCGGGTTGAACTCCATCTGCCACTTCTCAGCCCACTTCTGCATCCTATCAATGTCTCTCTGCAATCTTTGACAATCCTCTACACTATCCACAACACCACCAACCTTTGTGTCGTCTGCAAACTTGCCAACCCACCCTTCTACCCCCACATCCAGGTCATTAATAAAAATCACGAAAAGTAGAGGTCCCAGAACAGATCCTTGTGGGACACCACTAGTCACAATCCTCCAATATGATTGTACTCCCTCCACCACCACCCTCTGCCTTCTGCAGGCAAGCCAATTCTGAATCCACCTAGCCAAACTTCCCTGGATCCCATGCCTTCTAACTTTCCGAATAAGCCTACTATGTGGAACTTTGTCAAATGCCTTACTAAAATCCATATAGATCACATCCACTGCACTACCCTCATCTATGTGCCTGGTCACCTCCTCAAAGAACTCTATCAGGCTTGTTAGACATGATCTGCCCTTCACAAAGCCATGCTGACTGTCCCTGATCAGACCATGATTCTCTAAATGCCTATAGATCCTATCTCTAAGAATCTTTTCCAACAGCTTTCCCACCACAGACGTAAGGCTCACTGGTCTATAATTACCCGGACTATCCATACTACCTTTTTTGAACAAGGGAACAGCATTCGCCTCCCTCCAATCCTCCGGTACCATTCCCGTGGACAACGAGGACATAAAGATCCTAGCCAGAGGCTCAGCAATCTCTTCTCTCGCCTCGTGGAGCAGCCTGGGGAATATTCCGTCAGGCCCCGGGGACTTACCTGTCCTAATGTATTTTAACAACTCCAACACCTCCTCTCCCTTAATATCAACATGCTCCAGAACATCAACCTCACTCATATTGTCCTCACCATCATCAAGTTCCCTCTCATTGGTGAATACCGAAGAGAAGTATTCATTGAGGACCTCGCTCACTTCCACAGCCTCCAGGCACATCTTCCCACCTTTATCTCTAATTGATCCTACTTTCACTCCTGTCATCCTTTTTTTTCACATAATTGAAGAATGCCTTGGGGTTTTCCTTTACCCTACTCACCAAGGCCTTCTCATGCCCCCTTCTTGCTCTTCTCAACCCCTTCTTAAGCTCCTTTCTTGCTTCCGTATATTCTTCAATACACCCGTCTGATCCTTGCTTCCTAAACCTCATGTATGCTGCCTTCTTCCACCTGACTAGATTTTCCACCTCACTTGTCACCCATGGTTCCTTCACCCTACCATTCTTTACCTTCCTCACTGGGACAGAAATATCCCTAACATCCCGCAAGAGATCTCTAAACATCGACCACATGTCCATAGTACATTTCCCTGCAAAAACATCATCCCAATTCACACCCGCAAGTTCTAGCCTTATAGCCACATAATTTGCCTTTCCCCAATTAAAAATTTTCCTGTCCTCTCTGATTCTATCCTTTTCCATGATAATTCCACACACCCACCACTCTCTGTGGAAATAAAGTTACCCCTAACATCCCCACCATTATTTCTCCAAAACACATTAAAATCTCGGCTTCTCTATAGTAATTCCAGACACTCACAACCTTGTGTAAAAAAAGTTACCTCTAACATCCTCACCATAATTTCCCCCAAACACATTAAAATCTCACCATCTCTATAGTAATTTCATGCACACTTCACTCTCTGAGTAAGAAAAGTTATCTGTAACATCAACTGCCATTGTTTCTCCCAAACACGTTAAAATCTCGCCCTCTCTATAGTAATTTCACACACCCACCATTCTCTGTGTAAAAACAGTTACCTCTAACATCCCCCCCATAATTTCCCCCAAACACATTATAATCTCACCCTCTCTATAGTAATTCCACAAGGCCACCCCTCTCTGTGTAAATAGAGTTAACTCTAACATCCCCCCAAAATTTCCCCCAAACACATTAAAATCTCACCCTCTCTATAGTAATACCACACACCCAGCATGCTTTGTGTAAAAAAAGTTACTCTAACATGCCCCTAATAATTTCTCCCAAACACATTAAAACCTCGCCCTCTCTGTAGTAATACCACACACCCACCAGGCTCTATGTAAAAAATGTTACTCTAACATGCCCCTAATAATTTCTCCCAAACACATTAAAATCTCACCCCCTCTGCAGCAATTCCACACACCCACCACTCTGCGTAAAAAAAGTTACCTCTAACACCCCCCAGATATCCCCCAAACACATTAACACCTCGCTCTCTCTATAGTGTTTCCACACACCCACTGCTCTCTGTGTAAAAAAAGGTTACCTCTAACATCCCCCAAAATTTCCCCCAAACACATTAAAATCTCACCCCCTATAGTAATACCACACACCCACCACCCTCTGTGTAAAAAAAGTTACCTCTAACATCTCCCCCCATCATTTCCCCGAAACACATTAAAATCTCGCCCTCTCTATAGTAATTTCACACACCCACCACTCTCTGTGTAAAAAAAATTACCTCAAACATCCTCCCCATATTTTCTCCTAAATACATTAAAAACTCGGTCTCTCTATACTAATTCCACACACCCACCACTCTCGGTGTAAAAAAATTAATCTCTAACATCCCTCCCATAATTACTCCCAAAACACATTAAAATCTCACCCTGTCTATAGTAATTCCACGCCCCCCCACTCTGTGTAAAAAAAGGTTACCTCTAATATCCCTCCATAATTACCCCCAAACACGTTAAAATCTCACCCCCTCTATAGTAATTCCACACTCCCACCGCTCTCTGTGTAAAAAAACTTACCTCTAACACCCCCTAGATATCCCCCAAACACATTAACACCTCGCCCTCTCTATAGTGTTTCCACACAGCCACCGCTCTCTGTGTAAAAACAGTTACCTCTAACATCCCCCATAATTTCCCACAAACACATTAAAATCTCGCCCGCTCTATTGTAATTCCTCACACAACCACCACTCTCTGTGTAAAAACAGTTACCTCTACATCCCCCATAATTTCCCACAAACACATTAAAATCTCGCCCGCTCTATCGTAATTCCAGACTCCCACCACTCTCTGTGTAAAAAACGTTACCTCTGATATCTCCCTCCCCCCATAAACTTTCTGCCAAACACATTAAAATCACGTCCTCTCCTAATTCCCAGCCTGAGAAACAACTGCCCACTGTATTTTTGCGTCTAATCGGGGATACACCTCTCACACCTTCTTTCAGACTAAAAACCCCAGCCTGCCCTCCTAGGTCACGCTCTCCGATCCTGGCAAATCTCCCCTGCGCCCTCTCTCTCTCTTCCCTCTCCCTCTCTCTCCACATCCTCCCGGTAAAGAGGTGACCAAAACCGAACACAACGCCGGTCTAACCGGAGTCTTACAGATCTTCATCATTACCTCGAAGTTACACTTTAATCGTCGGCCACGCGAAAGCGAAGGCTGGCGGTGGTGCGGAGAGCGTGGAAGGTGTTCATAAGTCACGGGTGACAATGGGACGTTGACCACACGGGCTGAGGAGTCAACAAGCACAGAAACAGGCCCTTCGGCCCATCTATTCCATGCAAGAATCTTGGGGCTGTTTCATCGGCGGTACCACCCTCCCCCCCGCCCCAGAGCTGGGAGTAACCGAGGCGCGGGTGAACTTCGCGGGAGCCAGGGGGCTCGCACGTTTGCAGGAGGGTGATGCGTCGATTTCAGTTAATTTTATCAATATTCCAGTCCCCATTCCCCAGCCCCACAGGTCGGCCTATGTTCTCCTCCACTGACACGGGGAGGCCACCCTCAGATTTGAGGGGCAACACCTCACATTCCGTGTCGGTGGCCTCCAGCCTGATAGCGTGACATCGAGTTCCCCAACGTCTGGGTCATTTCCCCCCACAATTCCCCACTCCAGCCTCTTACCTCTTCCCCTCACCTGCCTATCACCTCCCCCTGGTTTCCCTTCTCCTTCCCTTTGTTGCACTGTCCACTCTCCTCTCCTATCAGATTCCTCCTTCTCCAGCCCTTTGTCTTTTCCGTCTATCACCTCCCCCTGGTGCCCCTCATCCTTCCCTTTCTCCTATGGTCCACTCTCCTCTCCTGTCAGATTCCTTCCTCCCCAGCCCTTTACCTTCTCCATCTATCACCGCCCAGCTTCTCACTTCATCACCCCTCTTCCCCCACTCACCTGGCTTGACCCATCACCTTCTCGCTCGTCTTTATTCCCCTCTCCCGCTTTCTCATTGTGGCTTCTGTCCCCTTCCTTCCCAGTCCTGATGCAGGGTCATGGCCGAAACGTCGACTGTTTATTCATCTCCGCAGATGCTGCCTGACCTGCTGAGTTCCTCTAGCATCTTGTGTCTGTGAGTGTGAGTGTGAGTGTGTGTGTGTGTGTGTGTGTGTGTGTCTCTGAGTGTGTGTGTGTGTCTCTGTGTGTGTGTGTGTGTGTGAATGTGAGTGTGTGTGAGTGTGAGTGTGTGTGTGTGCGAGTGTGTGTGTGTCTCTGAGTGTGTGTGTGTGTGTGAGAGTGTGTGTGTGAGTGTGAGTGTGTGTGTGTGCGAGTGTGTGTGTGTGTGTGTGAGAGTGTGTGTGTGTGTGTCTCTCTGTGTGTGTGAGTGCGAGTGTGTGTGTGAGTGTGAGTGTGTGTGTGTGCGAGTGTGTGTGTGTGTAGGTGTGTGAGTGTGTGTGTGTGCGTGTGTGTGTCTGTGTGAGTGTGTGTGTATGTGTGTGTGTCTGTGTGTGTGTGTGTGTGTGTGAGTGTGTGTGTATGTGTGTGTCTCTGAGTGTGTGTGTGTGTGAGAGTATGTGAGTGTGTGTGTGTGAGAGAGAGTGTGTATCTTTGTGTGTGTGTGTGTGTGTGTGTGTGTGTGAGTGTGTCTCTGTGTGTGTATGTGTGCAAGTGTGTGTGTGGGTGTGTGTGGAACAAAACTGCTGACCAGATCCTCTCTGTAGTAATTCCACAAACCGTCCAATCTCTGTTGAAAAAAAGTTACCTCTAACATCCCCCCATAATTTCCCCCAGACACATTAAAATCACGTTCTCTCCAACTAGTAATTCCCAGCCTGAGATACAGCTGCCCACTCTATCTTTGCCTCTGATTGGGAATACACCTCTCTCGTCCTCTTTCAGACTAAAAGCCCCAGATCACTCAGCCTGCCATCGGGCACGCTCTCTGATCCTGACAAATCTCCCCTGTGCCCTCTCTCTCTCTCTGAAGCCTCCATATCCTCCCGGTAAAGAGGTGACCAAAACCGAACACAGCGCCGGTCTAACTGGTGTCTTATAGATCTTCATCATTACCTTGAACTTCCTGAGCTCAATACCAGCCTGACTATTACAGGCCAACGTAGCAAACGCCTTCTTAACCATTATCAACCTGTGCGGCAACTTTGAGGGTCCCCACAGACGCGGATGCCAAAGTCCCTCCGTCCCGCCACATTGCCAGGAGTCTCCTCGTCCCCTCTCTACTCTTTAGTCGTCGGCCACGCGAAGGCTGGCGGTGGTGCGGAGAGCGTGGAAGGTGTTCATAAGTCACGGGTGACAACGGGACGTTGACCAGACGGGCTGAGGGGTCAATAAGTGCAGAAACAGGCCCTTCGGCCCATCTGTTCCATGCCAGAATCTTGGGGCTGTTTCATCGGCGGTACCACCCTCCCCCCGCCCAGAGCTGGGAGTAACCGAAGCGCGGGTGAACTTCACGGGAGCTTGGGGGCTCGCATGTTTGCAGGAGGGTGATACATCGATTTCAGTTAATTTTATCAATGTTCCAGTCCCCATTCCCCAGCCCCACAGGTCGGCCTATGTTCTCCTCCACTGCCGCCCTCAGATATGAGGGTCAGCACCTCACATTCCATCTCGGTGGCCTCCAGCCTGATAGCGTGACATCAAGTTCCCCAACGTCTGGTCATTTCCCCCCACAATTCCCCACTCCGGCCTCTTACCTCTTCCCCTCACCTGCCTATCACCTCCCCCTGGTGTCCCTCCTCCTTCCCTTTCTCCCATGTCCACTCCTCTCCTATCAGATTCCTCCTTCTCCAGCCCTTTGTCTTTTCCACCGATCACCTCTCCCTGAGTCCCCTCATCCTTCCCTTTCTCCTGTGGTCCACTCTCCACACAGACCCCCACACACACACTGACACACACACACACACACACACACACACACACACACACACACTCACACGCATATACACACACCTTGCATACAGACACTCCTGTGTCGAGCATCACTCTGTGGACATGGAGTTCAGGAGAACCCCCACCCGCACTCGCACAAGAGAAAGGAGTGGTTATGACCTCAGGAGAAGCCACACCACTCACACTTCGCTCCATGTTGGCGTCACAGCGGTGCAAACCGGGAGCAGTTTCAAATTCCTGGGAGTGCACGTCTCACACGACCTCTCACCGTCCCGGGGCACACCCGAGACAGTCAGGACAGCTCACCACCCACCTCTGTTCTCTGAGGAGGCGCAAGAGAGCCAGACTTTGAACATCCGCACTCCCGTCACTCTGCAGGTGCCCAGTAGGGGGCGCCCTGACATGCGGCGGGACGGCCCGGATCGGGAGATGCTCCGTGCACAAACAGCAGATCATCAACACTGCCCAAAGCATCACCGACACCAGCCTTCCCACACAATCATGGACATAGATACAGAAAGGGGCCAGTAACATCATGAAGGATCCCACCCACCCTGCTCACAGACGGTCTGTCCCACTCCCATCGGGGAGGAGGTTATGTAGCATCCACGCCAGGACCACCAAACTCAAAAACAGTGACTTTCCCCCAAGCAGTGAGGCTGATCAACACCCCCACCCACTGACCCACCCCTCCACACCCCCAATCACCCACTGACCCACCCCTCCACACCCACAATCACCCACTGACCCACACACCCACACCCCTATCACCCACTGACCCACCCCTCCACACCCCCAATCACCCACTGACTCACCCCTCCACACCCCCAATCACCAACTGACCCACCCCTCCACACACCCCCAATCACCCACTGACCCACCCCTCCACACCCCCAATCACCCACTGACCCACCCCTCCACACCCCCAATCACCCACTGACCCACCCCTCCACACACCCCCAATCACCCACTGACCCACCCCTCCACATCTCCAATCACCCACTGACCCACCCCTCCAAACCCCCAATCACCCACTGACCCACCCCTCCACACCCCCAATCACCCACTGACCCACCCCTCCACACCCCCAATCACCCACTGACCCACCCCTCCACACCCCCAATCACCCACTGACCCACCCCTCCACACCCCCAATCACCCACTGACCCACCCCTCCACACCCCCAATCACCCACTGACCCACCCCTCCACACACCCCAATCACCCACTGACCCACCCCTCCACACACCCCCAATCACCCACTGACCCACACCTCCACACCCCCAATCACCCACTGACCCACCCCTCCACATCCCCAATCACCCACTGACCCACCCCTCCACACCCCCAATCACCCACTGACCCACCCCTCCACACCCCCAATCACCCACTGACCCACCGCTGCACACCCCCAATCACCCACTGACCCACCCCTCCACACCCCCAATCACCCTCTGACCCACCCCTCCACACACCCCAATCACCCACTGACCCACCCTTCCACACCCCCAATCACCCACTGACCCACTACTCCACACCCCCAATCACCCACTGACCCCCCACTCCACACCCCAATCACCCTCTGACCCACCCCTCCACACACCCCAATCACCCACTGACCCACCCCTCCACACCCCCAATCACCCACTGACCCACCCCTCCACACCCCCAATCACCCACTGACCCACCCCTCCACACCCCCAATCACCCACTGACCCACCCCTCCACACCCCCAATCACCCACTGACCCACCCCTCCACACCCCCAATCACCCACTGACCCACCCCTCCACACACCCCCAATCACCCAGTGACCCACCCCTCCACACACCCCAATCACCCACTGACCCACCCCTCCACACCCCCAATCACCCACTGACCCACCCCTCCACATCCCCAATCACCCACTGACCCACCCCTCCACACCCCCAATCACCCACTGACCCACCCCTCCACACCCCCAATCACCCACTGACCCACCCCTCCACACCCCCAATCACCCACTGACCCACCCCTCCACACCCCCAATCACCCACTGACCCACCCCTCCACACACCCAATCACCCACTGACCCACCCCTCCACACCCCCAATCACCCACTGACCCACCCCTCCACACCCCCAATCACCCACTGACCCACCCCTCCACACCCCCAATCACCCACTGACCCACCCCTCCACACCCCCAATCACCCACTGACCCACCCCTCCACACACCCCCAATCACCCACTGACCCACCCCTCCACACCCCCAATCACCCACTGACCCACCCCTCCACACCCCCAATCACCCACTGACCCACCCCTCCACACCCCCAATCACCCACTGACCCACCCCTCCACACCCCCAATCACCCACTGACCCACCCCTCCACACCCCCAATCACCCACTGACCCACCCCTCCACACCCCCAATCACCCACTGACCCACCCCTCCACACCCCCAATCACCCACTGACCCACCCCTCCACACCCCCAATCACCCACTGACCCACCCCTCCACACCCCCAATCACCCACTGACCCCCCACTCCACACCCCAATCACCCTCTGACCCACCCCTCCACACCCCCAATCTACCACTGACCCACCCCTCTACACCCCCAATCACCCACTGACCCACCCCTCCACACCCCCAATCACCCACTGACCCACCCCCTCCACACCCCCAACCACCCTCTGACCCACCCCTCTACACTCCCAATCACCCACTGAGTCACCCCTCCACACCCCCAGTCACCCACTGACCCACCCCTCCACACCCCCAATCACCCTCTGACACACCCCTCCACACAACCCAATCTCCCACTGACCCACCCTTCCACACCCCCAATCACCCACTGACCCACTCCTCCACACCCCCAATCACCCACTGACCCCCCACTCCACACCCCAATCACCCTCTGACCCACCCCTCCACACCCCCAATCTGCCACTGACCCACCCCTCCACACACCCAATCACCCACTGACCCACCCCTCCACACCCCCAATCACCCACTGACCCACCCCCTCCAAACCCCCAACCACACACTGACCCACCCCTCTACACTCCCAATCACCCACTGACACTCCCCTCCACACCCCCAATCACCCACTGACCCACCCCTCCACATCCCCAATCACCCACCGATCCACCCCTCCACACCCCCAATCACCCACTGACCCACCCTTCAACACCCCCAATCACCCACTGACCCTCCCCTCCACACCCCCAATCACCCACTGACCCACCCCTCCACATCCCCAATCACCCACTGACGCACCCCTCCACACCCCCAATCACCCACTGACCCACTCCTCCACATCCCCAATCACCCACTGACGCACCCCTCCACACCCCCAATCACCCACTGACCCACTCCTCCACATCCCCAATCACCCACTGACCCACCCCTCCACACCCCCAATCACCCACTGACCCACCCCTCCACACCCCCAATCACCCACTGACCCACCCCTCCACACACCCAATCACCCACTGACGCACCCCTCCACACCCCCAATCACCCACTGACCCACTCCTCCACATCCCCAATCACCCACTGACGCACCCCTCCACACCCCCAATCACCCACTGACCCACTCCTCCACATCCCCAATCACCCACTGACGCACCCCTCCACACCCCCAATCACCCACTGACCCACCCCTCCACACCCCCAATCACCCACTGACCCACCCCTCCACACACCCAATCACCCACTGACGCACCCCTCCACACCCCCAATCACCCACTGACCCACCCCTCCACACCCCCAATCACTCACTGACCCACCCCTCCACACCCCCAATCACCCACTGACCCACTCCTCCATGCCCCCAATCACCCACTGACCCACCCCTCCACACACCCCCAATCACCCACTGACCCACACCTCCACACCCCCAATCACCCACTGACTCACCCCTCCACATCCCCAATCACCCACTGACCATCCCCTCCACACCCCCAATCACCCACTGAACCACCCCTCCACACCCCCAATCAGCCACTGACCCACCGCTGCACACCCCCAATCACCCACTAACCCACCCCTCCACACCCCCAATCACCCACTGACTCACCCTTCCACACACCCCAATCACCCACTGACCCTCCCCTCCACACCCCCAATCACCCACTGACCCACTCCTCCACACCCCCAATCACCCACTGACCCCCCACTCCACACCCTAATCACCCTCTGACCCACCCCTCCACACCCCCAATCTCCCACTGACCCAACCCTCCGCACCCCCAATCACCCACTGACCCACCCCTCCACACCCCCAATCACCCACTGACCCACCCCCTCCACACCCCCAACCACCCTCTGACCCACCCCTCTACACTCCCAATCACCCACTGACACTCCCCTCCACACCCCCAATCACCCACTGACCCACCCCTCCACATCCCCAATCACCCACTGACCCACCCCTCCACACCCCCAATCACCCACTGACCCACCCCTCCACGCCCCCAATCACCCACTGACCCACCGCTCCACACCCCCAATCACCCACTGACCCACCCCTCCACACCACCAATCACCCACTGACCCACACTTCCACACCCCCAATCACCCACTGACCCACCCCTCCACATCCCCAATCACCCACTGACCCACCCCTCCACACCCCCAATCACCCACTGACCCACCCCTCCACACCCCCAATCACCCACTGACCCACCGCTGCACACCCCCAATCACCCACTGACCCACCCCTCCACACCCCCAATCACCCACTGACCCACCCCTCCACACCCCAATCACCCTCTGACCCACCCCTCCACACCCCCAATCACCCACTGACCCACTCGTCCACACCCCCGACCACCCACCGACCCACCCCTCCACACCACCAATCACCCACTGAGTCACCCCTCCACACCCCCAGTCACCCACTGACCCACCCCTCCACACCCCCAATCCCCCTCTGACACACCCCTCCACACAACCCAATCTCCCACTGACCCACCCTTCCACACCCCCAATCACCCACTGACCCACTCCTCCACACCCCCAAAAACCCACTGACCCCCCACTCCACACCCCAATCACCCTCTGACCCACCACTCCACACCCCCAATCACCCACTGACCCACCCCCTCCAAACCCCCAACCACACACTGACCCACCCCTCTACACTCACAATCACCCAATGACACTCCCCTCCACACCCCCAATCACCCACTGACCCACGCCTCCACATCCCCAATCACCCACCGATCCACCCCTCCACACCCCCAATCACCCACTGACCCACCCCTCAACACCCCCAATCACCCACTGACCCACCCCTCCACACCCCCAATCACCCACTGACCCACCCCTCCACATCCCCAATCACCCACTGACGCACCCCTCCACACCCCCAATCACCCACTGACCCACCGCTCCACACCCCCAATCACCCACTGACCCACCCCTCAACACCCCCGATCACCCACTGACCCACCCCTCCACACCCCCGCTCACCTACTGACCCACCCCTCCACTCCCCGAATCACCCACTGACCCACCCCTCCACACCCCCAATCACCCACCGATCCACCCCTCCACACCCCCAATCACCCACTGACCCACCCCTCCACACCCCCAATCACCCACTGACCCACCCCTCCAAACACCCAATCACCCACTGACCCACCCCTCCACATCCCCAATCACCCACTGACCAACCCCTCCACACCCCCAATCACCCACTGACCCACCCCTCCACACCCCCAATCACCCACTGACCCACCCCTCCACATCCCCAATCACCCACTGACCCACCCCTCCACACCCCCAATCACCCACTGACCCACCCCTCCACACCCCCAATCACCCACTGACCCACCCCTCCACACCCCCAATCACCCACTGACCCACCCCTCCACACCCCCAATCACCCACTGACCCACCCCTCCACACCCCCAATCACCCACTGACCCACCCCTCCACACCCCAATCACCCACTGACCCACCCCTCCACACCCCCAATCACCCACTGACCCACCCCTCCACACCCCCAATCACCCACTGACCCACCCCTCCACATCCCCAATCACCCACTGACCCACCCCTCCACACCCCCAATCACCCACTGACCCACCCCTCCACACCCCCAATCACCCACTGACCCACCGCTGCACACCCCCAATCACCCACTGACCCACCCCTCCACACCCCCAATCACCCACTGACCCACCCCTCCACACCCCAATCACCCTCTGACCCACCCCTCCACACACCCCAATCACCCACTGACCCACTCGTCCACACCCCCGACCACCCACCGACCCACCCCTCCACACCACCAATCACCCACTGAGTCACCCCTCCACACCCCCAGTCACCCACTGACCCACCCCTCCACACCCCCAATCCCCCTCTGACACACCCCTCCACACAACCCAATCTCCCACTGACCCACCCTTCCACACCCCCAATCACCCACTGACCCACTCCTCCACACCCCCAATCACCCACTGACCCCCCACTCCACACCCCAATCACCCTCTGACCCACCCCTCCACACCCCCAATCACCCACTGACCCACCCCCTCCAAACCCCCAACCACACACTGACCCACCCCTCTACACTCCCAATCACCCAATGACACTCCCCTCCACACCCCCAATCACCCACTGACCCACCCCTCCACATCCCCAATCACACACCGATCCACCCCTCCACACCCCCTATCACCCACTGACCCACCCTTCAACACCCCCAATCACCCACTGACCCTCCCCTCCACACCCCCAATCACCCACTGACCCACCCCTCCACATCCCCAATCACCCACTGACCCACCCCTCCACACCCCCAATCACCCACTGACCCACCCCTCCACACCCCCAATCACCCACTGACCCACCCCTCCACACCCCCAATCACCCACTGACCCACCCCTCCACACCCCCAATCACCCACTGACCCACCCCTCCACTCCCCAATCACCCACTGACCCACCCCTCCACACCCCCAATCACCCACTGATCCACCCCTCCACACCCCCAATCACCCACTGACCCACCCCTCCACACCCCCAATCACCCACTGACCCACCCCTCCACACACCCAATCACCCACTGACGCACCCCTCCACATCCCCAATCACCCACTGACCCACCCCTCCACACCCCCAATCACCCACTGACCCACCCCTCCACACCCCCAATCACCCACTGACCCACCCCTCCACACCCCCAATCACCCACTGACCCACCCCTCCACACCCCCAATCACCCACTGACCCACCCCTCCACACCCCCAATCACCCACTGACCCACCCCTCCACACCCCCAATCACCCACTGACCCACCCCTCCACACCCCCAATCACCCACTGACCCACCCCTCCACACCCCCAATCACCCACTGACCCACCCCTCCACACCCCAATCACCCACTGACCCACCCCTCCACACCCCCAATCACCCACTGACCCACCCCTCCACATCCCCAATCACCCACTGACCCACCCCTCCACATCCCCAATCACCCACTGACCCACCCCTCCACACCCCCAATCACCCACTGACCCACCCCTCCACACCCCCAATCACCCACTGACCCACCGCTGCACACCCCCAATCACCCACTGACCCACCCCTCCACACCCCCAATCACCCACTGACCCACCCCTCCACACCCCAATCACCCTCTGACCCACCCCTCCACACACCCCAATCACCCAGTGACCCACCCCTCCACACACCCCAATCACCCACTGACCCACCCTTCCACACCCCCAATCACCCACTGACCCACCCCTCCACACCCCCAATCACCCACTGACCCACCCCTCCACACCCCCAATCACCCACTGACCCACCCCTCCACACACCCCAATCACCCACTGACCCACCCTTCCACACCCCCAATCACCCACTGACCCACTCCTCCACACCCCCAATCACCCACTGACCCCCCACTCCACACCCCCAATCACCCTCTGACCCACCCCTCCACACCCCCAATCACCCACTGACCCACCCCCTCCAAACCCCCAACCACACACTGACCCACCCCTCTACACTCCCAATCACCCACTGACACTCCCCTCCACACCCCCAATCACCCACTGACCCACCCCTCCACATCCCCAATCACCCACCGATCCACCCCTCCACACCCCCAATCACCCACTGACCCACCCCTCAACACCCCCAATCACCCACTGACCCACCCCTCCACACCCCCAATCACCCACTGACCCACCCCTCCACATCCCCAATCACCCACTGACCCACCCCTCCACACCCCCAATCACCCACTGACCCACCCCTCCACACCCCCAATCACCCACTGACCCACCCCTCCACACCCCCAATCACCCACTGACCCACCCCTCCACACCCCCAATCACCCACTGACCCACCCCTCCACACCCCCAATCACCCACTGACCCACCCCTCCACACCCCCAATCACCCACTGACCCACCCCTCCACACCCCCAATCACCCACTGACCCACCCCTCCACACCCCCAATCACCCACTGACCCACCCCTCCACACACCCAATCACCCACTGACGCACCCCTCCACATCCCCAATCACCCACTGACCCACCCCTCCACACCCCCAATCACCCACTGACCCACCCCTCCACACCCCCAATCACCCACTGACCCACCGCTGCACACCCCCAATCACCCACTGACCCACCCCTCCACACCCCCAATCACCCACTGACCCACCCCTCCACACACCCCAATCACCCACTGACCCACCCCTCCACACCCCCAATCACCCACTGACCCACTCCTCCACACCCCCAATCACCCACTGACCCCCCCCTCCACACCCCCAATCACCCACTGACCCACCCCTCCACACCCCCAATCACCCACTGACCCACCCCTCCACACCCCCAATCACCCACTGACCCACCCCTCCACACCCCCAATCACCCACTGACCCACCCCCTCCACACCCCCAACCACCCACTGACCCACCCCTCTACACTCCCAATCACCCACTGACACACCCCTCCACACCCCCAATCACCCACTGACCCACCCCTCCACATCCCCAATCACCCACTGATCCACCCCTCCACACCCCCAATCACCCACTGACCCACCCCTCCACACCCCCAATCACCCACTGACCCACCCCTCCACACCCCCAATCACCCACTGACCCACCCCTCCACATCCCCAATCACCCACTGACCCACCCCTCCACACCCCCAATCACCGACCGATCCACCCCTCCACACCCCCAATCACCCACTGACCCACCCCTCCACACCCCCAATCACCCACTGACCCAACCCTCCACACACCCAATCACCCACTGACGCACCCCTCCACACCCCCAATCACCCACTGACCCACCCCTCCACATCCCCAATCACCCACTGACGCACCCCTCCACACCCCCAATCACCCACTGACCCACCCCTCCACACCCCCAATCACCCACTGACCCACCCCTCCACACACCCAATCACCCACTGACCCACCCCTCCACACCCCCAATCACCCACTGACCCACCCCTCCACACCCCCAATCACTCACTGACCCACCCCTCCACACCCCCAATCACCCACTGACCCACCCCTCCACGCCCCCAATCACCCACTGACCCACCCCTCCACACCCCCAATCACCCACTGACCCACCCCTCCACACCCCCAATCACCCACTGACCCACCCCTCCACACCCCCAATCACCCACTGACCCCCCACTCCACACCCCCAATCACCCTCTGACCCACCCCTCCACACCCCCAATCTACCACTGACCCACCCCTCTACACCCCCAATCACCCACTGACCCACCCCTCCACACCCCCAATCACCCACTGACCCACCCCCTCCACACCCCCAACCACCCACTGACCCACCCCTCCACACCCCCAATCACCCACTGACCCACCTCTCCACACCCCCAATCACCCACTGACCCACCCCTCCACACCCCCAATCACCCACTGACCCACCCCTCCACACCCCCAATCACCCACTGACCCACCCCTCCACACCCCCAATCACCCACTGACCCACCCCTCCACACCCCGAATCACCCACTGACCCACCACTCCACACCCCCCAATCACCCTCCGACCCACCCCTCCACACACCCAATCACCCTCCGACCACCCCTCCACACAACCAATCACCCACTGACCCACCGCTCCACACCCCCAATCACCCACTGACCCACCCCTCCACTTCCCCGACCACCCACTGACCTACCCCTCCACACCCCCAATCACCCACTGACCCACCCCTCCCCAACCCCAATCACCCACTGACCCACCCCTCCACACCCCCAACTACCCACTTACCCACCCCTCCACACCCCCAATCACCCACTGACCCACCCCTCCACACCCCCGATCATCCACTGACCAACCCCTCCACACCCCCAATCACCCACTGACCCACCCCTCCACACCCCCAATCACCCACTGACCCACCCCTCCACACGCCCGATCACCCACTGACCCACCCCTCCACACCCCCGATCACCTACTGACCCACCCCTCCACACGCCCAACTACCCACTTATCCACCCCTCCACACCCCCAATCACCCACTGACCCACCCCTCCACACCCCCTATCACCCACTGACCCACCCCTCCACGCCCCCAATCACCCACCGACCCACCCCTCCACACCCCCGATCACCCACTGACCCACCCCTCCACACCCCCAATCACCCACCGACCCACCCCTCCACACCCCCAATCACCCTCCGACCCACCCCTCCACACCCCCAATCACCCACTGACCCACCCCTCCACACCCCCAATCACCCACTGACCCACCCCTCCACACCCCCAATCACCGACTGACCCACCCCTCCACACCCCCAATCACCCACTGACCCCACCCTGCACAGTCCCAACGTTTTAGTTTCGATTCCCATCTCGATTTGTCGGTCCGCAGCCTCCTCTTATGCCGGGATGAGGCCACACTCAGGGTGGAGGATCAACAGGTTGTATTCAGTCTGATTGGCCTCCAACCTGATGGTGTGATGAACGTCGATCCTCTCCGAACGTTGTTGGAAAAATATTATAAGATACTTCAAGACCCCATACCAGGAAAAATATAAGGACACAAAGGTGGCGTGTTGGAGATGGTGTGGCTCCAATGAGGCAAATCATTTCCATAGTTTTTGGGATTGCCCTAAATTTAGTTTATATTGGGAAGTCATTCACAGAACATTAGTTCAGGTATTTAAGGTTCAGATACCTCTGAACTTTGAGTTTCTCTACTTGGGGCATGTATTGTTTTTGGAGCAGAAGAAAGATATAAAGCTGCTACAGGCCCTTTTCGCGGCAAGTAAGAAATCAATCACCAGAAAGTGGTTTAATCCAACTTCACCTACACTAGAAGATTGGTATGAAATTATTTTGGAAATATTTAAAGTGGAAAAGATGACCTACACTCTAAGAATTCAAAAAGAAAAAATTTTATCAAGTTTGGAATAAATGGATTGAATTTATAACCCCAGAGCGAGCAGACTTTAGATGACTCTCCTAATGGTTTATGCTGTCTGTCTCACCAACATATTAATAGTGTTAACATAAGCACTGTTGGCTCGAATGTTTACTGGTTTTTTTTGGAAAATGTGGAAGTAACTCAAGTAAAGAAAAGATCTGGGGAAATTTTGGACCAGAAAGAAATGGACCAGAAGAGATACATGGAAATTAGTATTCAACCACTATTATTAATATTTTTTATAACTACTATTACCACTATTTAGTTTAATAGGGTGGAATTACAATTGCACATCAACATCTATTTGAGTGCCAAATTATTTTCTATATTATCTCAATGTGCACTTGTGATTGAATAAATTAAAATAGATTTACTCACATCAAAAATGGAAAAGGTTATATATGAGAAAAGGAACAACGATTTCTCAAACCTCTGATAAAAATAAAATAATAATCCCTCCCTCTCCCGTCTTGTATTCCCCACTCAGGCCCATTTCCACCTCTCACCTGGGTCCTCTCCTCCTCCCCTTTCTCATGTGGTCCTCTTCCTTTCCCTATGCAAATGTTTTACTCCTAAGGCTAATGTAACGGCTTCTGTGTAATGTTCCATGGGAAAGGGAATGGTTTCTCTGTAGCAGCAACGTTTGGGTTATGGCTCGAGATAACGGGGCTTTGGAATGTACCTTATCCAATGGGAGAAATGTTGTTCTTTCTTGTGAGTCTGGAAGAGAGATTTTCGCGGTCTTTCATTGGGGAGTGATAGAGAGCGAGGACACGAATGGAGAGAGTCAGAAGACCCCTGGATGGAGTGGACTGAGGAGCGAGGGTCCGAGGGTCGGCTATGCTCGGAGGTCGACGGGAGCAAATGAATGGACAGTGAGATCCAACGATGTGCAATAGACTTTTTTCCTTAAAATAGCACTTTTTTCTTTTTATTTTCTTTACTAACCCTCTGTCCAGATTAAGGAGATTTCTCGGCTTTTGCGGGGCCAGGAGCTGTTTTCCCCCAGACGAACACGTGCTGGCCGAGTCCAAGTGTTACACCTATCGGATCCCTTCCTCTCCAGGCCTTCACCTTTCCCACCTGACCAGCTTATCACCTTCCAGCTGTCCTCCTTCCCCCTTCACTTCCAGTCCCAAAGAAGGATCCCATCCCGACGCGTCAGCTGCTTGTTCATTGGCCGAAACGCTGCCCGGCCCTGACGAGTTGCTCCAGTGTTTTGTTTGCGGGTTGAAAGGTGGTTTTCTCAGGGGAATACGGGGTGGGGTGGGAAGATCTTCTTCACTCCAGTGTGTGGTGAGAGTGTGGAAGGTGTTGCCCAGCGCAAGTGCCGGATGCAGTTTCGATTGTGACGGCCAAGAGAAGTTTGGATGGGTACGTGGATGGGAGGTGTATGGAGGGTTGTGGTCCCGGAGCAATTCGATGTGATTAATAGTCCATCAGGGACTAGATGGGCTGAAGGGCCTGTTGCTGTGCTCTATCACTCTGTAACCTCACAAGGTCTCAGCTGAGAGACGGGGTCAGGGTCCGTTTGGAAAGTTTTGGAGCACAAAACAGACTCCTCAATATGGCTGGTTGTCAAAGCCTTTATTCACGTCTCAGAGATACAGAAAGCAGAAAAATCACTTGATATTTGTTTAAAGCCGTGCACGGAAGTCTCCCCTGTCGTTTTCCAAGGCCCCTCCGCCGTCTTGATTAATTCACCTCCTCCATACGAGAAGACACCACTTTCCCGTCCACAACCTCCTCCACCACGGTGAACGTCTTGGTCTGGGTTGAAACAACGGGCTCTGAAATGAAAACCAGTCAGTCAGAGATCTCACGGGACGATCGCCTGATACAGTCACCAATCAGCCTTCTCAAGACCATCAGACATAGGAGCAGATTTGGGCTATTCAGCCCATCGAGTCTGCACAGCCATCCCATCATGTCTGATTTACTATCCCTCTCAACCCCGTTCTCCTCCCTTCTCCCTGAAGGATCTATCAGCCTCCAGTTTCATGAAACACTGCACGGTGAATCTGTGGGATTCGTTGCCACAGATGGCTGTGGACGTCAAGTTTTTGGGGTAGACTTAAAGCAGAAGTAATGCGCCTAATTCTATTTGATGTACCAAATGATCTTAAATGTACCAAATGACTTAGCCACTGCAGTTGTCCCTGGCTGAACAAATTCCTCCTCTTCCCTGTTCTGAAGATACATACTTGTATTCTGAGGCTGTGCCCTCTGGTCCTAGATTCCTCCGCTGTAGGAAACATCCTCTCCACATCCACTCTATCTGTGTCCTCTGGTCCGAGACTCCCCCACTATAGGAAACATCCTCTCCACATCCACTCTATCTGTGTCCTCTGGTCCTAGACTCCCCCACTATAGGAAACATCCTCTCCACATCCACTCTATCTGTGTCCTCTGGTCCTAGACTCCCCCACTATAGGAAACATCCTCTCCACATCCACTCTATCTGTGCCCTCTTGTCCGAGACTCCCCCACTATAGGAAACATCCTCTCCACATCCACTCTATCTGTGTCCTCTGGTCCGAGACTCCCCCACTATAGGAAACATCCTCTCCACATCCACTCTATCCGTTTCCTCTAGAACTAGACTCCCCC
Source organism: Mobula hypostoma (assembly GCF_963921235.1). Classification (NCBI taxonomy): domain Eukaryota; kingdom Metazoa; phylum Chordata; class Chondrichthyes; order Myliobatiformes; family Myliobatidae; genus Mobula; species Mobula hypostoma. The sequence continues at coordinate 67,586,996 of NC_086128.1, read as the reverse complement.
ACCATAGGAAACATCCTCTCCACATCCACTCTATCTGTGTCCTCTGGTCCTAGACTCCGCCACTATAGGAAACATCCTCTCCACATCCACTCTATCTGTGTCCTCTGGTCCTAGACTCCGCCACTATAGGAAACATCCCTTGGTCGCTGCCCAAACTGCTGAGTTCCTCCAGGATTTTGAGCGCATGACCAAACTTTCTCAGCCCGACTGCGCCGTGCGGAGACGGTAAGATGGCCTACTCACTTCTTTCCTGCTTGACCACCGTCTTCTGTATAGTTGACCTGCTTGACACTTGGCCAGAAGACTGACCCCTGAAAAACAAAGGGGCAGAGTGTGACCTTGCACTAAGGGAAGGGCTGGGAGTGGGAGGAGGTCAAGACTTCCAATTAAATATTGCCTGCCACAGAACCTTAGCACACATCTCACATCACACCACAGGCAAAGCCCACCCCACCATCGAGCAGATCTACAAGGAAGAAAATAGCATCTGTCATCAGTGACCCCACCATCCAGACAAGGCTCTCTTGCCATTGTTACCATCAGGCAGGAGGTACAGGAGACCCAAGACCCACACCACCAGCTTCAGGAACAGTTATTAAACCTCAACCCTCAGGAAGGAGGTGCAGGAGCCTCAGGACCCAAACCACCAGGTTCAGGAACAGTTATTACCCGTCAACCATCAGGAAGGAGGTACAGGAGCCTCAGGACCCAAACCACCAGGTTCAGGAACAGTTATTACCCTCTCAACCAACAGGCTACTGAAGCAGGTTGAAGAACTTCACTCAGCCCAACTCTGAACTACAACTCTTCCACACCCTACAGGACTCACTTTCAAGGTCTCAACAACTCATGTTCTCGGTATTAATTTACTTTTACTCAACATTTGCACGACTTGCCCTCTTTTGTATACTGTACATTTTTTAATCAGTCTTTGTTATGTAGAGTTTTTCATTTATTCGATTGTATTACTTTACTTCCCTGTCAACAGCTGAGTCTCTTCCCAGGGCAGAAATGGTAACATGAGGGGCCGCACCTTTTAGGGGAGGAAAGTATGGGAGGGTTGTCAGAGGTAGCGTTTCTTTTTGACAAAGAGTGGTAGGCATTTGGAATGCCCTACAGGGGCGGTGGGAGAGGCATAAACATTTAGGGAACTGAGGAATCTCTAAGATAGGGACAGGGATAACGGAAAAATGTAGGTGGGAAGGGTTGGATTGAACTTACAGAAGGTTAGAAGCTTGGCACAACATTGTGGGTCGAAGGGTCTGTCCTGTTCTATGTTCTAGGACTGGATTGTATTCAGGTTCGAGTCTGGCCTGGCGAGTTGCTTACCCGGAGCCGCCCAGCAGCCTGCGATAGGTCTCAATTTCCGCCTCCAGTCTGCTCTTTATGTTCAGGAGCTGCTGGTACTCCTGGCTCATGGACAGGATCTTGGCGCGGAGATCGCCCAACGCCCCTTCCAGACCGTTGATGGTTATCTGCAGATTGGCCCTCTCACCGGAGAAGCGCATGTCAACCTCATTCAGGTTACCCTCCAGCGAGGCGATCTGGGGGCAAGAGGTGGGCGGTGAGAGGGGGATTTCCAGTGACTGGGCTGCGCCCACCCCAACTCCCGTCCTTCTACAGACGCGCGGTAGAGAGCATCCGAACAAACTGCATCACCGCTGGGTACGGGAACTGCCCGGCAGCACACAGGAAGACTCTACAATGGGTATTCAAAATTACCCAACTCTACACCGGCACCAGCCTACCGACCACCCATATACAGAAAGGTGCTGGAAACAGGGCCGGGAACATCATGAAGGATGACACCCACCCTGCTCACGAACTGTGTGTCCCACTCCTGTCAGGGTGGAAGCTGTGTAGCATCCACGCCAGGACCTCCAGACACAAAAAACAGTGACTTTCCCCCAAGCAGTGAGGCTGATCAACACCTCCACCCACTGACCCACCCCTTCACACACCCCAATCACCCACTGACCCACCCCTCCACACCCCCAATCACCCACTGTCCCACCCCTCCACACCCCCAATCACCCACTGACCCATCCCTCCACACCCCTTTCACCCACTGACCCATCCCTCCACACCCCCAATCACCCACCGACCCACCCCTCCACACCCCAATCACCCACTGACCCACCCCTCCACACCCCCAATCACCCACCGACCCACCCCTCCACACCCCAATCACCCACTGACCCACCCCTCCACACACCCCCAATCACCTACTAACCCACCCCTCCACACCCCCAATCACCCACTGACCCACCCCTCCACACCCCAATCACCCACTGACCCACCCCTCCACACCCCCAATCACCCACTGACCCATCCCTCCACACCCCATTCACCCACTGACCCATCCCTCCACACCCCCAATCACGCACCGACCCACCCCTCCACACCCCCAATCACCCACTGACCCACCCCTCCACACCCCCAATCACCCACCGACCCACCCCTCCACACCCCAATCACCCACTGACCCACCCCTCCACACACACCCAATCACCCACTGACCAACCCTTCCACACCCCCAATCACTCACTGTCCCACCCGTCCACACCCCCAATCACCCACTGTCCCACCCCTCCACACCCCCAGCCACCACTACTTTATTAATTCCTGTCAGAGTCACCTCATGTACAGACACTCCTGTACCCTGCGTCACTTTGCGGACATACAGCCTTTGCGAATAATCAATCAATCAATAGCTGGGTGGCTGCCTGGCCTCCCCCACTGCCAGCCCAGCCCGGCGGGTTACTCACAATGCTTTGCATCGTGCTCAGCTCGGTCTCCAGCCCCTGACAGCTGTGCCTCAGTTCAGTCAGTCTGGATTTCTCCCCATCGAGGGCACTCGTGTTGACGGTGATCTCCTGTTGCACAGCCGCAAACTGAAACAGTTGAAAGTAAATTTTTATTGTCAAACCAGACGTACCACACAACTACACTGTTGATGTCCAAAACTCGTCTGCGAAAGATGTGTTGGGTGGGGGTGGGTGTCGTCGGGCACGTGTCTAAAACCCCCACACTCCCCCATCCCGGGACCTACAGTAGCTCCAAAGACCTCACCCCAGGGAGAGGAAGGAAAATATGCGATATACATCTGGGGACAACTTGAAAGACTGGGCCACAACATCGGACTCTGGTGAGCGGCTGTCAGCTGCCGATTCTGCAGTAGGGGTGATGGGCCCTCTGCGAGCCCAGAGGTTGTGAGAGCATTTGAATGATGGGGTAAGTGAACTCATCCCCTCTGATTCATGGTTGATGGTTGAGGGGTGATACCTGTTCCTGAACCTGGTGGTGAGGGTCCTGAGACTCCTGTACCTGTTTCCTGATGGCTGAGGGGCAATAACAGTTCCTGAACCTGGTGATGTGGGTCCTGAGGCTCCTGTACTTCCTTCCTGATGGCTGAGGGGTAATAACTGTCCCTGAACCTGGTGGTGTGGGTCCTGGGGCTCCTGAACCTTCTTCTTGATGGTTGAAAGGTAAAAACTGTTCCTGAAACTGGTGGTGTGGGTCCTGGGGCTCCCGTACCTTTCCCCTGATGGGAGCAGTGAGACGAGAGCATGATCTTGTTATGAAGAATAGTGATAAAGCTTCCCAAGGAAGGAAATTGGGGAGAATGGGGGAGGGGGAGGTTGAGGTATGGGGACCCTCAGTGAACCCTGGCAGAGGGGATAGACTTGCAACAGCGTAAATCCCTGGTTAGACAACTCTTGGAGAATTGTGTTTCTTTCTGGTCAGCTCATTGCGGGAAGGATGCAGAGGAGATTCACCAGGATGCTGCCTGGATTAGAGAGGGTGCAGAGGAGATTCAGCAGGATGCTGCCTAGACTGGAGAGGGTGCAGAGGGAGATCCACCAGGATGCTGCCTGTTTTAGAGAGGGTGCAGAGGAGATTCACCAGAATGCTGCCCGAATTAGAGAAGGTGCAGACGAGATTCACCAGGATGCTGTTTGGATTAGAGAGGGAATAGAGGAGATTTACCAGGATGCTGCCTGGATTAGAGAGGGTGCAGAGGAGATTCACCAGGAAGCTTCCTGGATTAGACAGGGTGCAGAGGAGATTCACCAGAACACAGCCTGGATTAGGGAAGGTGCAGAGGAGATTTACCAGGATGCTGCCTGGATTAGAGAGGGTGCAGAGGAGATTCGCCAGGTTGCTCCCTGGATTAGAGAGGGTGCAGAGGAGATTCACCAGCATGCTGTCTGGATTAGAGAGGGTGTAGAGCAGATTCACCAGGATGCTGCCTGGATTAGCGAAGGTACAGAGGGGATTCACCAGGATGTTGCCTGGATTAGAGAGGGTGCAGAGGAGATTTGCGAGGATGCTGCCTGGATTAGAGAGGGTGCAGAGGAGATTCACCAGGATGCTTCCTGGATTAGAGAGCATGTCTTATGATGATAGTGAGCTGGGATGTTTCTCTTTGGAGTGAAGGAGGATGAGAGTAGGCTTGACAGAATTGTGCACAGTGGTAAATGGCACAGATGGAGTGGACAGCCAGAGATTTTTTCCGCCCGGGTGGAAATGGCTAATGCAAGGGGGCAAATTTTAAGGTGACTGGCGGAGAGTGTAGGACTGGATGTCAGAGGCAAGTTCTATCCGCCGGGATTGGTGGGTGCAAGGAATGTGTTACCAAGGGTGGTGGTAGAGGCAGATTTAGTAGGGACATGGAGGAAACTTATAGATTGATACATGGATGGAAGAAAAAATGGAGGAGGGATGGGTTAGATTGATATTGGTGTTGGTAAAAAGGTTGGCACAACTTCATGGGCTGAGTGCCCTGTATTCTGCTGTAATGTTCGATGTTCTGTAGGAAAAGCTATAGTTGCCTGCTCGCTGGTGGGGAAGGTAATGGATAACTTGATCATTTGGGAACCAGTGGGATGGTGAGGGAGGAAATGTTTCTTGAATTGGAATGGTGGGACAGAGTCTAAAGTTTGGAGACAGGACGTTCCAGAGAATCGTCACCGAGTCTTCCATTCAATCAGCACAGAAAGAAGCTGTTCAGCCCAGTGGCTCCAGAGGGGCAAAGTTAAACAGGAAGCACATGGATGTGCAGGATCTGATTTCTTTTCTGCCTTGACAACTGATCGTGTGTCAAATGTTAACTTTAAATCTACAGAAGATGGCACTGAGGGATTGAGTGAGGATCGGCTGTGAAGGGATAGAACCAGCATGATGGTCTGAATGTCCTCCTCCTTTCCGTGTGGGGCTTAAACCTGGAATTCTGAGGGTGACAGGTGCGAGGGCGAGGTGTTGAGTCATCGTGTGATGGTGCAGAGATCGGGGTGGGATGACACCGTAACGGCTGACAAGGTGCTAATACATCATGTGGGGTGGGGTGGGGGGAGCTTCAGACCGGGGAGTTGAATTCCAGCGGCGTCTCTGAGGCAGCTGCTCATTCTGCCCAAGATCTCTGACTTCTCCAGTTTCCTCCGGTATTGCAAAGACAGGGCGGTACGCAAGGGCTCAGGGTAAATTGTCCTCTGACTAGATTCGGGTTGAGAGGAAAATTGGATGGGCCATTATGAATTGGGAGAGAAGATGCCACGGGCCGAATGGCCTGAATATGCCCCTATACCCTGCGGTCACCTGGACGTGTGAACAGGTGGGTGGATGGGCCGCGGGGCTCGAAGGGACAGGGAGGGCCTGTTCGGCGCGGAATCTGGGAATAAGATCCCTGTTACCTGCTGCTTGTACCAATCGTCAGCATCTGCCTTGTTCTGGGTGACCATGGCTTCATACTTCGTCCGAATTTCTCCCAGAATCTTGAGCAAGTCCACGGAGTCTTCAGCTGTGACATCGACAGAAACGTTGCCAGTCATCTGGGACTTCAGGCTCCTGAGCTCCTGCAGGAAGGAAGAATACGCAGCGATTTCACCCTCTGATTCTCGGCAGTGACACGGAACAGAAACGACTCACAATGTTTGGGCAGTTACGCCCATTGCTTACATCTTCATGGTTTTTCCTGATGTAAATGAGCTCCTCTTTCAGGTTCTCAATCTCGGTCTCCAGTTGGCTCTTCACGAGGGTGAGGTTATCCAACATCATGCGCAGACCATTGATATCGTTCTCAACGGACATCCTGATGGACAACTCAGTTTCAAACCTATCGAGATGGGAAAAGAGCAGGAGATTCTGGTCATCGGTGGCCAGGGCTGAAGTCGTTAAGCTTTTCCTGCACCAAACTATACAAGATATCTGGGCCTGTACTCACAGGAATTCAGAAGAATGAGGGGTGACTTCATTTAAACGCATCGAATGGTGAAAGGCTGAGATAGAGTGGATGTGGAGAGGATGTTTCTTATAGGGGAGGAGTCTAGGATCAGAGGACACAGATAGACTGGATGTGGAGAGGATGTATCCTACAGAGTGGGTGTCTAGGACTAGAAGACACAGATAGAGTGGACGTGGAGAGGATGTTTCCTACAGAGTGGGTGTCTAGGACTAGAAGACACAGATAGAGTGGATGTGGAGAGGATGTTTCCTATAGTCGGGGAGTCTAGGACCAGAGGACACAGATAGAGTGGATGTGGAGAAGATGTTTCCTATAGTGGAGGAGTCTAGGACTAGAAGACACAGATAGAGAGGATGTGGAGAAGATGTTTCCTATAGTGGGGGATTCTAGGACTAGAAGACACAGATAGAGTGGATGTGGAGAGGATGTTTCCTATAGGTGGGGAGTATAGGAGCAGAGGGCATGGGCTCAGAATAGAGCAGCATCCTTTTGGATGGGAGATGAGCCTCCCATTACTATCTGGTTTTCCACCCCTGTGCTTTGACAAAGACTAAAAACATTTGCCAAAAAGAGTTTTGATTTCTCTGCATAGATGCTGACTGACTTGCTGAGTTCCTCCAGGAGAGACAGTGCAGTATGTGTCTGTCTGTCTGTGAGCCTATGCATGTCTGAGCGCCTGTGTCTGTCCGTGTCTGCTTTTCTCTGTTCCCAAGGTGGGGAAAAGGGAACTTCTAATTGTTAGATTGAGATCTCTGTCAGTGTTTCACATGCCAAGTTTGTTCGGATACCAGTGTCACTGTATTGTATTTGACTTTCTGGAAAGCATGAGCCTTTTTATAATATTATTCCAGTTTTTTTTGCGCGGGGGGGAGGGGGAGAATACAGTGGGTCTACTTCCTGTTTCTTTGCCTCATACTCCAGCCCAGTAGGTGGCGGTAATGGACCTTATTCTGGTCCGCCAGTCGCCATTAAACTTCCCGAGAAGAAGACGACGACCTGGAGGACTCATTTGGTCCATTGTCCGCCCTTCAGCGGAAGGGAGAGGGGCCGGAGGAGGCAGACGCGGTCAATTGGACCCCTATACTCGCATCGGCCGGCTCGGTACTAACTTGGCCTTGAAGTCTTCCGCCGCCAGTTTGGAGTTGTCCACTTGGAGCATGATTCCGGAGTTGGCGAGGATCAAGTCGTTGATCTGTGGGAGACAGGAGGTGGAAATGTACCGGGTGGAGCAAGGGGGACGTGGGGAAACACAGGCACATTGTCCCGTCCGCTTCTGGTTTGCAAGGTTAAACTTAAACCCCTCAACCCCTGTCTCTCTCCTCCCAGCCCCCGCCTATCTCAGGGCTACCTCTTCCTCCACCAGCCCCTCCCTCCTCCACCCTGCTCTCCCCTCCGCCCTCTCCACCAAGCCCCTCCCTCTCCACCAGCCCCCCCCACTCTCTCTCTGTCTCCTCCACCCCGCCCGTCCCCCTTTAGCCTTCGATCCCCTTTTCCACGTGGATTTTCTCCCGGTTTCTTCCCGCATCGCACAGACGTGAATCGAGGGCCCGCTACGTTGACCCGTTTCGATGGCCGTGCGTGAAGTAAAGTCAATCCTTCACCCCACTGCCCCGGCCCTTCCCCATTCCTTCCCTCGCACCTAACGTTCTCCTCTCTGCGGAGGGCACGGCCTCGGACCAGAGGACAGAGGCGAGGAGGAATTTCTTTGGCCGGAGTTGGTGGCGAATGTGTAGAACTCGTTTACTACGGGCGGCCGCAAACAGGTTGGGTAGTCTTCAAGCGGGAGGTCCTCAGGGGCGGCGAGGCGCCCCTTTCCCTCCGCCAGCCCGCGGGGTCACCCTTGGGCAAGGTGCTTAGTCCACCTTGCCCCCTCCCCACATCCACCGTGTCCACATGAAACGGTGGGATCAGGTGGTGGACGGTCGTACGAGCAGTCGGTGCCGGTCACAAGTCCTGGTGATGCGACCACTGACGCCAGGCAGACAATCTCTGAAGAGTATTGTTAATGGCCGGGGGTGGTGTTAGGGGCGCCAATCTCGCAAAGGCAATAGTCAACCACTCTGTAACTTCGCCAAGATGCATTTGAGAGGGACAGTAGGTTAGCCAGACTGGAATGGCGGCCCACAGTCGATGGGCTGAATGGCCTTGTTCTGGTCGGGTGTCTAATGGCCAACCTCCTCGCAACCTGACATCTCCCCCCACCTCCCCCGGCACACACACACACACACACACACACACTGCGGGGAGGGGGAGCTTTTTCCGGGCTCTTACCTGGTCGCGGAGGCCCTTGATGGTGGCCCAGTACTCGCTGTAGTCGCGGGTGGTGGGACCCGCCTGTTGGTAGTACTCCCGGATCTGAAGCTCCAGTTCGGCGTTGGACTTCTCCAGGAAGCGCACCTTCTCCAGATACGCCGCCAGCCGGTCGTTCAGGCCCTGCATGGTCTGCTTCTCGTTCACCAAGGCGGAGGAGGAGATGCTGTACCCGCCGCCAAACCCGCCGCCGTACCCGCCGCCGAACCCGCCGCTGTACCCGCCGCTGAAACCGCCGCCGAACCCGCCGCCGGATCCGTACGCCATGCTGGCGCTCAGTCCCATGCCGGCGCCCAGGGCTGAGCCCAGGCCGTAGCTGGAGGCTCGACTGCTGGACACTCGGCTCTGGCCGAAGCCGTACGCACTGCCTCCCCGCATGCTTGAGGAGACCCCGGACACGCTGCGGGAACCCCAGCTCTGACCGCCGCTGCTGCTTCTGACGCTGGTCCGCATCTTGTTCCTCAAGCCTTACACCGAGCCACTGGTGTGCGGCCACCTCCTTCTCGCCTCTTTATATCCTCATCCCGAGCCGGGCCACCGCCCAGAGAGAGAGAGGGAGATAAAAAAAAGCGCTGGGTGTGGAGCGGGACCGCCGCCTGGGGCTCCTTGGAGGGTCTCGAGTTACGGGGGACACACCCAGAGTCCGGAACCCACGATCCCGCCGCCTCCCACGGCCGCGGAGCAGATCTGATCCATTCTGGAGAAGAGAGAGAAAAAGTTTCACCAAGTTTATTTGTTCAAGTGCAAGAGTTTAATTGTCGTTCAACCACACTCCCGAAATCAGCCAAGCCCACAGCGTTCCTCCGGGACCCGGGGAGCAAAACACGTTACCGACCCGTACACAGCATAAAGTTAACGACGGCGGGAAAGCACACGGCTATAACATACAATGATATATTTAAAAATAATGACTGGTGTGGGGTTTGGTTCAACATTAATCGATCCCTGTAGCAATGCCGGTGAAGATGCCAGTAACAGCGGGGAAACCCACCCTCGTTCTCAGTCCCTGCGAGTCAGTCGGGTGTGTTGGATTTCAAAGAGAGATTTCAGACAGCGAGCTGAGGGTCAGCGGGATTACAACGGTGGGAGTGTCGGGGGAGGGAGGGAGACCACCGTGTTGATGTCTTCCGCTTCTGTAGTGGGAGGGGCCGAGTTGAGTGAGGAAGACCCCCTCCCAAGTATTGCCGTAGCCCTTTTCTCACGGTTACCGTCAGGGAGGAGGTACAGGAGCCAGAAGACACACACTCAGCGATTCAGAAACAGTCTCTTCCCCTCTGCCGTCCGTTTCCTAAATGGACTTTGAACTTCGGACACAACCTCATTTTTTAAATATATGCTATTTCTGATTTTCATTTATTCAATATACGTTTACTTATTTATTCATTATTATTATTTTATTCTTCTATATTATGCATTGCATTGCTGCTAAGTTAATAAATTTCACGACACATGCCGGCGATAATAAACCTGATTCTGAATGGCAAAGGGGCTCTTGGCTTTAAATAACCCCAGTCATTCAACACCACTTTCAACAGTGAGCTCCCAGCGGTGAGGGTGCAGGTTCTGCAGCGTGCTTTGGAGAGGGGGTTGGGGTGGGGGAACGAAGGGAGAAGCGCAAGGCGAGACACTGAAAGTGTCGCGGTCACGCACCGCAGAACCCAGTTGGTGACGGCGACTCGGGACGCTGGACCCGGACTGCCGAGGTCGGGAGTGGGGAATTGCCCCGGTGCAACGGCTACCCCCTCCCAACTTGTAAAAACTTCCCCGCACAGGTTTCTCACTGTCATTAGATTCTTCAGAAAGCCAACATAACACCACTTAACGCGTTCAGTATGAATGCGAGACGGAGAAGGCTTTTCAGGGTCTATTCTTGTCCTGGTGAGGGGTCTCGACCCGGAACGTCGACTGTGTATTCCTCTCCATAGACGCTGCGTGACCTGCTGAGTTCCTCCAGCATTTTGTGTGTGTTATTCTTGTAAAGTTTCAAATGATGTATGAAGTGTACTTTAATTAAAAATAGTTTGGGGATGTAACAACGACGGGCGGTCAGGGAGAGGGGCGGGCAAGGTACCAGCGCTTAAAGGGCGAAAGACTTTTCCCGGCAGAGACCCAGCGTGGGTGTGGGGGAGGGAGAGGGTGTGGGACGCGCAGCTCCCGTCCCATTGATAGTGGATGTACGGTCAGTTCTTAACTTTAAAATGGGTCATCGACACATTTTGTTGAGTGGAAGCGGGAGGAGATGTCTCGGCCAGTTCGGTTCCTTCATGTTGTCAGAGCCGGGGTTGGGAGTGGGGACAATCTCCCATTGTCGATTAAATGCTCCTAACGGCGTGCGTCTCAAACAGCCTCTGACAACCAAGTCCAGCTCCCGGCCTTCACGTGTGCTTTAGCGACTAAGCCTGGCGGAACCGTTTCTACCGACAGTAGAAGGGGGCAAAGGCGTGTCACCGGCGCCTTAAAACCAGTCCGTCCGGCAGATGGGGCTCGTCAGCCGCGGTTGGCAGCTCATCTGAGAGAAGGAAAACTCTGATCTCAAACCTCCCGCGCCTTGCGGCTGTACCCAATCATGGGGAAGGCTTTGCGGGTAGACCCCGAGGGGAAAATCCGGAGCTGGAGTCCTACGCTGACGGGCGACCCCTGCGGCGCCGCGGGAGCCAGGCTGTATCTACGAGTCTGTGGTGGCCAGTGCAATCATATTTGCTGTTGTGTGCTGGGGCAGCAGGCTGAGGGTAGCAGACACCAACAGAATCAACAAACTCATTCGTAAGGCCAGTGATGTTGTGGGGATGGAACTGGACTCTCTGACAGTGGTGTCTGAAAAGAGGATGCTGTCTAAGTTGCGTGCCATCTTGGACAATGTCTCCCATCCACCACATAATGTACTGGGTGGGCACAGGAGTACATTCAGCCAGAGACTCATTCCACCGAGATGCAACACAGAGCGTCATAGGAAGTCATTCCTGCCTGTGGCCATCAAACTTTACAACTCCTCCCTTGGAGGGTCAGACACCCTGAGCCAATAGGCTGATCCTGGGCTTATTTCCAGGCATAATTTACATATGACTATTTAACTATTTATGGTTCTATTACTGTATCTTGTTTATGGTGCAACTGTAAAGAAAACCAATTTCCCCCGGGATTAATGAAGTATGACTGTGACTGTGACTATGACTGATGGCAGAGGGGAAGAAGCTGTACCTGAATGCTAAGTTAATTTGCACTGCTTATTTTATATAAATATAGGCATATTTTTCAATCACCCACTGACCCACCCCTCCACACCCCCAATCACCCACTGACCGACCCCTCCACACCCCCAATCACCCACTGACCCAGCCCTCCACACCCTAATCACCCACCGACCCACCTCTCCACACCCCAAATCATCCACTGACCCAAACCTCCACACCCACAGTCACCCACTGAAGCACCTTCCATACACCCAATCACCCACTTACCCACACATCCACAACCCGCATCACCCACTGACCCACCCGTCCACACCCTCAAACACACACTGACCAACGCCTCCATACCCGCAATCACCCACTGACCTACCCCTCCACAGCCCCAGTCACCCACGGACCCACCCTCCACAGCCCCAATCACTCACCGATCTATCCCTCCACACCCCAATCACCAACTGACTAACCCCTCCACACCCCCAATCACCCACTGAACCCCCCTCCTTCACAGCCCCAGTCACCCACGGACCCACCACTCCACACCCCCAATCACCCACTGACCCACCCCTCCACACCCCCAATCACCCACCGACCCAACCCTCCACACCCCCAATCACTCACCGACCTGCCCATCCACACCCCCAATCACCCACTGACCCACCCCTCCACACCCTCAACCACCCACTGACCCACCCTTCCACACCCCTAATCACCCACTGACAGACCCCTCCACAACCCCAATCACCCCTTGACTCACCCCTCCACACCCCCAATCATCCAGTGACCCACCCGTCCACACCCCCAATCACCCACTGACTCACCCCTCCATCCCCCCAATCACCCACTGACCCACCCCTCCACACCCCGAATCACACACTGACCCAACCCTCAACACACCCCCATTAAACCACTGACCCACACCTACACACCCCCAACAACCCAGTGACTCACCCCTCCACACCCGCGATCACCCACCAACCCACCTATCCACACCGGCAATCACCCATTGACCCACCGCCCCACACCCCCAATCACCCAACGACCCACCCCTCCACACGCCCAATCACCCACCGACCCACCACTGCACACCCCCAATCACGCACAGACCCACCCTCCACACCCCTAATCACCCAGTGACACACCCCTCCACACCCACAATCACATGCTGACCCACCCCTCTGCAACCCCGATCACCCATTGAACCACCCCTCCACACCCCCAATCACCCACTGGTCCACACCCCCAATCACCAACTGACCCACCCCTTCACACCCCCAATCACCCACTGACCGACCCTTCCACACCCCCAATCACCCACTGACATACCCCTCCACACCCCCAATAAACAACTGACCCACCCTTCCACACCCCAATCACCCACGGACCCACCCCTCCACACCCCCAATCACCCACTGACCCACCCCTCCACACCCCCAATAACCCACTGACCCACCCCTCCACACCCCCAATCACCACTGACCCACCCCTCCACAGTCCAAATCACCAATTGACCCACACCTACACACCCCCAATAAACAACTGACCCACCCTTCCACACCCCCAATCACCCACTGACCCACCCCTCCACACCCCCAATCACCCACCGACCCAACCCTGCACACCCCCAATCACTCACCGACCTGCCCCTCCACACCCCCAATCACCCACTGACCCACCCCTCCACACCCTCAAAAACCCACTGACCCACCCTTCCACACCCCTAATCACCCACTGACAGACCCCTCCACAACCCCAATCACCCCTTGACTCACTCCTCCACACCCCCAATCATCCAGTGACACACCCGTCCACACCCCCAATCACCCACTGACTCACCCCTCCATCCCCCCGATCACCCACTGACCCACCCCTCCACTCCCCGAATCACACACTGACCCAACCCTCAACACACCCCCATTAAACCACTGACCCACACCTACACACCCCCAACAACCCAGTGACTCACCCCTCCACACCCGCGATCACCCACCAACCCACCCATCCACACCGGCAATCACCCACTGACCCACCCCCCCACACCCCCAATCACCCAACGACCCACCCCTCCACACCCCCAATCACCCACCGACCAACCACTGCACACCCCCAATCACACACAGACCCACCCCTCCACACCCCCAATCACCCACTGACACACCCCTCCACACCCACATTCACCCGCTGACCCACCCCTCTGCAACCCCGATCACCCATTGAACAACCCCTCCACACCCCCAATCACCCACTGATCCACCGGTCCACACCCCGAATCACCCACTGACACACCCCTCCACACCCACAATCACCCGCTGACCCACCCCTCCACAACCCCAATAACCCACTGACCCACCCCTCCACACCCGCAATCACCCACCGACCCACCACTCCACACCCATCACCCACTGACCCACCACTCCACACCCCCAATCAACCACTGACCCACCCTTCCACAACCCCGATTACCCATTGAACCACCCCACCACACCCCCAATAACCCACCGACCCACCCCTCCACACACAAATCACCCACTGACCCACCCCTCCACACCCCCAATCACCCACTGACCCACCCTTCCACACCCCGAATCACCCACCGACCCACACTTCCACACCCCAAATCACCCATCACCCACTGACACACCCCCCACACCACCAATCACCCACTGACCCACCTCTCCACACCCCAAATCACCCACTGACCCACCCCTGCTCACCCCCAATCACCCACTGACCACCCCTCCACACCCCCAATCACCCACTGACCACCCGTCCACACCCCCTATCACCCACTGACCCACCCCGCCACACCACCAATCACACACTGACCCACTCCTCCACACACCCACCCACCCACTGACCCACCCCTCCACACACCCACCCACCCACTGACCCACCCTTCCACACCACCAATCACCCACTGAGCAACCTCTCAACATCCCAAATCACCCACTGACCCACCCGAACACACAGCCACACACCGACCCAACCCTCCACACCCCTAATCACCCACTGACTCTCCCCTCCACCCACACACTGACCGACCCAACCCTCTACAGATCCAATCACCCGCTGACCTACCCATCCAAACCCTCAAGCACCTACTGACCCACCATTCCACAGCCCCAATCACCCACTGAAACACCCTTACATACCCTTAACCACACACTGACCCAGCACTTCACAGTCCCAATCACCCCCCTGATCCACCCCTCCACACCCGACCACACATTGCCCCACCCCTCCAAACCACCAATCACCCACCAACCCACCCTTCCACACCCACAATAACCCACAGTACAACCCCTTCACACTCCCAATCACCCACTGACCCACCCCTCCACACACCAATCTCCCACTGACCCAGCCTTCCACACCCGCAATCACCCACCGACCCGCCCCTCCACACTCACAATCACCCACTGACACACCCGTCCACAGTCCCAATCACCCACTGACCCACCCCTCCACACCCCCAATCACCCAACGACCCACCCTTCCACACCCCCAATCACTCACTGACCCACCCCTCCACACCCCCAATCACCCACGGACACACCCCTCCACACCCCCAATCACCCAACGACCCACCCTTCCACACCCCCAATCACTCACTGACCCACCCCTCAAAACCCCCAATCACCCACGGACACACCCCTCCAAACCCCCAAACACACATTGACCCACCCAACCACACACCGAATCACCCAATGACCCACCCCTCCATACCCCAGATCACCCATTGACACACCCCACCACAACCCCAATCACCCACTGACCCAACCCTCCACACAGGCAATCACCCACTGACCCACCACTCCACACCCACAATCACCCAACGACCCACCCCTCCACACCGCCAATCACTCACTGACCCACCCCTCCAAACCCCCAATCACCAACTGATCCTGCCATCCACACCCCCAATCACCCATTGACCCACCCCACCACGCCCGCAATCACCCACGGACCCAAACCTCCACACCCCCAATCACCCACTGACCCACCTCTACACACCCCTGATCACCCATTGACCAACCCCTCCACATTCCCAAACACCCACTGACCCACCCGTCCACATCCCATCACCTACCGACCAATCCTTCCGTACCCCCAATCAGCCACCGACCCAACCCTCCACACCCACAATCACCCACTGACCCACTCCTCCACACCACCAATCACCTACCGACCAGCCCCTCCACACCACCAATCACCCACTGACCCCCCAACACCCCCAATCACCTACTGACCCACCCATCAACACCCCCAATCACCCACTGACCTAGCCCTCCACACCCCCAATCACCCACTGACACACCCCTCCACACCACCAATCACCCACTGACCCAACCCTCCACACCCCCAATCACCTACCGACCAGCCCCTCCACACCCTGAATCACCCACTGACCCTCCACACCCCCAATCACCTACTGACCCACCCGTCCACACCCCCAATCACCCACTGACACACCCCTCCACACCACCAATCACCCACTGACCCACCGCTCCACACCCCCGATCACCCATTGACCCACCCCTCCACACCCACAAACACCAACTGACCCACCATTCCACAGCCCCAATCACCCACTGAAACACACTTACATACCCTTAACCACACACTGACCCAGCACTTCACAGTCCCAATCACCCCCCTGACCCACCCCTCCACACCCGACCACACATTGCCCCACCCCTCCAAACCACCAATCACCCACCAACCCACCCTTCCACACCCACAATAACCCACAGTACAACCCCTTCACACTCCCAATCACCCGCTGACCCACCCCTCCACACACCAATCTCCCACTGACCCAGCCTTCCACACCCGCAATCACCCACCGACCCGCCCCTCCACACTCACAATCACCCACTGACACACCCGTCCACAGTCCCAATCACCCACTGACCCACCCTTCCACACCCCCAATCACCCAACGACCCACCCTTCCACACCCCCAATCACTCACTGACCCACCCCTCAAAACCCCCAATCACCCACGGACACACCCCTCCAAACCCCCAAACACACATTGACCCACCCAACCACACCCTGAATCACCCAATGACCCACCCCTCCATACCCCTGATCACCCATTGACACACCCCTCCACAACCCCAATCACCCACTGACCCAACCCTCCACACAGGCAATCACCCACTGACCCACCACTCCACACCCACAATCACCCAACGACCCACCCCTCCACACCGCCAATCACTCACTGACCCACCCCTCCAAACCCCCAATCACCAACTGATCCTCCCATCCACACCCCCAATCACCCATTGACCCACCCCACCACGCCCGCAATCACCCACTGACCCAAACCTCCACACCCCCAATCACCCACTGACCCACCTCTACACACCCCTGATCACCCATTGACCAACCCCTCCACATTCCCAAACACCCACTGACCCACCCGTCCACATCCCATCACCTACCGACCAATCCTTCCGTACCCCCAATCAGCCACCGACCCAAACCTCCACACCCACAATCACCCACTGACCCACTCCTCCACACCACCAATCACCTACCGACCAGCCCCTCCACACCACCAATCACCCACTGACCCCCCAACACCCCCAATCACCTACTGACCCACCCATCAACACCCCCAATCACCCACTGACCTAGCCCTCCACACCCCCAATCACCCACTGACACACCCCTCCACACCACCAATCACCCACTGACACACCCCTCCACACCACCAATCACCCAATGACCCACCCCTCCATACCCCTGATCACCCATTGACACACCCCTCCACAACCCCAATCACCCACTGACCCAACCCTCCACACAGGCAATCACCCACTGACCCACCACTCCACACCCACAATCACCCAAAGACCCACCCCTCCACACCGCCAATCACTCACTGACCCACCCCTCTAAACCCCCAATCACCAACTGACCCACCCTTCCACACTCCCAATCACCCACCGACCCACCCCTCCACACCCCCAATCACCCACTGACCCAAACCTCCACACCCCCAATCACCCACTGACCCACCTCTACACACCCCTGATCACCCATTGACCAACCTCTCCACATTCCCAAACACCCACTGACCCAACCCTCCACACTCGCAATCACCCACTGACCCACCCGTCCACATCCCATCACCTACCGACCCATCCTTCCGTACCCCCAATCAGCCACCGACACAACCCTCCACACCCACAATCACCCACTGACCACCCCTCCACACCCCCAATCACCTACCGACCAGCCCCTCCACACCCTGAATCACCCACTGACCCCCCAACAGCCCTAATCACCTACTGACCCACCAGTCAACACCCCCAATCACCCACTGACCTACCCCTCCACACCCCCAATCACCCACTGACACACCCCTGCACACCACCAATCACCCACTGACCCAACCCTCCACACCCCCAATCACCTACCGACCAGCCCCTCCACACACTGAATCACCCACTGACCCCCCACACTCCGAATCACCTACTGACCCACCCATCCACACCCCCAATCACCCACTGACACACCCCTCCACACCACCAATCACCCACTGACCCACCGCTCCACACCCCCGATCACCCATTGACCCACACCTCCATACCCACAAACACCCACTGACCCTCCACTCCACACACCCGATCACCCATTAACACACCCCTCCACACCCTCAATCTACCACAGACCCACCTCTCCACATCCCCAATCACCCACTGACACACCCCTCCACTCCCCCAAACACACACCGACCCACCCCTCCACAACCCCAATCACCCACTGACCCGCCCCTCCACACCCCCAAACACCCACCGACCCACAACTCCACACCCCCATCACCCACTGACCCACCCCTCCACACCTCCAATAATTTACTGACACACCCCTCCAAAGCCCCAATCACACACTGACCCAACCCTCCACACCCCCTATCACCCACGTACCCACCCCTCCACGCCCCCAATCACTCACTGACCCACCCCTCCACGCCCCCAATCACCCACTGACCCACAAATCCACACACCCACCCTCTGACCCACACCTCCACACAACCAACCCAATCCTCCACACCCAAATCAGCCACTAACCCACCCCTCCACACCAGCAATAACCCACCGAACAACCCCTCCACACACCTAATCACCCACTGACCCACAACTCCACACCCACAATCAGCAACTGACCCACCCCTCCACACCCCAATCACTCATTGACACACCCCTCCACACCCACAATCACCCACTGACACAATCCTCCACACCCCCAATCACCCACTGACTCAACCCTCCACAACCCCAATCACCCACTGACCCACCCCTCCACACACTCACCCTCTGACCCACACCTCCACACAACCAATCACCCACCAACCCAATCCTCCACACCCACAATCAGCATCTGACCCACCCCTCCACACCCCCAATCACCCACTGACCAATACTACTCTCCCAATCACCCACTGACCCACTCCTCCACACCCCTAATCTCCCACTGACTCAGCCCTCCACGCCTTCAATCACCCAACGACCGGCCCCTCCACACTCCCAATCACCCACTGACCAACCCCTCCACACCCCCAATCACCCAACGACCCACCCCTCCACACCTGCAATAACCCACCAAACAACCCCTCCACACCCCCAATCACCCACTGACCCACCCCCCACACCCCCAATCAGCCACTGACCCACCCGTCCACAGTCCCAATCACCCACTGACCAACCCCTCCACACCCCCAATCACCCAACGACCCACCCCTCCACACCCCAATCACTCATTGACACACCCCTCCACACCCACAATCACCCACTGACACACCCTTCCACACCCCGAATAACACATTGACACACCCGACCACACCCCGAGTCACCCACTGACCCATCCCTCCATACCCCAGATCACCCATTGACCCACCCCTCCACATCCCTAATCACCCACTGACCCAACCCATCACACACGCAATCACCCACTGACCCACAACTCCACACCAGCAATAACCCACCGAACAACCCCTGCACACACCGAATCACCCACTGACCCACCCCTCCACACCCCCAATCACCCACTGACCCACTCCTCCACACCTCCAATCACCCACTGACCAATACCAACACTCTCCCAATCAGCGTCTGACCCACCCCTCCACACCCCCAATCACCCACTGACCCACACCTCCACACCCCCAATCACCCACTGACGCACCCCTCCACACCCCCAATCACCCACTGACCCACTCCTCCACACCTCCAATCACCCACTGACCAATACCAACACTCTCCCAATCAGCCACTGACCCACCCCTCCACACCCCTAATCTCCCACTGACCCAGCCCTCCACACCTTCAATCACCCAACGACCCGCCCCTCCTCACTCCCAATCACGCACTGACCCACCCCTCCACAGTCCCAATCTCCCACTGACCAACCCCTCCACAACCCCAATCACCCAACGACCCAACCCTCCACACGCCTAATCATCCACTGACCCACCCCTCCACACCCCCAATCACCCAGTGACCCACCCCTCCACACTCGCAATCACCCACCGCACCACCCTTCCACACCACCAATCACCCACTGACCCACCCCTCCACACCCCAATCACCCACCGACCCACCCATCCACACCCCCAATCACCCACCGACCCACGTCTCCACAGCCCCAATCACCCACTGACACACCCTTCCACACCGCGAATAACACATTGACACACCCGACCACACCCCCAGTCACCCACTGACCCACCCCTCCACATCCCCAATCACCCACTGACCCAACCCTCCACACACGCAATCACCCACTGACCCACCCCTCCACACCCCCAATCACCAACTGACCCACCCCTCCACACCCCCAGTCACCCACTGACCCACCCCTCCACATCCCCAATCACCCACTGACCCAACCCTCCACACACGCAATCACCCACTGACCCACCCCTCCACACCCCCAATCACCAACTGACCCACCCCTCCACACCCCCAGTCACCCACTGACCCACCCCTCCACATCCCCAATCACCCACTGACCCAACCCTCCACACACGCAATCACCCACTGACCCACCCCTCCACACCCCCAATCACCCACTGACCCACCCCTCCACACCCCCACTCACCCACTGACCCACCCCTCCACATCCCCAATCACCCACTGACCCACCCCTCCACACCCCCGATCACCCACTGACCCACCCCTCCACACCCCCGATCACCCACTGACCCACCCCTCCACAGACCCAATCACCCACTGATCCAATCCTCCACACATTCAATCACCCACTGATCCACCCCTCCGCACCCCCAATCTCCCACCGACCCACCCCTCCACAGACCCAATCACCCACTGACCCTCCCCTCCACACCCCCAATCACCCACTGACCCACCCCTCCACAGTCCCAATCACACACTGACCCACCCCTCCACCACGCAATCACTCACTGACCCAATCCTCCACACCCGCAATCACCTACCGACCCACCCCTCCACACCCCCAAACACCCACTGACCCACCCCTCCACACCCCCAATCACCCACTGACCGACCCCTCCACTCCCCCAATCAGCAAGTGACCCACCCCTCCACACCCCCAATCACCCACTGACACACCCCTCCACACCTCCAATCACCCACTGACCCACCTCTCCACACCCCCAATCACCCACTGTTCCACCCCTCCACACCCCCAATCACCCACTGACCCACCCCTCCACACCCCCTATCACCCTCTGACTCACCCCTCCGCACCCCCAATCATCCACCGACCCACCCCTCCACACCCCAATCACCCACTGACCCAACCCTCCACACACGCAATCACCCACTGTCCCACAAATCCACCCCCAAATCACGCAACGACCCACCCCTCCACACTGCCAATCACTCACTGACCCACCCCTCCACACCCCCAATCACCCACTGACCCACCCCTCCACACCCCCAATCACCCACTGACCCACCCATCCACACCCGCAATCACCCACTGACCCAATCCTCCACACCTTCAATCACCCACTGATCCACCCCTCCGCACCTCCAATCTCCCACCGACCCACCCCTCCACAGACCCAATCACCCACTGACCCACCGCTCCACACCCCCAATCACCCACCGACCCACTCATCCACACCCTCAATCACCCACCGACCCACGTCTCCACACCCCCAATCACCCACTGACACACCCTTCCACACTGCGAATAACACATTGACACACCCGACCACACCCCCAGTCACCCACTGACCCACCCCTCCACATCCCCAATCACCCACTGACCCAACCCTCCACACACGCATTCACCCACTGACCCACAACTCCACACCCAATCACCCACTGACCCACCGCTCCACAACCCCAATCACCCACTGACCAATACCAACACTCGCCCAATCAGCCACTGAACTGACCAACCCCTCTACAATCACCCAACGACCCACCCCTCCACACCGCCAATCACTCACTGACCCACTCTTCCACACCCACAATCACCAACTGACCCACCCCTCCAAACCCCTAATCACCCTTTGACCCACCAAACCACACCCGCAATCACCCACTGACCCAATCCTCCACACCTTAAATCACCCACTGATCCACCCCTCCGCACCCCCAATCTCCCACCGACCCACCCCTCCACAGACCCAATCACCCACTGACCCTCCTCTCCACACCACCAATCACCCACTGACCCACCCCTCCACAGTCCCAATCACCCACTGACCCACCCCTCCACATCCGCAATCACTCACTGACACAATCCTTCACACCCGCAATCACCTACCGACCCACCCCTCCACACCCCCAAACACCCACTGACCCACCCCTCCACACACCCAATCACCCACTGACCTATCCCTCCACTCCCCCAATCAGCATGTGACCCACCCCTCCACACCCCCAATCACCCTTTGACCCACCCCACCACACGCGCAATCTCCCACTGACCCAATCCTCCACACCTTCAATCACCCACTGATCCACCCCTCCGCATCCCCAATCTCCCACCGACCCACCCCTCCACAGACCCAATCACCCACTGACCCACCCCTCCATACCCCCAATCACCCACTGACCCACCGCTCCACACCCCCAATCAGCAAGTGACCCACCCCTCCACACCCCCAATCACCCACTGACCCACCCCTCCACACTCCCAATCACCCACCGCACCAGCCCTCCACACCCCCAATCACCCACTGACCCACCCCTCCACACCCCCA
Source organism: Mobula hypostoma (assembly GCF_963921235.1). Lineage (NCBI taxonomy): Eukaryota > Metazoa > Chordata > Chondrichthyes > Myliobatiformes > Myliobatidae > Mobula > Mobula hypostoma. The sequence goes on along the minus strand of NC_086128.1, from coordinate 67,564,039 downwards.
ATCACCCACCGACCCACCACTCCACACCCCCAATCACCCACTGACACACACTTCCACACCGCGAATAACACATTGACACACCCGACCACACCCCCAGTCACCCACTGACCCACCGCTCCACAGTCCCAATCTCCCACTGACCAACCCCTCTACACCCCCAATCACCCAACGACCCACCCCTCCACACCCCTAATCACCCTTTGACCCACCCCTCCACACCCCCAATCACCCACTGACCCACCGCTCCACACCCCCAATCACCCAGTGACCCACCCCTCCACACTCGCAATCACCCACCGCACCACCCTTCCACACCCCCAATCACCCACTGACCGACCCCTCCACACCCCAATCACCCACCGACCCACCCATCCACACCCCCAATCACCCACCGACCCACGTCTCCCCACCGCCAATCACCCACTGACACACCCTTCCACACTGCGAATAACACATTGACACACCCGACCACACCCCCAGTCACCCACTGACCCACCCCTCCACATCCCCAATCACCCACTGACCCAACCCTCCACACACCCAGTCACCAACTGACCCACCCCTCCACACCCCCAATCACCCACTGACCCACCGCTCCACAACCCCAATCACCCACTGACCAATACCAACACTCGCCCAATCAGCCACTGACCCACCCCTCCACACCCCCAATCACCCACTGACCCACCGCTCCACAGTCCCAATCTCCCACTGACCAACCCCTCTACACCCCCAATCACCCAACGACCCACCCCTCCACACCCCTAATCACCCTTTGACCCACCCCTCCACACCCCCAATCACCCACTGACCCACCGCTCCACACCCCCAATCACCCAGTGACCCACCCCTCCACACTCGCAATCACCCACCGCACCACCCTTCCACACCCCCAATCACCCACTGACCGACCCCTCCACACCCCAATCACCCACCGACCCACCCATCCACACCCCCAATCACCCACCGACCCACGTCTCCCCACCGCCAATCACCCACTGACACACCCTTCCACACTGCGAATAACACATTGACACACCCGACCACACCCCCAGTCACCCACTGACCCACCCCTCCACATCCCCAATCACCCACTGACCCAACCCTCCACACACGCATTCACCCACTGACCCACAACTCCACACCCAAATCACCCAACGACCCACCCCTCCACACCGCCAATCACTCACTGACCCACTCTTCCACACCCACAATCACCAACTGACCCACCCCTCCAAACCCCTAATCACCCTTTGACGCACCAAACCACACCCGCAATCACCCACTGACCCAATCCTCCACACCTTAAATCACCCACTGATCCACCCCTCCGCACCCCCAATCTCCCACCGACCCACCCCTCCACAGACCCAATCACCCACTGACCCTCCTCTCCACACCACCAATCACCCACTGACCCACCCCTCCACAGTCCCAATCACCCACTGACCCACCCCTCCACCCCGCAATCACTCACTGACACAATCCTTCACACCCGCAATCACCTACCGACCCACCCCTCCACACCCCCAAACACCCACTGACCCACCCCTCCACACACCCAATCACCCACTGACCTACCCCTCCACTCCCCCAATCAGCATGTGACCCACCCCTCCACACCCCCAATCACCCTTTGACCCACCCCACCACACGCGCAATCTCCCACTGAACCAATCCTCCACACCTTCAATCACCCACTGATCCACCCCTCCGCACCCCCAATCTCCCACCGACCCACCCCTCCACAGACCCAATCACCCACTGACCCACCCCTCCATACCCCCAATCACCCACTGACCCACCGCTCCACACCCCCAATCAGCAAGTGACCCACCCCTCCACACCCCCAATCACCCACTGACCCACCCCTCCACACTCCCAATCACCCACCGCACCACCCCTCCACACCCCCAATCACCCACTGACCCACCCCTCCACACCCCCAATCACCCACCGACCCACCACTCCACACCCCCAATCACCCACTGACACACCCTTCCACACCCCGAATAACACATTGACACACCCGACCACACCCCCAGTCACCCACTGACCCACCCCTCCACACCCCCAATCACCCACTGACCAATACCAACACTCTGCCAATCACCCACTGACCCACCCCTCCACACCCCTAATCTCCCACTGACCCAGCCCTCCACACCTTCAATCACCAACAACCCGCCCCTCCTCACTCCCAATTACCCACTGACCCAACCCTCCACACACCCATTCACCCACTGACCCAACCCTCGACACACCCAATCACCCACTGACCCACCCGCTACACCGCCAATCACTCACTGACCCACCCTTCCACACCCACAATCACCAACTGACCCACCCCTCCACACCCCTAATCACCCTTTGACCCACCCCACCACACCCGCAATCACCCACTGACCCAATCCTCCACACCTTCAATCACCCACTGATCCACCCCTCCGGACCCCCAATCTACCACCGACCCACCCCTCCACAGACCCAATCACCCACTGACCATCCCCTCCACACCCCCAATCACCCACTGAACCACCCCTCCACTTCCCCAATCACACACCGACCCACCCCTCCACACACCCACCCTCTGACCCACACCTCCACACAACCAATCACCCACTGACCCACCCCTCCACACACCCACCCTCTGACCCACACCTCCACACAACCAATCACCCACCAACTCAATCCTCCACACCCAAATCACCCACTAACCCACCCCTCCACACCCGCAATAACCCACCGAACAACCCCTCCACACACCTAATCACCCACTGACCCACACCTCCACACCCACAATCAGCAACTGACCCACACCTCCACACCCCCAATCACCCACAGACCAATACTACTCTCCCAATCATCCTCTGACCCACTCCTCCACACCCCTAATCTCCCACTGACTCAGCCCTCCACACCTTCAATCACCCAACGACCGGACCCTCCACACACCCCCAATCACCCACTGCCCACCCCGCCACAACCCCAATCAGCCACTGACCCAACCCCTCCACACCTGCAATAACCCACCGAACAACCCCTCCACACCCCTAATCACCCACTGACCCACCCCCCACACCCCCAATCAGCCACTACCCACCCGTCCACAGTCCCAATCACACACTGACCAACCCCTCCACACCCCCAATGACCCAATGACCCACCCCTCCACACCCCAATCACTCATTGACACACCCCTCCACACCCACAATCACCCACAGACACACCCTTCCACACCCCGAATAACACATTGTCACACCCGACCACACCCCGAGTCACCCACTGACCCATCCCTCCATACCCCTGATCACCCACTGACCCACCCCTCCACATCCCTAATCACCCACTGACCCAACCCATCACAAACGCAATCACCCACTGACCCACAACTCCACACCCCAAATCACCCACCGACCCACCCCTCCACACCAGCAATAACCCACCGAACAACCCCTGCACACACCTAATCACCCACTGACCCACCCCTCCACACACCCAATCACCAACTGACCCACCCCACCACACCCCCAATTACCCACTGACCCACCGCTCCACACCCCCAATCACCCACTGACCAATACCAACACTCTCCCAATCATCCACAGACCCACCCCTCTACACCCCTGATCTCCCACTGACCCAGCCTTCCACACGTTCAATCACCCAACGACCCGCCCCTCCTCACTCCCAATCACGCAGTGACCCAGCCCTCCACAGTCCCAATCACCCAGTGACCCACCCCTCCACACCCCCAATCACCCAGTGACCCACCCCTCCACACTGGCAATCACCCACCGACACATGTCTCCACACCCCCAATCACCCACTGACACACCCTTCCACACCGCGAATAACACATTGACACACCCGACCACACCCCCAATGACCCACTGACCCACCCCTCCACATCCCCAATCACCCACTGACCCAACCCTCCACACACGCAATCACCCACTGACCCACAACTCCACCCCCAAATCACGCAACGACCAACCCCTCCACACCGCCAATCACTCACTGATCCACCCCTCCGCACCCCCAATCTCCCACCGACCCACCCCTCCACAGTCCCAATCACCCACTGACCCTCCCCTCCACACCCCCAATCACCCACTGACCTACCCCCAAACTCGCCCAATCAGCAAGTGACCCACCCCTCCACACCCCCAATCACCCACTGACACACCCCTCCACACCACCAATCACCCACTGACCCACCTCTCCACACCCCCAATCACCCACTGTCCCACCCCTCCACACCCCCAATCACCCACTGACCCTCCCCTCCACACCCCCAATCAGCCACTGACCCACCCCTGCACAGTCCCAATCACCCACTTACCCACCCCACCACCCCGCAATCACTCACTGACCCAATCCTCCACACCCGCAATCACCTACCGACCCACCCCTCCACACCCCCAAACACCCACTGACCCACCGCTCCACACCCCCAATCACCCACTGACCTACCCCTCCACTCCCCCAATCAGCAAGTGACCCACCCCTCCACACCCCCAATCACCCACTGTCCCACCCCTCCACACCCCCAATCACCCACTGACACACCCCTCTACACCCCCAATCACACACTGACCCACCCCTCCACACCCCCTATCACCCTCTGACTCACCCCGCCACACCACCAATCACCCACTGACCCACCACTCTTCATCCCCGATCACCCATTGACCCACATCTCCGCACCCCCAATCATCCACTGACATACCCCTCCACACCCCCAATCACCCACTGACCCAAAACTCCACACCACCAATCACCCACTGACCCACCCCTCCATATCCCCAATCATCCACTGACCTACCCCTCCACTCCCCCAATCAGCAAATGACCCACCCCTCCACACCCCCAATCACCCTTTGACCCACCCCACCAGACGCGCAATCACCCACTGACCCAATCCTCCACACCTTCAATCACCCACTGATCCACCCCTCCGCACCCCCAATCTCCCACCGACCCACCCCTCCACACCCCCAATCACCCTTTGACCCACCCCACCAGACGCGCAATCACCCACTGACTCAATCCTCCACACCTTCAATCAACCACTGATCCACCCCTCCGCACCCCCAATCTCCCACCGACCCACCCCTCCACAGACCCAATCACCCACTGACCAACCCCTCCACACCCCCAATCACCCACTGACCCACCGCTCCACACCCCCAATCAGCAAGTGACACACCCCTCCACACCCCCAATCACCCACTGACCCACTCCTCCACACTCCCAATCACCCACCGCACCACCCCTCCACACCCCCAATCACCCACTGACCCACCCCTCCACACCCCCAATCACCCACCGACCCACCCCTCCAAACCCCCAATCACCCACTGACACACCCTTCCACACCCCGAATAAGACATTGACACACCCGACCACACCCCCAGTCACCCACTGACCCACCCCTCCACACCCCCAATCACCCACTGACCAATACCAACACTCTCCCAATCACCCACTGACCCACCCCTCCAGACCCCTAATCTCCCACTGACCCAGCCCTCCACACCTTCAATCACCAACGACCCGCCCCTCCTCACTCCCAATTACCCACTGACCCAACCCTCCACACACCCATTCACCCACTGACCCAACCCTCGACACACCCAATCACCTACTGACCCACCCGCTACACCGCCAATCACTCACTGACCCACCCTTCCACACCCACAATCACCAACTGACCCACCCCTCCACATCCCTAATCACCCTTTGACCCACCCCACCACACCCACAATCACCCACTGACCCAATCCTCCACACCTTCAATCACCCACTGATCCACCCCTCCGCACCCCCAATCTACCACCGACCCACCCCTCCACAGACCCAATCACCCACTGACCCTCCCCTCCACACCCCCAATCACCCACTGAACCATCTCTCCACAGTCCCAATCACCCACTGACCCACCCCTCCACTTCCCCAATCACACACCGACCCACCCCACCACACCCCCAATCACCCACTGACCCACCCCTCCACACCCCCAAACAACCACCGACCCACAACTCCACACCCCCAATCTCCCACTGACCCACCCCTCCACACCCCCAATCACCCACCGACCCACCCCTCCACACCCCCAATCACCCACCGACCCACAACTCCACACCCCCATAACCCACTGACCCACCCCTCCACACCTCCAATAATTTACTGACACACCCCTCCAAAGCCCCAATCACACACTGACCCAACCCTCCACACACACAATCACCCACTGACCCACAAATCCACACCCCGAATCACCCAACGAAGAACCCCTCCACACCGCCAATCACTCACTGACCCACACCTCCACACCACCAATCACCAACTGACCCACCCTTCCACACCGGCAATCACCCACTGACCCACCCCACCTCACCACCAATCACCAACTGACCCACCCTTCCACACCGGCAATCACCCACTGACCCACCCCTCCACACCCCAATCACCCACTGACCCACCCCTCCACACCCCCAATCACCAACTGACCCACACCTCCACACCACCAATCACCAACTGACCCACCCTTCCACACCGGCAATCACCCACTGACCCACCCCTCCACACCCCAATCACCCACTGACCCACCCCTCCACACCCCCAATCACCCACTGACCCACCCCTCCACACCCCCAATCACCCACTGACCCACCACTCCACACACCCAATCACCCACTGACTCAACCTTCCACAACCGCCATTCACCCACTGACCCACCCCTCCACACACCCACCCTCTGACCCACACCTCCACACAACCAATCACCCACCAACCCAATCCTCCACACCCAAATCACCCACTAACCCACCCCTCCACACCCGCAATAACCCACCGAACAACCCCTCCACACACCTAATCACCCACTGACCCACACCTCCACACCCACAATCAGCAACTGACCCACTCCTCCACACCCCCAATCACCCACAGACCAATACTACTCTCCCAATCACCCACTGACCCACTCCTCCACACCCCTAATCTCCCACTGACTCAGCCCTCCACACCTTCAATCACCCAACGACCGGCCCCTCCACACTCAAAATCACCCACTGACCAACCCCTCCACACCTCCAATCACCCAACGACCCACCCCTCCACACCTGCAATAACCCACCGAACAACCCCTCCACACCCCCAATCACCCACTGACCCGCCCCCCACACCCCCAATCACCCACTGACCCACCCGTCCACACCCCCAATCACCCACTGACCCACCCCTCCACACCCCCAATCACCCACTGACCCACCCCTCCTCACACCCCAATCATCCACTGACCCACCCCTCCACACCCCCAATCACCCACTGACCCACCCCTCCACACCCCCAATCACCCACTGACCCACCCCTCCTCACACCCCAATCATCCACTGACCAACCCCTCCACACCCCCAATCACCCAATGACCCACCCCTCCACAACCCCAATCACTCATTGACACACCCCTCCACACCCACAATCACCCACAGACACACCCTTCCACACCCCGAATAACACATTGACACACCCGACCACACCCCGAGTCACCCACTGACACACCCCTCCACATCCCTAATCACCCACTGACCCAACCCATCACACACGCAATCACCCACTGACCCACCGCTCCACACCCCCAATCACCCACTGACCAATACCAACACTCTCCCAATCTCCCACTGACCCAGCCCTCCACACCTTCAATCACCCAACGATCCGCCCCTCCACACCCAATCACGCAGTGACCCACGCCTCCACAGTCCCAATCTCCCACTGACGAACCCCTCCACACCTCCAATAATTTACTGACACACCCCTCCAAAGCCCCAATCACACACTGACCCAACCCTCCACACACACAATCACCCACTGACCCACAAATCCACACCCCAAATCACCCAACGACGAACCCCTCCACACCGCCAATCACTCACTGACCCACCCCTCCACACCACCAATCACCAACTGACACAATCCTCCACACACCCAATCACCCACTGACCCACCTCTCCACACCCAAATCACCCACTAACCCACCCCTCCACACCCGCAATAACCCACCGAACAACCCCTCCACACACCTAATCACCCACTGACCCACACCTCCACACCTTCAATCACCCAACGACCCACCCCTCCACACCCCTAATCACCCAGTGACCCACCCCTCCACACCCCCAATCACCCAGTGACCCACCCCTCCACACTGGCAATCACCCACTGACACGATCCTCCACACACCCAATCACCCACTGACCCACCCCTCCACACACCCACCCTCTGACCCACACCTCCACACAACCAATCACCCACCAACTCAATCCTCCACACCCAAATCACCCACTAACCCACCCCTCCACACCCGCAATAACCCACCGAACAACCCCTCCACACACCTAATCACCCACTGACCCACACCTCCACACCCACAATCAGCAACTGACCCACACCTCCACACCCCCAATCACCCACAGACCAATACTACTCTCCCAATCACCCACTGACCCACTCCTCCACACCCCTAATCTCCCACTGACTCAGCCCTCCACACCTTCAATCACCCAACGACCGGCCCCTCCACACTCAAAATCACCCACTGACCAACCCCTCCACACCTCCAATCACCCAACGACCCACCCCTCCACACCTGCAATAACCCACCGAACAACCCCTCCACACCCCCAATCACCCACTGACCCGCCCCCCACACCCCCAATCACCCACTGACCCACCCGTCCACACCCCCAATCACCCACTGACCCACCCCTCCACACCCCCAATCACCCACTGACCCACCCCTCCTCACACCCCAATCATCCACTGACCCACCCCTCCACATCCCCAATCACCCACTGACCCACCACTCCACACCCCCAATCACCCACTGACCCACCCCTCCTCACACCCCAATCATCCACTGACCAACCCCTCCACACCCCCAATCACCCAATGACCCACCCCTCCACAACCCCAATCACTCATTGACACACCCCTCCACACCCACAATCACCCACAGACACACCCTTCCACACCCCGAATAACACATTGACACACCCGACCACACCCCGAGTCACCCACTGACACACCCCTCCACATCCCTAATCACCCACTGACCCAACCCATCACACACGCAATCACCCACTGACCCACCGCTCCACACCCTCAATCACCCACTGACCAATACCAACACTCTCCCAATCTCCCACTGACCCAGCCCTCCACACCTTCAATCACCCAACGACCCGCCCCTCCACACCCAATCACGCAGTGACCCACCCCTCCACAGTCCCAATCTCCCACTGACGAACCCCTCCACACCTCCAATAATTTACTGACACACCCCTCCAAAGCCCCAATCACACACTGACCCAACCCTCCACACACACAATCACCCACTGACCCACAAATCCACACCCCAAATCACCCAACGACGAACCCCTCCACACCGCCAATCACTCACTGACCCACCCCTCCACACCGGCAATCACCCACTGACACAATCCTCCACACACCCAATCACCCACTGACCCAATCCTCCACACCCCTAATCTCCCACTGACTCAGCCCTCCACACCTTCAATCACCCAACGACCGGACCCTCCACACACCCCCAATCACCCACTGCCCACCCCGCCACAACCCCAATCAGCCACTGACCCAACCCCTCCACACCTGCAATAACCCACCGAACAACCCCTCCACACCCCTAATCACCCACTGACCCACCCCCCACACCCCCAATCAGCCACTACCCACCCGTCCACAGTCCCAATCACACACTGACCAACCCCTCCACACCCCCAATGACCCAATGACCCACCCCTCCACACCCCAATCACTCATTGACACACCCCTCCACACCCACAATCACCCACAGACACACCCTTCCACACCCCGAATAACACATTGACACACCCGACCACACCCCGAGTCACCCACTGACCCATCCCTCCATACCCCTGATCACCCACTGACCCACCCCTCCACATCCCTAATCACCCACTGACCCAACCCATCACAAACGCAATCACCCACTGACCCACAACTCCACACCCCAAATCACCCACCGACCCACCCCTCCACACCAGCAATAACCCACCGAACAACCCCTGCACACACCTAATCACCCACTGACCCACCCCTCCACACACCCAATCACCAACTGACCCACCCCACCACACCCCCAATCACCCACTGACCCACCGCTCCACACCCCCAATCACCCACTGACCAATACCAACACTCTCCCAATCACCCACAGACCCACCCCTCCACACCCCTAATCTCCCACTGACCCAGCCTTCCACACCTTCAATCACCCAACGACCCGCCCCTCCTCACTCCCAATCACGCAGTGACCCACCCCTCCACAGTCCCAATCTCCCACTGACCAACCCCTCCACACCCCCAATCACCCAACGACCCACCCCTCCACACCCCTAATCACCCAGTGACCCACCCCTCCACACCCCCAATCACCCAGTGACCCACCCCTCCACACTGGCAATCACCCACCGACACACGTCTCCACACCCCTAATCACCCACTGACACACCCTTCCACACCGCGAATAACACATTGACACACCCGACCACACCCCCAATGACCCACTGACCCACCCCTCCACATCCCCAATCACCCACTGACCCAACCCTCCACACACGCAATCACCCACTGACCCACAACTCCACCCCCAAATCACGCAACGACCAACCCCTCCACACCGCCAATCACTCACTGATCCACCCCTCCGCACCCGCAATCTCCCACCGACCCACCACTCCACAGTCCCAATCACCCACTGACCCTCCCCTCCACACCCCCAATCACCCACTGACCTACCCCCCAACTCGCCCAATCAGCAAGTGACCCACCCCTCCACACCCCCAATCACCCACTGACACACCCCTCCACACCACCAATCACCCACTGACCCACCTCTCCACACCCCCAATCACCCACTGTCCCACCCCTCCACACCCCCAATCACCCACTGACCCTCCCCTCCACACCCCCAATCACCCACTGACCCACCCCTGCACAGTCCCAATCACCCACTTACCCACCCCACCACCCCGCAATCACTCACTGACCCAATCCTCCACACCCTCAATCACCTACCGACCCACCCCTCCACACCCCCAAACACCCACTGACCCACCGCTCCACACCCCCAATCACCCACTGACCTACCCCTCCACTCCCCCAATCAGCAAGTGACCCACCCCTCCACACCCCCAATCACCCACTGTCCCACCCCTCCACACCCCCAATCACCCACTGACACACCCCTCTACACCCCCAATCACACACTGACGCACCCCTCCACACCCCCTATCACCCTCTGACTCACCCCGCCACACCACCAATCACCCACTGACCCACCACTCTTCATCCCTGATCACCCATTGACCCACACCTCCGCACCCCCAATCATCCACTGACATACCCCTCCACACCCCCAATCACCCACTGACCCAAAACTCCACACCACCAATCACCCACTGACCCACCCCTCCATATCCCCAATCATCCACTGACCTACCCCTGCAAATGACCCACCCCTCCACACCCCCAATCACCCTTTGACCCACCCCACCAGACGCGCAATCACCCACTGACCCAATCCTCCACACCTTCAATCACCCACTGATGCACCCCTCCGCACCCCCAATCTCCCACCGACCCACCCCTCCACAGACCCAATCACCCACTGACCAACCCCTCCACACCCCCAATCACCCACTGACCCACCGCTCCACACCCCCAATCAGCAAGTGACACACCCCTCCACACCCCCAATCACCCACTGACCCACTCCTCCACACTCCCAATCACCCACTGACCCACCCCTCCACACCCCAATCACTCATTGACACACCCCTCCACACCCACAATCACCCACAGACACACCCTTCCACACCCCGAATAACACATTGACACACCCGACCACACCCCGAGTCACCCACTGACCCATCCCTCCATACCCCTGATCACCCACTGACCCACCCCTCCACATCCCTAATCACCCACTGACCCAACCCATCACAAACGCAATCACCCACTGACCCACAACTCCACACCCCAAATCACCCACCGACCCACCCCTCCACACCAGCAATAACCCACCGAACAACCCCTGCACACACCTAATCACCCACTGACCCACCCCTCCACACACCCAATCACCAACTGACCCACCCCACCACACCCCCAATCACCCACTGACCCACCGCTCCACACCCCCAATCACCCACTGACCAATACCAACACTCTCCCAATCACCCACAGACCCACCCCTCCACACCCCTAATCTCCCACTGACCCAGCCTTCCACACCTTCAATCACCCAACGACCCGCCCCTCCTCACTCCCAATCACGCAGTGACCCACCCCTCCACAGTCCCAATCTCCCACTGACCAACCCCTCCACACCCCCAATCACCCAACGACCCACCCCTCCACACCCCTAATCACCCAGTGACCCACCCCTCCACACCCCCAATCACCCAGTGACCCACCCCTCCACACTGGCAATCACCCACCGACACACGTCTCCACACCCCTAATCACCCACTGACACACCCTTCCACACCGCGAATAACACATTGACACACCCGACCACACCCCCAATGACCCACTGACCCACCCCTCCACATCCCCAATCACCCACTGACCCAACCCTCCATACACGCAATCACCCACTGACCCACAACTCCACCCCCAAATCACGCAACGACCAACCCCTCCACACCGCCAATCACTCACTGATCCACCCCTCCGCACCCGCAATCTCCCACCGACCCACCACTCCACAGTCCCAATCACCCACTGACCCTCCCCTCCACACCCCCAATCACCCACTGACCTACCCCCCAACTCGCCCAATCAGCAAGTGACCCACCCCTCCACACCCCCAATCACCCACTGACACACCCCTCCACACCACCAATCACCCACTGACCCACCTCTCCACACCCCCAATCACCCACTGTCCCACCCCTCCACACCCCCAATCACCCACTGACCCTCCCCTCCACACCCCCAATCACCCACTGACCCACCCCTGCACAGTCCCAATCACCCACTTACCCACCCCACCACCCCGCAATCACTCACTGACCCAATCTTCCACACCCGCAATCACCTACCGACCCACCCCTCCACACCCCCAAACACCCACTGACCCACCGCTCCACACCCCCAATCACCCACTGACCTACCCCTCCACTCCCCCAATCAGCAAGTGACCCACCCCTCCACACCCCCAATCACCCACTGTCCCACCCCTCCACACCCCCAATCACCCACTGACACACCCCTCTACACCCCCAATCACACACTGACGCACCCCTCCACACCCCCTATCACCCTCTGACTCACCCCGCCACACCACCAATCACCCACTGACCCACCACTCTTCATCCCTGATCACCCATTGACCCACACCTCCGCACCCCCAATCATCCACTGACATACCCCTCCACACCCCCAATCACCCACTGACCCAAAACTCCACACCACCAATCACCCACTGACCCACCCCTCCATATCCCCAATCATCCACTGACCTACCCCTGCAAATGACCCACCCCTCCACACCCCCAATCACCCTTTGACCCACCCCACCAGACGCGCAATCACCCACTGACCCAATCCTCCACACCTTCAATCACCCACTGATGCACCCCTCCGCACCCCCAATCTCCCACCGACCCACCCCTCCACAGACCCAATCACCCACTGACCAACCACTCCACACCCCCAATCACCCACTGACCCACCGCTCCACACCCCCAATCAGCAAGTGACACACCCCTCCACACCCCCAATCACCCACTGACCCACTCCTCCACACTCCCAATCACCCACTGACCCACCCCTCCACACCCCCAATCACCCACCGACCCACCCCTCCACACCCCCAATCACCCACTGACACACCCTTCCACACCCCGAATAAGACATTGACACACCCGACCACACCCCCAGACACCCACTGACCCACCCCTCCACACCCCCAATCACCCACTGACCAATACCAACACTCTCCCAATCACCCACTGACCCACCCCTCCACACCCCTAATCTCCCACTGACCCAGCCCTCCACACCTTCAATCACCAACGACCCGCCCCTCCTCACTCCCAATTACCCACTGACCCAACCCTCCACACACCCATTCACCCACTGACTCAACCCTCGACACACCCAATCACCCACTGACCCACCCGCTACACCGCCAATCACCCACTGACCCACCCTTCCACACCCACAATCACCAACTGACCCACCCCTCCACACCCCTAATCACCCTTTGACCCACCCCACCACACCCACAATCACCCACTGACCCAATCCTCCACACCTTCAATCACCCACTGATCCACCCCGCCGCACCCCCAATCTACCACCGACCCACCCCTCCACAGACCCAATCACCCACTGACCCTCCCCTCCACACCCCCAATCACCCACTGAACCACCTCTCCACAGTCCCAATCACCCACTGACCCACCCCTCCACTTCCCCAATCACACACCGACCCACCCCGCCACACCCCCAATCACCCACTGACCCACCCCTCCACACCCCCAAACAACCACCGACCCACAACTCCACACCCCCAATCTCCCACTGACCCACCCCTCCACACCCCCAATCACCCACCGACCCACCCCTCCACACCCCCAATCACCCACCGACCCACAACTCCACACCCCCATCACCCACTGACCCACCCCTCCACACCTCCAATAATTTACTGACACACACCTCCAAAGCCCCAATCACACACTGACCCAACCCTCCACACACACAATCACCCACTGACCCACAAATCCACACCCCGAATCACCCAACGACGAACCCCTCCACACCGCCAATCACTCACTGACCCACACTTCCACACCACCAATCACCAACTGACCCACCCTTCCACACCGGCAATCACCCACTGACCCACCCCTCCACACCCCAATCACCCACTGACCCACCCCTCCACACCCCCAATCACCCACTGACCCACCCTCCACACCCCCAATCACCCACTGACCCACCCCTCCACACGCCCAATCAGCAAGTGACCCACCCCACCACAACCCCAATCACCCACTGACCCACCACTCCACACTCCCAATCACACACCGCACCACCCCTCCACACCCCCAATCACCCACTGACACACCCTTCCACACCCCGAATAAGACATTGACACACCCGACCACACCCCCAGTCACCGACTGACCCACCCCTCCACACCCCCAATGACCCAACGACCCACCCCTCCACACCCCCAATCACTCATTGACACACCCCTCCACACACCCTATCACCCACTGACACACCCTTCCACACCCCGAATAACACATTGACACACCCGACCACAACCCCAGTCACCCACTGACCCATCCCTCCATACCCCTGATCACCCATTTCCCACTCTACCACATCCCCAATCACCCACTGACCCAACCCATCACAGATGCAATCACCCACTGACCCAAAACTCCACACCAAAAATCAACCACCGACCCACCCATCCACACCAGCAATAACCCACCGAACAACCCCTCCACACACCTAATCACCCAATGACCCACCCCTCCACACACCCAATCACCAACTGACCCACCCCTCCACACCCCCAATCACCCACTGACCCACCGCTCCACACCCCCAATCACCCACTGACCAATACCAACACTCTCCCAATCACCCACTGACCCACCCCTCCACACCCCTAATCTCCCACTGACCCAGCCCTCCACACCTTCAATCACCCACTGACCCACCCCTCCACACACCCATTCACCCACTGACCCAACCCTCCACACCCCCAATCACCCACTGACCCACCCGCCACACCGCCAATCACTCACTGACCCACCCTTCCACACCCACAATCACCAACTGACCCACCCCTCCACACCCCTAATCACCCTTTGACCCACCCCACCACACCCGTAATCACCCACTGACCCAATCCTCCACACCTTCAATCACCCACTGATCCACCCCTGCGCACCCCCAATCTACCACCGACCCACCCCTCCACACTCGCAATCACCCATCGCACCACCCTTCCACACCCCCAATCACCCACTGACCCACCCCTCCACACCCCCAATTACCCACCGACCCACCCATCCACACCCCCAATTACCCACCGACCCACGTCTCCACACCCCCAATCACCCACTGACACACCCATCCACACCGCGAATAACACAATTACACACCCGACCACACCCCCAGTCACCCACTGACCCACCCCTTCACATCCCCAATCACCCACTGACCCAACCCTCCACACACGCAATCACCCACTGACCCGCAACTCCACACCCAAATCACCCAACGACCCACCCCGACCACACCCCCAATCACCCACCGACCCACGTCTCCACACCCCCAATCACCCACTGACACACCCTTCCACACCGCGAATAACACATTGACACACCCGACCACACCCCCAGTCACCCACTGACCCACCCATCCACATCCCCAAACACCCACTGACCCAACCCTCCACACACGGAATCACCCACTGACCCACAACTCCACACCGAAATCACCCAACGACCCACCCCTCCACAATGCCAATCACTCACTGACCCACCCTTCCACACCCAAAATCACCAACTGACCCACCCTTCCACACCCCTAATCACCCTTTGACCCACCCCACCACACCCGCAATCACCCACTGACCCAATCCTCCACACCTTCAATCACCCACTGATCCACCCCTCCGCACCCCTAATCTCCCACCGACCCACCCCTCCACAGACCCAATCACCCACTGACCCACCCCTCCACACCCCCAATCACCCACTGACCCACCCCTCCACACCCCCAATCACCCACCGACCCACCCCTCCACACCCCCAATCACCCACTGACACACCCTTCCACACCCCGAATAAGACATTGACACACCCGACCACACCCCCAGTCACCCACTGACCCACCCCTCCACACCCCCAATCACCCACTGACCAATACCAACACTCTCCCAATCACCCACTGACCCACCCCTCCACACCCCTAATCTCCCACTGACCCAGCCCTCCACACCTTCAATCACCAACGACCCGCCCCTCCTCACTCCCAATTACCCACTGACCCAACCCTCCACACACCCATTCACCCACTGACCCAACCCTCGACACACCCAATCACCCACTGACCCACCCGCTACACCGCCAATCACTCACTGACCCACCCTTCCACACCCACAATCACCAACTGACCCACCCCTCCACACCCCTAATCACCCTTTGACCCACCCCACCACACCCACAATCACCCACTGACCCAATCCTCCACACCTTCAATCACCCACTGATCCACCCCGCCGCACCCCCAATCTACCACCGACCCACCCCTCCACAGACCCAATCACCCACTGACCCTCCCCTCCACACCCCCAATCACCCACTGAACCACCTCTCCACAGTCCCAATCACCCACTGACCCACCCCTCCACTTCCCCAATCACACACCGACCCACCCCGCCACACCCCCAATCACCCACTGACCCACCCCTCCACACCCCCAAACAACCACCGACCCACAACTCCACACCCCCAATCTCCCACTGACCCACCCCTCCACACCCCCAATCACCCACCGACCCACCCCTCCACACCCCCAATCACCCACCGACCCACAACTCCACACCCCCATCACCCACTGACCCACCCCTCCACACCTCCAATAATTTACTGACACACACCTCCAAAGCCCCAATCACACACTGACCCAACCCTCCACACACACAATCACCCACTGACCCACAAATCCACACCCCGAATCACCCAACGACGAACCCCTCCACACCGCCAATCACTCACTGACCCACACTTCCACACCACCAATCACCAACTGACCCACCCTTCCACACCGGCAATCACCCACTGACCCACCCCTCCACACCCCAATCACCCACTGACCCACCCCTCCACACCCCCAATCACCCACTGACCCACCCTCCACACCCCCAATCACCCACTGACCCACCCCTCCACACGCCCAATCAGCAAGTGACCCACCCCACCACAACCCCAATCACCCACTGACCCACCACTCCACACTCCCAATCACACACCGCACCACCCCTCCACACCCCCAATCACCCACTGACACACCCTTCCACACCCCGAATAAGACATTGACACACCCGACCACACCCCCAGTCACCGACTGACCCACCCCTCCACACCCCCAATGACCCAACGACCCACCCCTCCACACCCCCAATCACTCATTGACACACCCCTCCACACACCCTATCACCCACTGACACACCCTTCCACACCCCGAATAACACATTGACACACCCGACCACAACCCCAGTCACCCACTGACCCATCCCTCCATACCCCTGATCACCCATTTCCCACTCTACCACATCCCCAATCACCCACTGACCCAACCCATCACAGATGCAATCACCCACTGACCCAAAACTCCACACCAAAAATCAACCACCGACCCACCCATCCACACCAGCAATAACCCACCGAACAACCCCTCCACACACCTAATCACCCAATGACCCACCCCTCCACACACCCAATCACCAACTGACCCACCCCTCCACACCCCCAATCACCCACTGACCCACCGCTCCACACCCCCAATCACCCACTGACCAATACCAACACTCTCCCAATCACCCACTGACCCACCCCTCCACACCCCTAATCTCCCACTGACCCAGCCCTCCACACCTTCAATCACCCACTGACCCACCCCTCCACACACCCATTCACCCACTGACCCAACCCTCCACACCCCCAATCACCCACTGACCCACCCGCCACACCGCCAATCACTCACTGACCCACCCTTCCACACCCACAATCACCAACTGACCCACCCCTCCACACCCCTAATCACCCTTTGACCCACCCCACCACACCCGTAATCACCCACTGACCCAATCCTCCACACCTTCAATCACCCACTGATCCACCCCTGCGCACCCCCAATCTACCACCGACCCACCCCTCCACACTCGCAATCACCCATCGCACCACCCTTCCACACCCCCAATCACCCACTGACCCACCCCTCCACACCCCCAATTACCCACCGACCCACCCATCCACACCCCCAATTACCCACCGACCCACGTCTCCACACCCCCAATCACCCACTGACACACCCATCCACACCGCGAATAACACATTTACACACCCGACCACACCCCCAGTCACCCACTGACCCACCCCTTCACATCCCCAATCACCCACTGACCCAACCCTCCACACACGCAATCACCCACTGACCCGCAACTCCACACCCAAATCACCCAACGACCCACCCATCCACACCCCCAATCACCCACCGACCCACGTCTCCACACCCCCAATCACCCACTGACACACCCTTCCACACCGCGAATAACACATTGACACACCCGACCACACCCCCAGTCACCCACTGACCCACCCATCCACATCCCCAAACACCCACTGACCCAACCCTCCACACACGCAATCACCCACTGACCCAAAACTCCACACCGAAATCACCCAACGACCCACCCCTCCACAATGCCAATCACTCACTGACCCACCCTTCCACACCCAAAATCACCAACTGACCCACCCTTCCACACCCCTAATCACCCTTTGACCCACCCCACCACACCCGCAATCACCCACTGACCCAATCCTCCACACCTTCAATCACCCACTGATCCACCCCTCCGCACCCCTAATCTCCCACCGACCCACCCCTCCACAGACCCAATCACCCACTGACCCACCCCTCCACACCCCCAATCACCCACTGACCCACCCCTCCACACCCCCAATCAGCAAGTGACCCACTCCTCCACACCCCCAATCACCCATTGACCCACCACTCCACACTCCCAATCACCCACCGCACCACCCCTCCACACCCCCAATCACCCACTGACTCACCCTTCCACACCCCCAATCACCCACCGACCCACCCCTCCACACCCCCAATCACCCACTGACACACCCTTCCACACCCCGAATAAGACATTGACACACCCGACCACACCCCCAGTCACCCACTGACCCACCCCTCCACACCCCGAATAACACATTGACACACCCGATCACAACCCCAGTCACCCACTGACCCATCCCTCCATACCCCTGATCACCCATTTACCCACTCTTCCACATCCCCAATCACCCACTGACCCAACCCATTACAGATGCAATCACCCACTGACCCAAAACTCCATACCCCAAATCACCCACCGACCCACCCATCCACACCAGCAATAACCCACCGAACAACCCCTCCACACCACCAATCACCCACTGACCCAGCTCTCCACACCCCCAATCACCCACTGTCCCACCCCTCCACACCCCAAATCACCCACTGACATACTCCTCCACACCCCCAATCACCCACTGACCCACCCCTCCACACCCCAAAACACCCACTGACCCACCCCTCCACACCCCCAATCACCCACTGACACACCCCTCCACACCATCAATCACCCACTGACCCACCTCTCCACACCCCGAATCACCCACTGACCCACCCCTCCACACCCCCAATCACCCACTGACCCAACGCTCCACACCCCCAATCACGCACTGACCTATACCCTCCACACCCCCAATCACCCACTGACCCACCCGCCACACCGCCAATCACTCACTGACCCACCCTTCCACACCCACAATCACCAACTGACCCACCCCTCCACACCCCTAATCACCCTTTGACCCACCCCACCACACCCGCAATCACCCACTGACCCAATCCTCCACACCTTCAATCACCCACTGATCCACCCCTCCGCACCCCCAATCTACCACCGACCCACCACTCCACAGACCCAATCACCCACTGACCCTCCCCTCCACACCCCCAATCACCCACTGACCCACCCCTCCACAGTCCCAATCACCCACTGACCCACCCTCCACCCCGCAATCACTCACTGACCCAATCCTCCACACCCGCAAACACCTACCGACCCACCCTTCCACACCCCCAAACACCCACTGACCCACCCCTCCACACCCCCAATCACCCACTGACACACCCCTCCACACCACCAATCACCCACTGACCCACCTCTCCACACCCCCAATCACCCACTGTCCCACCCCTCCACACCCCAAATCACCCACTGACATACCCCTCCACACCCCCAATCACCCACTGACGAACCCCTCCACACCCCCTATCACCCTCTGACTCACCCCGCCACACCACCAATCACCCACTGACCCACCACTCTTCATCCCCGATCACCCATTGACCCACACCTCCACACCCCCAATCACCCACTGACCCACCCCTCCGCACCCCCAATCATCCACTGACATACCCCTCCACACCACCAATCACCCACTGACCCACCCCTCCATATCCCCAATCATCCACTGACATACCCCTCCACACCCCGAATCACCCACTGACCCAACACTCTACATCCCAAATCACCCACTGACCCACCACACACCACCAATCACCCACTGACCAGCCCCTCCACGCTCCCAATCACCAACTGAAGCACCCGTCCACACCACCAATCACCCATTGACCCACCCCGCCACACCACCAATCACCAACCGACACGCCCCTCCACACCCCCAATCACCCACTGAGCCAACTCTCCACACACCCAATCACCCACTGACCCAGCACCCCACACCCACGATCACCAACCGACACGCCCCTCCACACCCCCAATCACCCACTGAGCCAACTCTCCACACACCCAATCACCCACTGACACACCCTTCCACACCCCCAATCTCCCACCAACCCACCCCTCCACAACCCCAATCTCCCAACGACCCACCCCTCCACGCCCCCAATGACCCACTGACCCACCCCTCCGCACTCCCAATCACCCACTGACCCACCTCTCCACACACCCATCCACTGACCCAACCCTCCACACCCCCAATCACCCACTGACCCACCACCCCACACCCACGATCACCCATTGACCCACCCCTCCACACCCACAATCACCAACCGACACTCCCCTCCACACCCCCAATCACCCACTGAGCCAACTCTCCACACCCCCAATCACTCACTGACCCACCCCTCCACACCCCCAATCACCCACCGACCCACAACTCCACACCCCCAATCACCCACTGACCCACCCCTCCACACCTCCAATAATTTACTGACACACCCCTCCACACCCCCAATTACCCACTGACTCACAACTCCACACCCCCAATCACCCACTGACCCACCCCTCCACACCCCCAATCACCCACCGACCCACAACTCCACACCCCCAGTCACCCACCTACCCACCCCTCTACACCCCCAATCACCCACCTACCCACCCCTCCACACCCCCAATCACTCACTGACCCACCCCTCCACACCCCCAATCACCCACCGACCCACAACTCCACACCCCCAATCACCCACTGACCCACCCCTCCACACCTCCAATAATTTACTGACACACCCCTCCAAAGCCCCAATCACACACTGACCCAACTCTCCACACCCACAATCACCCAACGACGAAACCCTCCACACCGCCAATCACTCACTGACCCACCGCTCCACACACCCAGCCACTGACCCACCCATCCACACCACCAATCACACATTGACCCACCCCACCACACCCCCAGTCACCCACTGACACACCCCTCCATACCCCTGATCACTCATTGACACACCCCTCCACATCCCCAATCACCCACTAACCCAACCCTCCATACACGCAATCACCCACTGACCCATCCCTCCACAATGCCAATCACTCACTGACCAACCCCTCCATACCCCCAATCACCAACTGAACCTCCCCTCCACACCCCCAATCACCCAACGACCCTCCCCTCCACACACCCACCCTCTGACTCACACCTCCACACCACCAATCACCCACGAACCCAATCCTCCACACCCCAAATCAACCACCGACCCACCCCTCCACACCAGCAATAACCCACAGAAAAACCCTTCCACACACCTAATCACACGTGACCCACCCCTCCAGACCCCCAATCACCAACTGACCCACCCCTCCACACCCCCAATCACCCACTGACCCACCGCTCCACACCCACAATCACCCACTGACCAATACCAACACTCTCCCAATCACCCATTGACCAACCCCTCCACACCCCCAATCTCCCACTGACCCAGCCCTCCACACCTTCAAACACCCAACGACCCGCCCCTCCACACACCCATTCTCCCACTGACCCACCCGTCCACAGTCCCCATCACCCACTGACCAACCCCTCCACACCCCCAATCACCCACTGACCCACCCCTCCACACCACCAATCACCCACTGACCCAACTCTCCACATCCCCAATCACCCACTGACCCATCCGTACACCCACCAACACACCGACCCTACCCTCCACAGCCCTAATCA
This sequence comes from Mobula hypostoma, assembly GCF_963921235.1. Lineage (NCBI taxonomy): Eukaryota > Metazoa > Chordata > Chondrichthyes > Myliobatiformes > Myliobatidae > Mobula > Mobula hypostoma. Next base: position 67,540,634 of record NC_086128.1, on the reverse strand, counting down.
CCAACAACCATCCCCTCCACACACACACCCTCCGACCCAACCCTCCACAGACCCAGTCACCAAGTGACCGACCCATCCACACCCTCAAGCAGCTACTGACTCACCATTCCACAGCCCCAATCACCCATTGAACCATCCTTATATACCTTTAACCACCAACTGACACAGCACTCCACAGTCCCATCACCCCCTGACACACCCCTCTACACCCCCGACCACCCATTGACCCACCCCTCCAAACCACCAATCACCCACCAACCCAATCCTCCAAACCTCCAATCACCCACTGACCCATACCTCCACACCCCCAATCAGCAACTGACCCAACACTCCACACCCCCAATCACCCACTGACCCACCCCTCCTCACCCCCATTCACGCACTGACCTAACCCTCCACACCCCCTATCACCCACTGAACCACCCCTCCACACCCCCAATCACCCACTGACCCACCTCCAACACCCCCAATCACCCACTGACACACCGCTCCACATCCCCAATCACCCACTGACCGACCCCTCCACATCCCCAGTCACCCACTGACCCACCCCAACACACCACCAATCACCGGCAGACTCACCTCTCCACACCCACAATCACCAACTGACCCACCACTCAACACCACCAATCACCCACTGACCCACCCCTCCACACTGCCACCCACTGATCCACTCCTCCACACCAGCAATCACCCATCGACCAGACCCTCCACACCCGCAATAACCCACCGAAGAACCCCTCCACACCCCCAGTCACCCATTGACCCACCCCTCCACACCCCCAATCACCCAATGACCCACCCCTCCACACCCCCAATCACCCAATGACCCACCCCTCCACATCTGAAATCACCCACTGACCCACCCCACCACACCACCAATCACCCGGTGACCCACCTCTCCACACCCCCAATCACCAACTGACCCACCCCTCCACACCCGCAATCACCCACTGACCCACCACTCCACACCCCCAATCTCCCACTGACCCAGCCCTCCACACCTTCAATCACCCAACGACCCGCCCCTCTACACTCCCAATCACCCGCTGACCCACCCATCCACAGTCCCAATCACCCACTGACCAACCACTCCCCACCCCCAATCACCCATTGACCCACCCCTTCAGACCACCAATCATCCACTGACGCAACTCTCCACACCCCCAATCACCCAATGACGCACCCCTCCACACACCCACCCACCTGACCCACCACTCCACACAACCAATCACCCACTGACCCACCTCTCCACATCTCCAATCACCCACTGACCCAGCCCCGACACCCCCAATCACCCTCTGACCCACCCCTCCACACCCCCAATCACCCACTGACCCACCCCTCCACATCCCCAATCACCCACTGACCCACCCCTCCACATCCGAAATCATCCACTGACCCACCCCACCACACCACCAATCACCCGCTTCCCCACCCCTCCACACCCACAATCACCAACTGACCCACCACTCCACACCACCAATCACCCACTGACCCACCGCTCCACACACCCACCCACTGACTCACCCATCCACACCACCAATCAGACATTGACCCACCCCACCACACCCAGAGTCACCCACTGACACACCCCTCCATACCCCTGATCACCCATTGACACACCCCTCCACATCCCAAATCACCCACTGACCCAACCCTCCACACACGCAATCACCCACTGACCCATCCCTCCACAATGCCAATCACTCACTGACCCACCCCTCCAAACCCCCAATCACCCACTGACCCAACCCTCCACACCCCCAATCACCCACTGAACCATGCCTCCACACCCCCAATCACCCACTGACCCATTCCCCGACACCCCCAATCACCCACTGACCCACCCCTCCACATCCTCAATCACCCACTGACCCACCCCTCCACATCCGAAATCACCCACTGACCCACCCCACCCCACCACCAATCACCCGCTGCCCCACCTCTCCACACCCACAATCACCAACTGACCCACCACTCCACACCACCAATCACCCACTGACCCACCGCTCCATACACCCACCCACTGACCCACCCATCCACACCACCAATCACACATTGACCCACCCCACCACACCCCCAGTCACCCACTGACACACCCCTCCATACCCTTGATCACCCATTGACACACCCCTCCACATCCCCAATCACCCACTAACCAACCCTCCACACACGCAATCACCCACTGACCCAACCCTCCACAATGCCAATCACTCACTGACCCACCCATCCATACCCCCAATCACCAACTGAACCTCCCCTCCACACCCCCAATCACCCAACGACCCACCCCTCCACACACCCACCCTCTGACTCACACCTCCACACCACCAATCTCCCACAAACCCAATCCTCCACACCCCAAATCAACCACCGACCCACCCCTCCACACCAGCAATAACCCACAGAACAACCCCTCCACACACCTAATCAAACGTGACCCACCCCTCCACACCCCCAATCACCCACTGACCAGTACCAACACTCTCCCAATCACCCATTGACCCACCCCTCCACACCCTCAGTCACCCACTGACCCAACCCACCAAACACGCAATCACCCACCTGACCCACCCCTCCACACCACCAAACACTCACTGACCCCCTCTCCACAACCCCAATCACCCACTGACCCACCAATATACCCACCCACACACCGACCCAACCCTCCACAGCCCTAATCACCAACTGACCATCCCCTCCACACACACACCCTCCGACCCAACCCTCCACAGACCCAGTCACCCAGTAACCCACCCATCCACACCCTCAAGCAGCTACTGAGTCGCCATTCCACAGCCCCAATCACCCATTGAACTATCCTTATATACCCTTAACCACCAACTGACACAGCACTCCACAGTCCCAATCACCCCCTGACCCACCCCTCCACACCCCCGACCACCCATTGACCCACCCCTCCAAACCACCAATCACCCACCAACCCAATCCTCCACACCCCCAATCACCCACAGACCCATCCCTCCACACCACCAATCACCCACTGACCCACCCCTCCACACCCCCAATCACCCACTGACCCACCCCTCCACACCCCCAATCACCCACTGACCCACCCCCCCCACACCCCAATCACCCAGTGACCCACCCCTCCACACCCCCAATCACCCACTGACCCACCCCTCCACACCCCCAATCACCCACTGACCCACTCCTCCACACCCCCAATCACCCACTGACCCACCCCTCCACATCCCAAATCACCCACTGACCCACCCCTCCACACCCCCAATCACCCACTAACCCACCCCTCCACACCCCCAATCACCCACTGACCCACCCCTCCACACCCCCAATCACCCACCGACCCACCCCTCCACAACCCCAATCACCCACTGACCCACCCCTCCACACCCCCAATCACCCACTGACCCACCCCTCCACACCCCCAATCACCCACTGACCCACCCCTGCAAAACACCAATCACCCACCGACCCAAACCTCCACACCCCCAATCACCCACTGACCCATCCCTCCACACCCCCAATCACCCACTAACCCACCGCTCCACATCCCAAGTCACCCACTGACCCACCCCACCACACCACGAATTACCCGCTGACCCACCTCTCCACACCCACAATCACCAACTGAGCCGCCCCTCCACACCCACAATCACCCATTGACCCACCCCTCCACACACACAATCACCCACTGACCCAACCCTCCACACCCCCAATCACGCACTGAACCACCTCTCCACACCCCCAATCACCCACTGACACACCCCTCCACACCCCCAATCACCCACTGACCCACCCCCCCCACACCCCCAAACACCCACTGACCCACCCCTCCACATCACCAATCTCCTACAGACCCAGCCCTCCACACCTTTAATCACCTAAAGACCCGCCACTCCACACACACAATCACCCACTGACCCATGACCCTGCACCCCCGATCACCCATTGACCCACCCCTCCACACCGACAATCACCCACTGACCCACCACTCCACACCCCCGATCACCCATTGACCCACTCCTCCACACCCCCAATCACCCACTGAGCAAACCCTCCACACCCCCAATCACCCACTGACCCATACCTTCACACCCCCAATGAGCAACTGTCCCACCCCTCCACACCCCCAATCACCCACTGATCCACCCCTCCACACCCACATTCACCCACTGACCCAACCCTCCACACCGCCTATTACCCACTGAACCACCCCTACATACCCCCAATCACCCACTGACCCAACCCCCACACCCCCAATCACCCACTTACCCACCGCTCCACATCCCCACTGACCCACTGACCCACCCCTCCACACCCCCAATCACCCACTGACCCAACCCTCCACACCCCCTATCACCCACTGAACCACCCCTACATACCCCCAATCACCCACTGACTCACCCCACACCCCCAATCACCCACTTACCCACCGCTCCACATCCCCAATCACCCACTGACCCACCCCTCCACATCCCCAATCACCCACTGACCCACCGCTCCACATCCCCAACCACCCACTGACCCACCGCTCCACATCCCCAATCACCCACTGACCCACCCCTCTACACCCCCAATCACCCACTGATCCACCCCTCCACACCCCCAATCACCCACTGACCCACCCCTCCACACCCCCAATCGCCCACCGACCCACCCCTCCACACCCCCAATCACCCACTGACCCACCCCTCCACACCTCCAATCACCCACTGACCCACCCGTCCACAGTCCCAATCACCCACTGACCAACCCCTCCACACCTCCAATCACCCACTGACCCACCCGTCCACAGTCCCAATCACCCACTGACCCACCCGTCCACACCCCCAATCCCCCACTGACCCAACCCTCCACACACCCTATCACCCACTGAACCACCCCTACATACCCCCAATCACCCACTGACTCACCCCACACCCCCAATCACCCACTTACCCACCGCTCCACATCCCCAATCACCCACTGACCCACCGCTCCACATCCCCAATCACCCACTGACCCACCCCTCCACATCCCCAATCACCCACTGACCCACCGCTCCACATCCTCAACCACCCACTGACCCACCGCACCACATCCCCAATCACCCACTGACCAACCCCTCCACACCCCCAATCGCCCACCGACCCACCCCTCCACACCCCCAATCACCCACTGACCAACCCCTCCACACACCCACCCACCTGACCCACCCCTCCACACCACCAATCACCCGCTGACCCACCTCTCCACACCCACAATCACCAAATGACCCACCCCACCACACCCCCAGTCACCCACTGACCCATCCCTCCACACACGCAATCACCCACAGACCCACAAATTCACACCCCCAATCACCCAACGACGCACCCCTCCACACCGGCAATCACTCACTGACCCACCCCTCCACACCCCCAATCACCCACTGAGCAATACCAACACCCTACCAATCATCCACTGACCCACCCCTCCACACCCCAATCTCCCACTGACCCAGCCCTCCACACCTTCAAACACCCAACGACCCGCCCCTCCACACTCCCAATCACCCACTGACCCACCACACCACACCCACAATCACCCACTGACCCACCCCTCCACACCCCCAATCACCCACTGACCTAACCCTCCACAAACCCAATCACCCACTGACCCACCCCTCCACACCAGCAATAACCCACCGAACAACCCCTCCACACCCCCAGTCACCCACTGACCCACGCTTACACACCCTTAATCACAAACTGACCCTCCCCTCCACACCTCCAATCACCGACAGACCCACCCCTCCACACCCCCAATCTCCCACTGACACAGCCCTCCACACCCCAATCACCCACCGACCCGCCCCTCCAAACTCCCAATCACACACTAACCCACCCCTCCATTGACCCAACCCTCCACACACGCAATCACCCACTGACCAACAAATCCACACCCCCAATCACCCAACGACGCACCCCTCCGCACCGCCAATCACTCACTGACCCACCCCTCCATACCCCCAATCACCTACTGACCCTCCCCTCCACACCCCCAATCATCGATTGACCCACCCCACCACACCCCCAGTCACCCACTGACCCAACCTTCCACACCACCAATCACCCACTGACCCACCCCTCCACACCCCCAATCACCCCCGACCCACCCCTCCACACCGGCAATCACCCACTGACCCAATCCTCCATACACCCAATCACCCACTGACTCACCACTCCACAACCCCAATCACCCACTGACCCACCCCTCCACACCCGCAATCTCCCACTGACCCAGCACTCCACAACTTCAATCACCCAACGACCCGCCCCTCCACACTCCCAATCACCCACTGACCCACCCGTCCACCGTCCCAATCACCCACTGACCCACCCCTCCACACCCCCAAACTCCCACTGTCCCACCCCTCCACACCCCGAATCACCCACTGACCCACACCTCCACACCACCAATCATCCACTGACCCACCTCTCCACATCACCAATTACCCACTGACCCACCCGTACACACACCCACACACCGACCCAACCCTCCACAGCCCTAATCACCAACTGACCATCCCCTCCACACACACACCCTCCGACCCAACCCTCCACAGACCCAGTCACCCAGTAACCCACCCATCCACACCCTCAAGCAGCTACTGAGTCGCCATTCCACAGCCCCAATCACCCATTGAACCATCCTTATATACCCTTAACCACCAACTGACACAGCACTCCACAGTCCCAATCACCCCCTGACCCACCACTCCACACCCCCGACCACCCATTGACCCACCCCTCCAAACCACCAATCACCCACCAACCCAATCCTCCACACCCCCAATCAGCAACTGACCCACCCCTCCACACCCTCAATCATTCATTCACCAACCCCACCACACCCCCAATCACCCACTGACCCACCCCTCCACACCCCCAATCACCCACTGACACACTCCTCCACACCCCCAATCAACCACGGACCCAACCTACCACATCCCCAATCACCCGCAGAACAATCCCCACCGGGAATCACCCACTGACCCACCCCCCACACCCCAATCACCCAATGACCCACCCCACCACATCCCCAATCACCCACTGACCCACCCCTCCCTATCCCCAATCACCCACTGACCCACCCCTCCCTATCCCCAATCACCCACTGACCCACCCCACCACACCACCAATCACCCACTGACCCACCTCTCCATACCCATAATCACCAACTGACCCACCACTCCACACCACCAATCACCCACTGACCCACCCCTCCACACACCTACCCACTGATCCACTCCACCACACCAGCAATCACCCAACAACCTAATCCTCCACACCCCCAATCACCCACCGACCCACCCCTCCACACCCTCAATAACCCACCGAAGAACCCTTCCACACCCCCAGTCACCCATTGACCCACCCCTCCACACCCCCAATCACCCACTGACCCACCCCACCACACCACCAATCACCCGCTGACCCACCTCTCCACTCCCACAATCACCAATTGAGCCACCCCTCCAAACCCCCAATCACCCGACAATCCACCCCTCCACACCCCCAATCACCCACTGACCCACGACCCTGCTCCCCCAATCACCCATTGAACCACCCCTCCACACCCACAATCACCCACTGACCCACCACTCCACACCCCCGATCACCCATTGACCCACCCCTCCACACCCCCAATCACCCACTGACCCAACCCTCCACACCCCCAATCACCCACTGAAGCACCCCTCCACACCCCCAATCACCCACTGACCCACCCCTCCACACACCCACCCTCTGACTCACACCTCCACACTAACAATCACCCACCAACCCAATCTTCCACACCCCAAATCAACCACCGACCCACCCCTCCACCCCAGCAATAACCCACCGAACAACCCCTCAACACCCCCAGTCACCCACTGACCCACCCCTCCACACCCCCAGTCACCCACTGACCCACCCCTCCACACCCCCAATCACCCACTGACCCACAAAACCACACCGCCAATCACCCAACGACGCACCACTCCGCACCGCCAATCACTCACTGACTCACCCCTCCATACCCCCAATCACCTACTGACCCTCCCCTCCACACCCCCAATCAACCATTGACCCACCCCACCACACCCCCAGTCAACCACTGACCCAACCCTCCACACCCCCAATCACCCACTGACCCACCCCTCCACACCCCCAATCACACCCGACCCACCCCTCCACACCGGCAATCACCCACTGACCCAATCCTCCATACACCCAATCACCCACTGACTCACCACTCCACAACCCCAATCACACACTGACCCATCCCTCCACACCCCCAATCTCCCACTGACCCAGCACTCCACAACTTAAATCACCCAACGACCCACCCGTACACACACCCACACACCGACCCAACCCTCCACAGCCCTAATCACCAACTGACCATCCCCTCCACACACACACCCTCCGACCCAACCCTCCACAGACCCAGTCACCCAGTGACCCACCCATCCGCACCCTCAAGCAGTTACTGACTCGCCATTCCACAGCCCCAATCACCCATTGAACCATCCTTATATACCCTTAACCACCAACTGACACAGCACTCCACAGTCCCAATCACCCCCTGACCCACCCCTCCACACCCCCGACCACCCATTGACCAACCCTCCCAATCCACCAATCACCCACCAACCCAATCCTCCACACCCCCAATCAGCAACTGACCCACCCCTCCACACCCCCAATCATTCATTCACCAACCCCACCACACCCTCAATCACCCACTGACCCACCCCTCCACACGCCCAATCACCCACTGACCCATCCCACACACACCCAATCACCTACTGACCCACCCCTCCACACCCCCAATCACCCACTGACCCACTCCTCCACACCCCCAATCACCCACTGACACACTCCTCCACACCCCCAATCAACCACGGACCCAACCTTCCACATCCCCAATCACCCACAGAACAATCCCCACCGGGAATCACCCACTGACCCACCCCTCCACACCCCCAATCACCCACTGACTGACCCCTCCACACCACCAATCACCCACTGACCCAGCCCTCCATACTCGCAATCACACACTGACCCACTCCTCCACAAACCAATCACCCATTGACACACCCCACAACACCCCCAATCACTCACTGACCTAATCTTCCACACCCCCAATCACCCACTGACCGACCCCTCCACACCCCCCAATCACCCACTATCCAACAGCTCCACCACCACAATCCCACAGTGACCCAAACCTCCACAGCCCCAATCACCCACTGACCCACACCACCACACCCCCAATCACCCACTGAACAATCCACACCGGGATTCACCCACTGACCCACCCCTCCACACCCCCAATCACCCACTGACCCAATTCTCCACACCCCCGATCACCCACTGACCCACCCATCCACACCCCCGATCACCCATTGACACACCCCTCCAAACTACCAATTACCCACCGACCCAACCCTCCACACCCGCAATAACCCACCGAACAACCCCTCCACATCCCCAATCACCCACCGAATAACCCCTCCACATCCCCAATCACCCACTGACCCAGCCCTCCACACTCCCAATCACCCACTGACCCACCCCTCCACAAACCAATCACCCATTGACCCACTCCACAACACCCCTAATCACTCACTGACCTAATCTTCCACACCCCCAATCACCCACTGACCCACCCCCCCACACCCCAATCACCCAGTGACCCACCCCTCCACACCCCCAATCACCCACTGACCCACCCCTCCACACCCCCAATCACCCACTGACCCACCCCTCCACACCCCGAATCACCCACTGACACACCCCTCCACAATCCCAATTACCCACTGACCCACCCCTCCACACCACCAATCACCCACTAACACACCTCTCCAAATACCCAATCACACACTGACCCACCCTGCACAACCCCAATTACCCACTCACCCAACTCTCCACACACCCAGACACCAACCCAACCCTCCACAGCCCTAATCACCCACTGACCCTCCCCTCCACACACAGACCCACCGACCCAACCCTCCACAATCCCAATCACCCACTTACCCACCCATCCAAACCCTCAAGCACCTACTGACCCACCATTCCACAGCCCCAATCAACCACTGAACCACCCTTCTATACTCTTAACCACCCACTGACCCAGCACACCACAGTCCCAATCACACCATGACCCACCCCTCCACACCCCCGACCACTGATTGACCCACCTCTCCAAACCACCAATCACGCACTAACCCAATCCACCACACCCCCAATCACCCACCGACCCACCCCTCCACACCCGCAATAACCCACCGAACAACCCCTCCACACACCCAATCACCCACTGACCCACCCCTCCACAGTCCCAATCACCAACTTACCCACCGCTCCACACCCCCAATCACCCAATGACCCACACCTCCACACGCCCAATCACCCACTGAACCAACTCTCCACACCCGCAATAACCCACCGAACAACCCCTCCACACACCCAATCACCCACTGACCCACCCCTCCACAGTTCCAATCACCAACTTACCCACCGCTCCACACCCCCAATCACCCAATGACCCACACCTCCACACGCCCAATCACCCACTGAACCAACTCTCCACAACCCCAATCACCCACTGACCCACCCCTCCACACACCCACCCTCTGACTCACACCTCCACACTAACAATCACCCACCAACCCAATCTTCCACACCCCAAATCAACCACCGACCCACCCCTCCACCCCAGCAATAACCCACCGAACAACCCCTCAACACCCCCAGTCACCCACTGACCCACCCCTCCACACCCCCAATCACCCACTGACCCAACCCTCCACACCCCCAATCACCCACTGACCCACAAAACCACACCGCCAATCACCCAACGACGCACCCCTCCGCACCGCCAATCACTCACTGACTCACCCCTCCATACCCCCAATCACCTACTGACCCTCCCCTCCACACCCCCAATCATCCATTGACCCACCCCACCACACCCCCAGTCAACCACTGACCCAACCCTCCACACCCCCAATCACCCACTGACCCACCCCTCCACACCCCCAATCACACCCGACCCACCCCTCCACACCGGTGACCCAATCCTCCATACACCCAATCACCCACTGACTCACCACTCCACAACCCCAATCACACACTGACCCATCCCTCCACACCCCCAATCTCCCACTGACCCAGCACTCCACAACTTAAATCACCCACTGACCGACCCGTACACACACCCACACACCGACACAACCCTCCACAGCCCTAATCACCAATTGACCATCCCCTCCACACACACACCCTCCGACCCAACCCACCACGGACCAAATCACCCACTGACCCACCCATCCACACCCTCAAGCAGCTACTAACTCGCCATTCCACAGCCCCAATCACCCAATGAACCATCCTTATATACCCTGAACCACCCACTGACCCAGTACTCCACAGTCCCAATCACGCCCTGACCCACCCCTCTACACCCCCGACCACCCATTGACCCACCCCTCCAAACCACCAATCACCCACCAACCCAATCCTCCACACCCCCAATCACCCATCGACACACCCCTCCACACCCGCAATAACCCACCGAACAACACCTCCACATTCCCAATCACACACTGACCCACACCTCCACACATCCAATCAGCAACTGACCTACCCCTCCACACCCCCAATCACCGACTGATCCACAGCTCCACACCCCCAATCACCCAATGACCCACACCTCCACACTCCCAATCACCCACCGACCCACCCCTCCACACCCGCAATAACCCACCGAACAACCCCTTCACACACCCAATCACCCACTGACCCACCCCTCCACAGCGCCAATCACCCACTGACCCACCACTGCATACCCCCAATCACCCACGGACCCACCCCTCCACACCCCCAATCACCCACTGACCCACACCTCCACACCCCCAATCACCCACTGACCCACCCATCAACACCCCCAATCACCCACTGACCCACACCTCCACTCTCCCAATCACCCTCTGACCCACCCCTCCACACCCCCAATCTCCCACTGACACAGTCCTCCACACCCCAATCAACCACGGACCCACCCCTCCACACTCCCAATCACCCACTGACCCACCAGGGCACAGACCCAATCACCCACTGACCCACCCCTTCACACGCCCAATCACCCAACGACCAACCCCACCACACCCCCAATCACTCACTGACCCACTACTCCACACCCGCAATCACCGTCTGACACACACCACCACACCCTCAATCACCAACTAACCCACTCCTCCATACCCCTGACCACCCATTGAAACACCCCTCCACATCCCCAGTCACCCACTGACCCAACACTCCACACATGCAATCACCCACTGACCCACCACTCCACACCCCCAATCACCACTGACCTACCCCTCCACACCCCCAATCACCCACTGACACACCCCTCCACACCCCCAATCACCCACTGACACACCCCTGCACAGCCCCAATCACCCTCTGACCCATCTCTCCACACACCCTAATACACACTGACACACCCCTCCACACCACCAATCACCCACTGACCCACCCCTCCACACCCACAATCGCCCAACAACCCACCCCTCCACACCCCCAATCACCCAACGAACCACTCGGCCACACTCCCAATCACCAACTGATCCACCCATCCACAGTCCCAATCACCCACTAACCCAGCCCTCCACACCCCAATCGCACACTGACCAATTCCCTCGACAGCCCCAATCACCCACTGACCCACCCCTCCACACCCACAATCACCGACTGACCCACCACACCACACCCCCGATCACCCACTGACCCACCCCTCCACACCCCCAATCACCCACTGACCCACCCCTCGACACCCCCAATCACCCACTGACCCAACTCTCCACACCCCCAATCACCCACTGACCCACCCCTCCACACACACACCCACTGACCCACCCGTACACACACCCACACACCGACCCAACCCTCCACAGCCTTAATCACCCATTGAACAACCCTTAACCACCCACTGACCCAGTACTCCACAGTTCCAATCACCCTCTGACTAATCCTTCTACACCCCCGACCACCCATTGACCCACCCCTCCAAACCACCAATCACCCACCAACCCAATCCTCCACACCCCCAATAACCCATCGACCCACCCCTCCACACCCGCAATAACGCAACGAACAACCCCTCCACATCCCCAATCACTCACTGACCCATACCTACACACACCCAATCAGCAACTGACCCACCCATCCACACCCCCAATCACCCACTGACCCACCGCTCCACACCCCCAATCACCCAATGACCCATCCCTCCACACCCCCAATCACCCACTGACCCACCCCTCCACAGTCCCAATCACCCACCGACCCGCCCCTCCACACCCCCAATCACCCACCGACCCACCCCTCCACACCCCCAATCACCCACTGACCCACCCCTCCACACCCCCAATTACCCACTGACCCACACCTCCACACCCCCAATTACCCACTGACCCACCCCTCCACACTCCCAATCACCCACTGACCCACCCCTCCACACCCCCAATCACGGACTGACCCGCCCCACCACACTCCCAATCACCCACTGACCCACCCCTCCATACCCCCAATCACCCACTGACCCACCCATCCACACCGGCAATCACCCGACGATCCACCACACCACACCCCCAATCACGGACTGACCCGCCCCTCCACACTCCCAATCACCCATTGACCCACCCCTCCACACCCCCAATCACCCACTGACCCAACCCTCCACACCCCCAATCACCCTCTGACACACTCCTCCACACCCCCAATCAACCACTGACCCAACCCTCCACACCCCCAATCACCCACTGACCAAACCCTGCACACACCTGATCACCCATTGACCCACCCCTCCACATCCCCAATTACCCTCTGACACACTCCTCCACACCCCCAATCAACCACTGACCCAACCCTCCACACCCCCAATCACCCACTGACCAAACCCTGCACACACCTGATCACCCATTGACCCACCCCTCCACATCCCCAATCACCCACTGAACAATCCACACCGGGAATCACCCAATGACCCACCCCTCCACACCCCCAATTACCCTCCGAACCACCCTTCCATATCGCAAAGCATCAACTGACACACCCTTCCACTGACACAATCACCCACTGACCGACCCCTTCATACCACCAATCACCAACTGACCCAGCCCTCCACACTCCCAATCACCCACTGACCTAATCTTCCACACCCCCAATCACCCACTGACCCACCCCTCCGCACCCCCACCCACCCACTGAACCACCCCTCCACACCCCCAATCACCCACTGACCCACCCCTCCGCACACCCACCCACTGAACCACCCCTCCACAACCTCAATCACCCACTGACCCACCCCTCCACACCCCCAATCACCCAACGAACCACCTGGCCACACTCCCAATCACCAACTGACCCACCCCTCCACACCCCCAATCACCCAACGAACCACCCGTTAACAGCCCCAATCACTCACTGACCCACCCCTCCACACCCCCAATCACTCACTGACACACCCCCCACAACCTCAATGACACATTGACCCACCCCACCACACCCCCAGTCACCCACTGACACACCCCTCCATACCCCTGATCACCCATTGACCCACCCCTCCACATCCCCAATCACCCACTGACCCACAAATCCACACCCCCAATCACCCAACGACGCACCCCTCCACACCGCCAATCACTCACTGACCCACCCCTCCACACCCACAATCACAAACTGACCCTCCCGTCCACACCCCCCAATCACCCAATGACACCCCAACACATCCGCAATCACCCACTGACCCAATCCTGCACACACCCAATCACCCACAGACCCACCCCTCCACAACCCCAATCACCCACTGACCTACACCTCCACACACCCACCCTCTGACCCACAACTCCACACCACCAATCACCCACCAACCCAATCATCCACACCTCCAATCACCCACCGAACCACCCCTCCACACCCGCAATAACCCACCGAACAAACCCTTCACACACACAATCACCCACTGACCCACCCCTCCACACACCCAATCACCAACTGACCCACCCCTCCGCAACCCCAATCACCCACTGACCCACCTCTCCACACCCCCAATCACCCTCTGACCCACCCCTCCACAAACCAATCAGCCATTAACCCACCCCACAATACCCCCAATCACTCACTGACCTAATCTTTCACACCCCCAATCACCCACTGACCCACCCGTCCACACACCTGATCACCCATTGAACAACCCCTCCACACCCACAATCACACACTGACCCACCGCTCCACAGTCCCAATCACCTACTGACCCACACCACCACAGCCCCAATCACCCACTGACCCACCCCTCCACACCCCCAATCACCCACTGACCCACCCCTCCACACCCCCAATCACCCACTGACCCACCCCTCCACACCCCCAATCACCCACTGACCCACCCCTCCACATCCCCAATCATCCACTGACCCACCTCTCCGCACCCCCAATCACCCACTGACCCACCCCACCGCACCCCCAATCACACACTGACCGGCCCCTCCACACCCCCAATCACCCACTGACCCACACCTCCACACCCCCAATCACCTACTGACCCACCCCTCCACACCCCCAATCACCCACTGACCCACCCCTCCACACCCCCAATCACCCACTGACCCACCCCTCCACACCCCCGATCACCTACTGACCCACCCCTCCACACCCCCAATCACCCACTGACCCACACCTCCACACCCCCAATCACCTAGTGACCCACCCCACCACTCTGCACCCCCGATCACCCATTGACCCACCCCTCCTCACCCACAATCACCGACTGACACACCACTCCACACCAACGATCACCCATTGACCCACCCCACAACACCCCCAATCACTCACTGACCTAATCTTCCACACCCCGAATCACCCACTGACCCACCCCTCCGCACACCCACACACCGACCCAACCCTCCACAGCCCTAATCACCAACTGACCATCCCCTCCACACACACACGCTCGGACCCAACCCTCCACAGCCCCAATCACCCATTGAACCACCCTTATATACCCTTAACCACCCACTGACCCATAACTCCACAGTCCCATCACCCCTTGTCCCACCCCTCCACACCCCGACCACCCATTGATCCACCCCTCCAAACCACCAATCACCCACCAACCCAATCCTCCACACCCCCAATCACCCATCGACCCACCCCTCCACACAACCAATCAGCAACTGACATACCCCTCCACCCCCCTGATCACCCATTGACCAACCCCTCCACATCCCCAAACACCCACTGACCCAACCCTCCACACACGCAATCATCCACTAATCCACCCCTCCACACCCCCAATCACCTACCGACCCAACCATCCACACCCCCAATCACCCACTGACCCACTCCTCCACACCCCCAATCACACACTGACCCACTCCTCCACACCCCCAACCACCCACTGACCCACCCCTCCACACTCCCAATCAGCCACTGACCGACCCCTCCACAGTCCCAATCACCCACTGACCAACCACTCCACACCCCCAATCAACAACTGACCCAACCCTCCACACCCACAATCACCCACTGACCCACCCCTCCACAAACCAATCACACATTGACCTACCCCACAACACCCCCAATCACTCACTGACCTAATCTTCCACACCCCCAATCACCCACTGACCCACCCCTCCGCACACCCACCCACTGACCCAACTCTCCACAACCTCAATCACCCACTGACCCACCTCTCCACACCACCAATCACCCACTGACCCACCCCGCACAACCCCAATTACCCACTCACCCAGCTCTCCACACTCCCAGACACCGACCCAACCCTCCACAGCCCTAATCGCCCACTGACCCTCCCCTCTACACACACACCCACCGACCCAACCGTCCACAAACCCAATCACCCACTGACCCACCCCTCCACACACCCACCCACTGACTCACCCCTCCACACCACCAATCACCCACTGACCCACCTCTCCACATCACCAATCACCCACTAACCCACCCGTACACACACCCACACACCAACCCAACCCTCCACAGCCCAAATCACCAACTGACCATCCCCTCCACACACACACCCTCCGACCCAACACTCCACAGACCCAATCACCCACTGACCCTCCCCTCCAGACACACACCGACCGACCCAACCCTCTACAGACCCAATCACCCACTGACCCACCACTACATACCCCCAATCACCCAACGACCCACCCCTCCACACTGCCAATCACTCACTGACCCTCCCCTCCACACCCCCAATCACCCACTGACCCACCCCTCCACACCCCCAATCACCCACTGACCCACACCTCCACACTCCCAAACACCTACTGACCCACCCCTCCACACCCTGAATCACCCACTGACCCACCCCTCCACACCCCCAATCACCCACCGACCCACCCCTCCACACCCCCAATCACCTATTGACCCACCACTCTGCACCCCCAATCACCCTCTGACCCACCACTCCACACCAACGATCACCCATTGACCCACCCCTCCACACCCCCAATCACCCACTGACCCAACTCTCCACACCACCAACCACCCACTGACCGACCTCTCCACATCACCAATCACCCACTGACCCAACCCTCCACACCCCCAATCACCCACTGACCCACCCCTCCACAAACCAATCACACATTGACCCACCCCACAACACCCCCAATCACTCACTGACCTAATCTTCCACACCCCCAATCACGCCCTGACCCACCCCTCTACACCCCGACCACCCATTGACCCACCCCTCCAAACCACCAATCACCCACCAACCCAATCCTCCACACCCCCAATCACCCATCGACCCACCCCTCCACACAACCAATCAGCAACTGACACACCCCTCCACCCCCCTGATCACCCATTGACCAACCCCTCCACATCCCCAAACACCCACTGATCCACACCTCCAGACAACCAATCAGCAACTGACATACCCCTCCACACCCCTGATCACCCATTGACCAACCCCTCCACATCCCCAAACACCCACTGACCTAACCCTCCACACACGCAATCATCCACTGATCCACCCCTCCACATCCCATCACCTACCGACCCACCCCTCCGTACCCCCAATCACCCACCGACCCAACTCTCCACACCCCCAATCACCCACCGACCCACCCCTCCACACCCCCAATCACCTATTGACCCACCACTCTGCACCCCCAATCACCCTCTGACCCACCACTCCACACCAACGATCACCCATTGACCCACCCCTCCACACCCCCAATCACCCACTGACCCAACTCTCCACACCACCAACCACCCACTGACCGACCTCTCCACATCACCAATCACCCACTGACCCAACCCTCCACACCCCCAATCACCCACTGACCCACCCCTCCACAAACCAATCACACATTGACCCACCCCACAACACCCCCAATCACTCACTGACCTAATCTTCCACACCCCCAATCACGCCCTGACCCACCCCTCTACACCCCGACCACCCATTGACCCACCCCTCCAAACCACCAATCACCCACCAACCCAATCCTCCACACCCCCAATCACCCATCGACCCACCCCTCCACACAACCAATCAGCAACTGACACACCCCTCCACCCCCCTGATCACCCATTGACCAACCCCTCCACATCCCCAAACACCCACTGACCCACACCTCCAGACAACCAATCAGCAACTGACATACCCCTCCACACCCCTGATCACCCATTGACCAACCCCTCCACATCCCCAAACACCCATTGACCTAACCCTCCACACACGCAATCATCCACTGATCCACCCCTCCACATCCCATCACCTACCGACCCACCCCTCCGTACCCCCAATCACCCACCGACCCAACTCTCCACACCCCCAATCACCCACTAATCCACCCCTCCACACCCCCATTCACCTACCGACCCAACCCTCCACACCCCCAATCACCCACTGACCCACTCCTCCACACCCCCAATCACCCACTGACCTAATCTTCCACACCCCCAATCACCCACTGACCCACCCCTCCGCACACCCACCCACTGACCCAACTCTCCACAACCTCAATCACCCACTGACCCACCTCTCCACACCACCAATCACCCACTGACATACCTCTCCAAACCCCAAATCACCCACTGACCCACCCCGCACAACCCCAATTACCCACTCACCCAGCTCTCCACACACCCAGACACCGACCAAACCCTCCACAGCCCTAATCGCCCACTGACCCTCCCCTCTACACACACACCCACCGACCCAACCGTCCACAAACCCAATCACCCACTGACCCACCCCTCCACACACCCACCCACTGACTCACCCCTCCACACCACCAATCACCCACTGACCCACCTCTCCACATCACCAATCACCCACTAACCCACCCGTACACACACCCACACACCAACCCAACCCTCCACAGCCCAAATCACCAACTGACCATCCCCTCCACACACACACCCTCCGACCCAACCCTCCACAGACCCAATCACCCACTGACCCTCCCCTCCAGACACACACCGACCGACCCAACCCTCTACAGACCCAATCACCCACTGACCCACCACTCCATACCCCCAATCACCCAACGACCCACCCCTCCACACTGCCAATCACTCACTGACCCTCCCCTCCACACCCCCAATCACCCACTGACCCACCCCTCCACACTGCCAATCACTCACTGACCCTCCCCTCCACACCCCCAATCACCCACTGACCCACACCTCCACACTCTCAATCACCTACTGACCCACCCCTCCACACCCCCAATCACCTATTGACCCACCACTGTGCACCCCCGATCACCCATTGACCCATCCCTCCACACCCACAATCACCGACTGACACACCACTCCACACCAACGATCACCCATTGACCCACCCCTCCACACCCCCAATCACCCACTGACCCACCCCTCCACACCCCCAATCACCCACTGACCCAACTCTCCACACCACCACCACCCACTGACCCACCTCTCCACATCACCAATCACCCACTGACCCAACCCTCCACACCCCCAATCACCCACTGACCCACCCCTCCACAAACCAATCACACATTGACCCACCCCACAACACCCCCAATCACTCACTGACCTAATCTTCCACACCCCCAATCACGCCCTGACCCACCCCTCTACACCCCGACCACCCATTGACCCACCCCTCCAAACCACCAATCACCCACCAACCCAATCCTCCACACCCCCAATCACCCATTGACCCACCCCTCCACACAACCAATCAGCAACTGACACACCCCTCCACCCCCCTGATCACCCATTGACCAACCCCTCCACATCCCCAAACACCCACTGACCCACACCTCCAGACAACCAATCAGCAACTGACATACCCCTCCACACCCCTGATCACCCATTGACCAACCCCTCCACATCCCCAAACACCCACTGACCTAACCCTCCACACACGCAATCATCCACTGATCCACCCCTCCACATCCCATCACCTACCGACCCACCCCTCCGTACCCCCAATCACCCACCGACCCAACTCTCCACACCCCCAATCACCCACTAATCCACCCCTCCACACCCCCAATCACCTACCGACCCAACCCTCCACACCCCCAATCACCCACTGACCCACTCCTCCACACCCCCAATCACCCACTGACCCACCCCTCCACACCCCCAATCACCCACTGACCCACACCTCCACACTCCCAATCAGCCACTGACCCACCCCTCCACACCCCCAATCAACAACTGACCCAACCCTCCACACCCCCAATCACCCACTGACCCACCCCTCCACAAACCAATCACACATTGACCCACCCCACAACACCGCCAATCACTCACTGACCTAATCTTCCACACCCCCAATCACCCACTGACCCACCCCTCCGCACACCCACCCACAGACCCAACTCTCCACAACCTCAATCACCCACTGACCCACCCCTCCACACCACCAATCACCCACTGACATACCTCTCCAAACCCCAAATCACTCACTGACCCACCCCGCACAACCCCAATTACCCACTCACCCAACTCTCCACACACCCAGACACCGACCCAACCCTCCACAGCCCTAATCACCCACTGACCCTCCCCTCTACACACACACCCACCGACCCAACCGTCCACAAACCCAATCACACACTGACCCACCCCTCCACACACCCACCCACTGACTCACCCCTCCACACCACCAATCACCCACTGACCCACCTCTCCACATCACCAATCACCCACTGACCCACCCGTACACACAATCACACACCAACCCAACCCTCCACAGCCCAAATCACCAACTGACCATCCCCTCCACACACACACACCCTCCGACCCAACCCTCCACAGACCCAATCACCCACTGACCCTCCCCTCCAGACACACACCGACCGACCGAACCCTCTACAGACCCAATCACCCACTGACCCACCACTCCATACCCCCAATCACCCAACGACCCACCCCTCCACACTGCCAATCACTCACTGACCCTCCCCTCCACACCCCCAATCACTCATTGATCCAATCCACCACGCCCGCAATCACCCACTGACACACACCTCCACAACCCCAATCACCCACTGACCTACCCCTCCACACACCCACCCGCTGACCCACCCCTCCACACCCTCTTTCACCCACTGACCCACCCCTCCACACCCCCGATCACCCACTAACCCATCCCTCCACACCCGCAATCACCCAGTGACCCACCCCCCCACACCGCCAATCACCCACTGACCCACCCCTCCACACCCCCAATCACCCACTGACCCACCCCTCCACACCCAATCACCCACCGACCCACCCCTCCACACCCCCAATCACCCACTGACCCACCCCTCCACACCCCCAATCACCCACTGACACTCCCCTCCACACCTCCAATCACACACTGACTCACCCCTCCATAACCCCGACAACACATTGACCCACCCCTCCACACCATCAATCACCCACCGAGCCACCCTTCCACATCCCAAATTACCCACTGACCCGCACCACCACATCCCCAATCACCTTCTGACCCACGTCTCCACACCCGCAATAACCCACTGACCCACCACTCCACACCACCAATCACCCACTGACCCACCCCTCCACAACCCCAATCACCCACTGACCCACCCCTCCACACACCCACCCACTGACCCACCCCTCCACACCACCAATCACCCACCAACCCAATCCTCCACACCCCCAATCACCCACCAACCCATCCCTCCAGACCCCCAATCACCCACTGACCCACCCCTCCACACACCCAATCACCAACTGACACACCCGTCCACACACCCAATTCCCCACTGACCCACCCCGCCACACCCCCAATCACCCACCGACCCACCCCTCCACACCCCCAATCACCCACTGACCCACCCCTCCACACCCCCAATCACCCACTGACACACCCCTCCATACCCCTGATCACCCATTGACCCACCCCTCCACACCCCCAATCACCCACTGACACACCCCTCCACACCCCCAATCACACAGTGACCAATCCCACCACACCCACAATCAACCACTGACCCACCCCTACATACCCCTGATCACCCAATGACCCACCCCTCCACATCCCCAATCACCCACTGACCCAACCCTCCACACACGCAATCACCCTCTGACCTACCACTCAACACCCCCAATCACCCAACGGCAAACCCTTCCACACCGCCAATCACTCACGGACCCACCCTTCCACACCACCAATCACCAACTGACCCTCCCCTCTACACCCGCAATCACCCACTGACCCAATCCTCCACACCCCCAATCACCCATTGACCCAACCCTCCCGCAATCACGCACTGACCCACGCCTCCACATCCCATCACCCACCGACCCACCCCTCCATACCCCTAATCACCCACCGACCGAACCTTACACACCCCCAATCACCCACTGACCCAACCCTCCCGCAATCACCCACTGACCCACGCCTCCACATCCCATCACCCACCGACCCACCCCTCCATACCCCTAATCACCCACCGACCGAACCTTACACACCCCCAATCACCCACTGACCCAACCCTCCCGCAATCACCCACTGACCCACGCCTCCACTTCCCATCACCCACCGACCCACCCCTCCGTACCCCCAATCACACACCGACTGAACCTTCCACACCCACGATCACCCACTGACCCAACCCTCCATACCCGCAATCACCCACTGACCCAACCCTCCACACTCTCAATCACCCACCGACCCACCCTTCCACATCCCAAAGCACCCACTGACCCACCCCACCACACCACCAATCACCCTCTGTCGCATCTCTCCACACCCCCAATCACCCACTGACCCACCACTTCACACCACCAATCACCCACTGACCCACCCCACCACCACCCCAATCACCCACTGACCTACCCCTCCACACCCCAACCACCCACCAACCCACCCCTCCACTCTCCCAATCACCCACTGACCCACCCCGACACACCACTAATCACCCACTGACCCACACCTCCACTCTCCCAATCATCCACTGACACACCCCTCCACACACGCAAAAACCAACCGAACAACCCCTCCACGACCCCTGTCACCCACTGACCCAAACATCCATACCCCCAATCACCCAACTGACCACCCCTCCACACCCCCAATTACCCACTGACCTACCGCTCCACACCCCCAATTACCCACTGACCCACACCTCCACTCTCCCAATCATGCACTGACACACCCCTCCAAACCCCCAATCTCCCACTGACCCACCCCTCCACACCCCCAATCACCCACCGACCCACACCTCCACCCTCCCAATCATCCACTGACACACACCTCACGCAAAAACCCACCGAACAACCCCTCCACGACCCCTGTCACCCACTGACCCAAACATCCATACCCCCAATCACCCAACGAACCACCCCTCCACACCCGCAATCACACATTGACCCACCGCGCCACCTCCCCAATCACCCACTGACCCACCCCTCCACACCCCCAATCACCAACTGACCCACCCCTCCACACCCCGATCACCCACTGACCCACCCCTCCACACCACCCAATCACCCACTGACCCACCCCCTCCACACCCCCAATCACCCACTGACATTCTCCTCCACACCCACAATCACCCGCTGACCCACCCCTCCACACCCCCAATCACCCACTGACCCACCACTCCACACCCCCAATCACCCACTGACCCACCCCTCCACACCCCCAATCACCCACTGACCCAAACCTCCACACCCCCAATCACCCACTGACCCACCCTTCCACACCCCCAATCACTCACAGACAAACCCCTCCACACCCCTGATCACCCATTGACCAACCCCTCCACAACCCTAATCACCCACTGACCCACACCTCCATACACCTAACCACCCACTGACCCACCCCTCCACACCCCCAATCTCCAACTAACCCACCCCTCCACACCCCGATAACCCACTGACCCACCCCTCCACACCACCAATCACCCACTGACATTCTCCTCCCCACACACAATCACCCGCTGACCCACCCCTACACAACCCCTATCACTCGTTGACCCACCCCTCTACACCCCGAATCACCCACTGACCCACCCCTCCACACCCCCAATCACCCACTGACCCACACCTCCACACACCCACCCACCCACTGACCCACCCCTCCACACCCCCAATCACCCACCGACCCTCCCCTCCACACCCCCAATCACCCACTGACCCACCCCTCCACACCCCCAATCACCCAGCGACCCTCCCCTCCACACCACCAATCACCCACTGAGCCACCTCTCCACATCCCAATCACCCACTGACCCACACGTACACACACCCACACACCAACCCAACCCTCCACAGCCCTAATCACCCACTGACCCTCCCCTCCAGACACACACCGACCGACCCAACCCTCTACAGACCCAATCACCCACTGACCCACCCCTCCATACCCCCAATCACCCAACGACCCACCCCTCCACACTGCCAAACACTCACTGACCCACCCCTCCACACCCCCAATTACCCATTGACCCACTCCACCACAGCCCCAATCACCCACTGACCCACCCCTCCACACCCTCAATCACCCACTGACCCTCCCCTCCACACCACAAATCACCCACTGACTCACCTCTCCATACCCACAATCACCCACTGACCCACCCCTGCACAACCCCAATCAACCACTGACCCACCCCTCCACACACCCACACACTGTCGCAACCCTCCACAAACCCAATCACCCACTGACCCACCCATCCACACCCCCAAACACCCACCGACCCTCCCCTCCACACCCCCATCACCCACTGACCCACCCCTCCACACCCCCAATCACTCACCGACCCTCCCCTCCACACCCCCAATCACCCACTGACCCACCCGTACACACACCCACACACCAGCCCAACCCTCCACAGCCCTAATCACCCACTGACCCTCCCCTCCAGACACACACCGACCGACCCAACCCTCTACAGACCCATTCACCCACTGACCCACCACTCCATACCCCCAATCACCCAACGACATACCCCTCCACACTGCCAATCACTCACTGACCCACCCCTCCACACCCCCAATCCCGCTGACCCACCCCTCCACACCCTCAATCACCCACTGACTCACCTCTCCATACCCCCAATCACCCATTGACCCAACCCTCCCGCAATCACGCACTGACCCACGCCTCCACATCCCATCACCCACCGACCCACCCCTCCATACCCCTAATCACCCACCGACCGAACCTTACACACCCCCAATCACCCACTGACCCAACCCTCCCGCAATCACCCACTGACCCACGCCTCCACATCCCATCACCCACCGACCCACCCCTCCATACCCCTAATCACCCACCGACCGAACCTTACACACCCCCAATCACCCACTGACCCAACCCTCCCGCAATCACCCACTGACCCACGCCTCCACTTCCCATCACCCACCGACCCACCCCTCCGTACCCCCAATCACACACCGACCGAACCTTCCACACCCACGATCACCCACTGACCCACCCCTCCATACCCGCAATCACCCACTGACCCAACCCTCCACACTCTCAATCACCCACCGACCCACCCTTCCACATCCCAAAGCACCCACTGACCAATCACCCTCTGTCGCATCTCTCCACACCCCCAATCACCCACTGACCCACCACTTCACACCACCAATCACCCACTGACCCACCCCACCACCACACCAATCACCCACTGACCTACCCCTCCACACCCCAATCACCCACCAACCCACCCCTCCACTCTCCCAATCACCCACTGACCCACCCCGACACACCACTAATCACCCACTGACCCACACCTCCACTCTCCCAATCATCCACTGACACACCCCTCCACACACGCAAAAACCAACCGAACAACCCCTCCACGACCCCTGTCACCCACTGACCCAAACATCCACACCCCCAATCA
Organism: Mobula hypostoma; assembly: GCF_963921235.1. Taxonomy (NCBI): domain Eukaryota; kingdom Metazoa; phylum Chordata; class Chondrichthyes; order Myliobatiformes; family Myliobatidae; genus Mobula; species Mobula hypostoma. Next base: position 67,514,230 of record NC_086128.1, on the reverse strand, counting down.
CCAACTGACCCACCCCTCCACACCCCCAATTACCCACTGACCTACCGCTCCACACCCCCAATTACCCACTGACCCACACCTCCACTCTCCCAATCATGCACTGACACACCCCTCCAAACCCCCAATCTCCCACTGACCCAGCCCTCCACACCCCCAATCACCCACCGACCCACACCTCCACCCTCCCAATCATCCACTGGCACACACCTCCACACACGCAAAAACCCACCGAACAACCCCTCCACGACCCCTGTCACCCACTGACCCAAACATCCATACCCCCAATCACCCAACGAACCACCCCTCCACACCCGCAATCACACATTGACCCACCGCGCCACCTCCCCAATCACCCACTGACCCACCCCTCCACACCCCCAATCACCAACTGACCCACCCCTCCACACCCCGATCACCCACTGACCCACCCCTCCACACCACCCAATCACCCACTGACCCACCCCCACCCCCCCCCCAAGCACCCACTGACATTCTCCTCCACACCCACAATCACCCGCTGACCCACCCCTCCACACCCCCAATCACCCACTGACCCACCACTCCACACCCCCAATCACCCACTGACCCACCCCTCCACACCCCCAATCACCCACTGACCCAAACCTCCACACCCCCAATCACCCACTGACCCACCCTTCCACACCCCCAATCACCCATTGACCCAACCCTCCCGCAATCACGCACTGACCCACGCCTCCACATCCCATCACCCACCGACCCACCCCTCCATACCCCTAATCACCCACCGACCGAACCATACACACCCCCAATCACCCACTGACCCAACCCTCCCGCAATCACCCACTGACCCACGCCTCCACATCCCATCACCCACCGACCCACCCCTCCATACCCCTAATCACCCACCGACCGAACCTTACACACCCCCAATCACCCACTGACCCAACCCTCCCGCAATCACCCACTGACCCACGCCTCCACTTCCCATCACCCACCGACCCACCCCTCCGTACCCCCAATCACACACCGACCGAACCTTCCACACCCACGATCACCCACTGACCCACCCCTCCATACCCGCAATCACCCACTGACCCAACCCTCCACACTCTCAATCACCCACCGACCCACCCTTCCACATCCCAAAGCACCCACTGACCAATCACCCTCTGTCGCATCTCTCCACACCCCCAATCACCCACTGACCCACCACTTCACACCACCAATCACCCACTGACCCACCCCACCACCACACCAATCACCCACTGACCTACCCCTCCACACCCCAATCACCCACCAACCCACCCCTCCACTCTCCCAATCACCCACAGACCCACCCCGACACACCACTAATCACCCACTGACCCACACCTCCACTCTCCCAATCATCCACTGACACACCCCTCCACACACGCAAAAACCAACCGAACAACCCCTCCACGACCCCTGTCACCCACTGACCCAAACATCCACACCCCCAATCACCAACTGACCCACCCCTCCACACCCCCAATTACCCACTGACCTACCGCTCCACACCCCCAATTACCCACTGACCCACACCTCCACTCTCCCAATCATGCACTGACACACCCCTCCAAACCCCCAATCTCCCACTGACCCAGCCCTCCACACCCCCAATCACCCACCGACCCACACCTCCACCCTCCCAATCATCCACTGGCACACACCTCCACACACGCAAAAACCCACCGAACAACCCCTCCACGACCCCTGTCACACACTGACCCAAACATCCATACCCCCAATCACCCAACGAACCACCCCTCCACACCCGCAATCACACATTGACCCACCGCGCCACCTCCCCAATCACCCACTGACCCACCCCTCCACACCCCCAATCACCAACTGACCCACCCCTCCACACCCCGATCACCCACTGACCCACCCCTCCACACCACCCAATCACCCACTGACCCACCCCCTCCACACCCCCAATCACCCACTGACATTCTCCTCCACACCCACAATCACCCGCTGACCCACCCCTCCACACGCCCAATCACCCACTGACCCACCACTCCACACCCCCAATCACCCACTGACCCACCCCTCCACACCCCCAATCACCCACTGACCCAAACCTCCACACCCCCAATCACCCACTGACCCACCCTTCCACACCCCCAATCACTCACAGACAAACCCCTCCACACCCCTGATCACCCATTGATCAACCCCTCCACAACCCTAATCACCCACTGACCCACACCTCCATACACCTAACCACCCACTGACCCACCCCTCCACACCCCCAATCTCCAACTAACCCACCCCTCCACACCCCGATAACCCACTGACCCACCCCTCCACACCACCAATCACCCACTGACATTCTCCTCCCCACACACAATCACCCGCTGACCCACCCTTACACAACCCCTATCACTCGTTGACCCACCCCTCTACACCCCGAATCACCCACTGACCCACCCCTCCACACCCCCAATCACCCACTGACCCACACCTCCACACACCCACCCACCCACTGACCCACCCCTCCACACCCCCAATCACCCAGCGACCCTCCCCTCCACACCCCCAATCACCCACTGACCCACCCCTCCACACCCCCAATCACCCAGCGACCCTTCCCTCCACACCACCAATCACCCACTGAGCCACCTCTCCACATCCCAATCACCCACTGACCCACCCGTACACACACCCACACACCAACCCAACCCTCCACAGCCCTAATCACCCACTGACCCTCCCCTCCAGACACACACCGACCGACCCAACCCTCTACAGACCCAATCACCCACTGACCCACCCCTCCATACCCCCAATCACCCAACGACCCACCCCTCCACACTGCCAAACACTCACTGACCCACCCCTCCACACCCCCAATTACCCATTGACCCACACCACCACAGCCCCAATCACCCACTGACCCACCCCTCCACACCCTCAATCACCCACTGACCCTCCCCTCCACACCACAAATCACCCACTGACTCACCTCTCCATACCCACAATCACCCACTGACCCACCCCTGCACAACCCCAATCAACCACTGACCCACCCCTCCACACACCCACACACTGTCGCAACCCTCCACAAACCCAATCACCCACTGACCCACCCATCCACACCCCCAAACACCCACCGACCCTCCCCTCCACACCCCCATCACCCACTGACCCACCCCTCCACACCCCCAATCACTCACCGACCCTCCCCTCCACACCCCCAATCACCCACTGACCCACCCGTACACACACCCACACACCAGCCCAACCCTCCACAGCCCTAATCACCCACTGACCCTCCCCTCCAGACACACACCGACCGACCCAACCCTCTACAGACCCATTCACCCACTGACCCACCACTCCATACCCCCAATCACCCAACGACATACCCCTCCACACTGCCAATCACTCACTGACCCACCCCTCCACACCCCCACCCGCTGACCCACCCCTCCACACCCTCAATCACCCACTGACTCACCTCTCCATACCCCCAATCACCCACTGACCCACCCCTCCACACCCCCACACACCGTCGCAACCCTCCACAAACCCAATCACCTACTGACCCACCATTCCACAACTAAAATCACCCACTGAACCACCTTTAACCACCCACTGACCCAGCAGTCCACAGTCCCAATCACCCCCTGACAACCCCTCCACAACCCCGACAACACATTGACCCACCCCTCCACACCATCAATCACCCACCAAGCCACCCTTCCACATCCCAAATCACCCACTGACCAACACCACCACATCACAAATCACCTTCTGACCCACGTCTCCACACCCCCAATAACCCATTGACCCACCCCTCCACACCCCCAATCATCCACTGACACACCCCTCCACACCCCCAATCACCCACTGACCCACCCCCTCCACATCCCTAATCACCCACTGACCTACCCCTCCACATCCTCAATCACCCACCGACTCACCCCTCCACACCCCTAATCACCCACTGACCCACCCCTCTACATCCCCAATCACCCACTGACCCACCCCTCCACACCCCCAATCACCCACTGACCCACCCCTCCACACCCCCAATCACCCACTGACCTGCTCCTCCACACCCGCAATAAACCACAGAACAACCCCTCCACCTCCCCAATCACACACTGACCCACCCCTCCACACCCCCAATCTCCAACTGACCCACCCCTCCACACCCCGATCACCCACTGACCCACCCCTCCACATCCCCAATTACCCACTGACCCACACCTCCACACCCCCAATCACCCACTGACCCACCCCTCCACACTCCCAATCACCCACTGACCCACCCCTCCACACCCCTGATCACTCATTGACCAACCCCTCCACAACCCTAATCACCCACTGACCCACCCCTCCATATACCCACCCACCCACTGACCCACCCCTCCACACCCCCAATCACGCACCGACCCTCCCCTCCGCACCCCCAATCAACCACTGACCCACCCCTCCACACCCCCAATCACCCACTGACCCACCCCTCCACACCCCAATCACCCACTGACTCACACTTCCACACGCCAGTCACCCATTGACCCACACCTCCACACCCCCAATCACCCATTGACCCACCCCTCCAAACCCCCAATCACCCACTGACCCACCCCTCCACACCCCCAATCACCCATTGACCCACCCCTCCACACCCCCTATCACCCACTGACCCACGTCTCCACACCCCCAATAACCCACTGACCCACCACTCCACACCACCAATCACCCACTGACCCACCCCTCCACAACCCCAATCACCCACTGACCCACCCCTCCACACACCCACCCACTGACCCACCCCTCCACACCACCAAAACCCACCAACCCAATCCTCCACACCCCCAATCACCCACCGACCCACCCCTCCACACCCGCAATAACCCACCAAACAACCCCTCCACACCCCCAATCACCCACTGACCCACCCCTCCACACACCCAATCACCAACTGACACACCCCTCCACACCCCCAATCACCCACTGACACACCCCTCCACACCAGCAATCACCCACCAACCCAATCCTCCACACCCCCAATCACCCACTGACACACCCCTCCACATCCCCAATCACCCACCGACTCACCCCTCCGTACCCCCAATCACCCACTGACCCACCCCTCCACTCACCCAATTCCCCACTGACCCACCCCTCCACACCCTCAATCACCCACCGACCCACCCCTCCACACCCCCAATCACCCACTGACCCACCCCTCCACACACCCACCCACTGACCCACCCCTCCACACCACCAATCACCCTCCAACCCAATCCTCCACACCAACAATCACCCACCGACCCACCCCTCCACACCCGCAATAACCCCCCAAACATCCCCTCCACACCCCCAATCACCCACTGACCCACCCCTCCACACACACAATCACCAACTGACACTCCCCTCCACGCCACCAATCACCCACTGACACACCCCTCCACACCAGCGATCACCCACCAACCCAATCCTCCACACCCCCAATCACCCACTGACCCACCCCCTCCACATCCCCAATCACCCACTGACCCACCCCCCACATCCCCAATCACCCACCGACTCACCCCTCCGTACCCCCAATCACCCACCAACCCACCCCTCCACACACCCAATTCCCCACTGACCCACCCCTCCACACCCCCAATCACCCACCGACCCACCCCTGCACACCCCCAATCACTCACTGACCCACCCCTCCACACACCCACCCACTGACCCACCCCTCCACACCACCAATCACCCACCAACCCAATCCTCCACACCCCCAATCACCCACCGACCTGCCTCTCCACACCCGCAATAACCCCCCAAACATCCCCTACACACCCCCAATCACCCACTGACCCACCACTCCACACACCCCCAATCACCCACTGACACACCCATCCACACCCCCAATCACCCACTGACACACCCCTCCACACCAGCAATCACCCTCCAACCCAATCCTCCACACCCCCAATCACCCTTTGTCCCACCCCCTCCACTTCCCCAATCACCCACTGACTCACCCCTCCACATCCCCAATAACCCACTGACCCACCACTCCACACCACCAATCACCCACTGACCCACCCCTCCACACCCCCAATCACCCACTGACCCACCCCTCCACACCCCCAATCACCCACTGACCCACCCCTCCACACCCCCAATCACCCACTGTCCCACCCCTCCACAACCCCAATCACCCACTGACCCACCCCTCCACACACCCACCCACTGACCCACCCCTCCACACCACCAAAACCCACCAACCCAATCCTCCACACCCCCAATCACCCACCGACCCACCCCTCCACACCCGCAATAACCCACCAAACAACCCCTCCACACCCCCAATCACCCACTGACCCACCCCTCCACACAACCAATCACCAACTGACGCAACCCTCCACACCCCCAATCACCCACTGACACACCCCTCCACACCAGCAATCACCCACCAACCCAATCCTCCACACCCCCAATCACCCACTGACCCACCCCTCCACATCCCCAATCACCCACCGACCACCCCTCCGTACCCCCAATCACCCACTGACCCACCCCTCCACTCACCCAATTCCCCACTGACCCACCCCTCCACACCCTCAATCACCCACGACCCACCCCTCCGCACCCCCAATCTCCCACTGACCCACCCCTCCACACACCCACCCACTGACCCACCCCTCCACACCACCAATCACACACCAACCCAATCCTCCACACCAACAATCACCCACCGACCCACCCCTCCACACCCGCAATAACCCCCCAAACATCCCCTCCACACTCCCAATCACCCACTGACCCACCCCTCTACACACACAATCACCAACTGACACTCCCCTCCACGCCCCCAATCACCCACCGACACACCCCTCCACACCAGCGATCACCCACCAACCCAATCCTCCACACCCCCAATCGCCCACTGACCCACCCCCTCCACATCCCCAATAACCCACTGACCCTCCCCTCCACATCCCCAATCACCCACCGACTCACCCCTCCGTACCCCCAATCACCCACCAACCCACCCCTCCACACACCCAATTCCCCACTGACCCAACCCTCCACACCCCCAATCACCCACCGACCCACCCCTCCACACCCCCAATCACTCACTGACCCACTCCTCCACACACTCACCCACTGACCCACCCCTCCACACCACCAATCACCCACCAACCCAATCCTCCACACCCCCAATCACCCACCGACCCACCTCTCCACACCCGCAATAACCCCCCAAACATCCCCTCCACACCCCCAATCACCCACTGACCCACTACTCCACACACCCCCAATCACCCACTGACACATCCATCCACACCCCCAATCACCCACTGACACACCCCTCCACACCAGCAATCACCCACCAACCCAATCCTCCACACCCCCAATCACCCTTTGACCCACCCCCTCCACTTCCCCAATCACCCACTGACTCACCCCTCCACATCCCCAATCACCCACCGACTCACCCCTTCACACACCCAATTCTCCACTGACCCACCCCTCCACACCCCCAATAACCCACCGACCCACCCTTCCACACACCCAATCACCCACTGACCCACCCCTCCACACCCCCAATCACCCACTGACCCAACCATCCACACCCCCAATCACCCACTGACCCACTCCACCACGCCCGCAATCACCCACTGACACACCCCTCCACAACCCCAATCAACCACTGACCCACCCCTCCACACACTCACACACCGTCGCAACCCACCACAACCCCAATCAACCACTGACCCACCCCTCCACACACCCACACACCATCGCAACCCTCCACAAACCCAATCACCTACTGACCCACCATTCCACAACCCCAATCACCCAATGATCCAACCCTCCACACACCCACCCACTGACCCACCCCTCCACACCACCAATCACCCACCAACCCAATCCTCCGCACCCCCAATCATCCACCGACCCACCCCTCCACACCCGCAATAACCCACCAAACAACGCCTCCACACCCCCAATCACCCACTGACCCACCCCTCCACACACCCAATCACCAACTGACACACCCCTCCAAACCCCCAATCACACACTGACACACCCCTCCACACCAGCAATCAACCACCAATCCAATCCTCCACTCCCCCAATTACCCACTGACCCACCCCCTCCACATCCCCAATCACCCACTGACCCACCCCTCCACATCCCCAATCACCCACCGACTCACCCCTCCATACCCCCAATCACCCACCGACCCACCCCTCCACATACCCAATTCCCCTCTGACCCACCCCTCCACACCCCCAATCACCCACCGACCCACCCCTCCACACCCCCAATCACCCACTGACCCACCCACCCACTGACCCACCCCTCTACACCACCAATCACCCACCAACCCAATCCTCCACACCCCCAATCACCCACCGTCCCATTTCTCCACACCCGCAATAACCCACCAAACATCCCCTCCACACCCCCAATCACCCACGGACCCACCCCTCCACACACAATCACCAACTGACACACCCCTCCACGCCCCCAATCACCCACTGACACACCCCTCCACACCAGCAATCACCCACCAACCCAATCCTCCAGACCCCCAATCACCCTTTGACCCACCCCTCCACATCCCCAATCACCCACTGACCCACCCCTCCACACCCCCAATCACCCACCGACTCACCCCTCCGTACTCTCAATCACCCACCGACCCACCCCTCCACACACCCAATTCCCCACTGACCCACCCCTCCACACCCGCAATCACCCACCGACCCACCCCTCCACACCCCCAATCACCCACTGACCCACCCCTCCACACCCCCAATCATTCACTGACCCACCCCTCCACACCCCCAACCACCCACTGACCCACCCCTCCACACCACCAATCACCCACTGACCCACCCCTCCACACCCTCAATCACCCACTGACCCACCCCTCCACACCCCCAATCACCCACTGACCCACCCCTCCACACCCCCAATCACCCACTAACCCACCCCTCCACACCCCCAATCACCCACTGACCCACCCCTCCACACCCCTAATCACCCACTGACCCACCCCTCCACACCCCCAATCACCCACTGACCCACCCCTCCACACCCCCAATCACCCACTGTCCCACCTCTCCACACCCCCAATCACCCGGTGGACCCGGACTGCCGAGGTCGGGAGTGGGGAATTGTCCCGGCGCAACGTCCCCGCCCCCCCATTTAAAAACTCCCCCGCACAGGTTCTACTCTGTCATTGGATTCTTCAGAAAGCCAACAGAACACCACCTAACGCGTTCAGTATGAATGCGAGACGGAGAAGGTTTTTCAGGGTCTATTCTTGTCCTGGTGAGTGGTCTCGGCCCGAAACGTCGACTGTGTATTCCTCTTCATAAATGCTGCCCGACCTGCTGAGTTCCTCCAGCATTTTGTGTGTGTTATTCTTGTAAAATTTCAAATGATGAATGAGGTGTACTTTAATTAAAAATAGTTTGGGGATGTAACAACGCTAGGAGGTCAGGAAGAGGGACGGCCAAGGAACCAGCGCTTAAAGGGCGAACAACTTTTCCCGGCAGAGACCCAGTGTGGGTGTGGGGGAGGAAGAGAGTGTGGGGAGACGCAGCTCCCGTCCCGTTGATAGTGGATGTACGGTCAGTTGTTAATTTTAAAACGTGTCATCGGCACATTTTTTTGAGAGGAGGCGTGAGGAGATATCTCGGCCAATTCGGTTCCTTCAGGTTGTCAGAGCCGGGGGTGGGAGTGGGGACAATCTCCCATTATCGATTAAATGCTCCCAACGGCGTGCGTCTCAGATACCCTCTGACAATCAAGTCCAGCTCCCGCCCTTCACGTGTGGTTTAGCTACTAAGCCCGGCGGAACCGTGTCTACTGACAGGAGAAGGGGCAAAGGCGGGTTACTGGCGCGTTAAAACAAGTTGCTCCGGCAGATGGGGCTTGTCAGCCGCTGTTGGCAGCTCATGTACTGCTTTTATTTTTTGGCTTAAGTTGGTACAGGAGCCTGAAGACACACACTTAATGTGTGTAAGTTAGTCCTGACGAAGGGTCGGCCTGAAACATCGACTGTACCTCTTTCGAGAGATGCTGCCTGGCCTGCTGTGTTCACCAGCAACTTTGATGTGTGTTGTTAATGATTCAGGAACAGCTCCTTTAGGCATATTTTTCAATGACCCACTGACCCACCCCTCCACAGTCCCAATCGCCCTCTGACCCACCACTCCACACCCCCAATCACCCACTGACCCACCCCTCAACAGTCTCAATCACCCACTGACCCACACCTCCACAGTCCCAATCACCCACTGACCCACACCTCCACAGTCCCAATCACCCACTGACCCACCCCTCAACAGTCCCAATCACCCACTGACCCACACCTCCACAGTCCCAATCACCCTCGGACCCACCGCCCCACACCCTCGATCACCCACTGACCTACTCCTCCACACCCCTAATCACCCACTAAACACACCTCCACACCCCCAATCACCACTGACCCACCCCTCCACACCCCCAATCACCCACTGACCCACCCCTCCACACACCCAATCACCCACTGACCCACACCTCCACAGTCCCAATCACCCACTGACCCACCCCTCAACAGTCCCAATCACCCACTGACCCACACCTCCACAGTCCCAATCACCCTCGGACCCACCGCCCCACACCCTCGATCACCCACTGACCTACTCCTCCACACCCCTAATCACCCACTAAACACACCTCCACACCCTCAATCACCACTGACCCACCCCTCCACACCCCCAATCACCCACTGACCCACCCCTCCACACACCCCAATCACCCACTGACACACCCCTCCACACCCCCAATCACCCACTGACCCACCCCTCCACACCCACAATTACCCACTGACCCACCCCTGTACAGACCCAGTCACCTACTGACCTTCCCATCCACACCCCGAGTCACCCTCTTCCCCACCACTCCACTCCCCCAATCACCCACTGACCCTACCCTCCAAACCCCAAACCACCCACTGATCATCCCCTCCACACCCCAACCCAATCACCCATTGAACCACTCCTCCACACCCCCAATCACCCACTGACCCACCCCTCCACACCCACAATTACCCACTGACCCACCCCTCTGCAGACCCAGTCACCTACTGACCTTCCCATCCACACCCCGAGTCACCCTCTTCCCCACCACTCCACTCCCCCAATCACACACTGACCCACCCCTACACACCCCCAATCGCCCACTGACCCACCCCTCCACACCCCCAATCACCCTCTGACCCACCCCTCCACACCCCCAATCACCCACTGACCCACCCCTCCATGAAATTATTTTGGAAATATTTAAAGTGGAAAAGTTGATCTACTCTTCGAGAATTCAAAAAGAAAAATTTTATCAAATTTGGAATAAGTGGATTAAATTTATAACCCCAGAGCGAGCAGACTTTAGATGACTCTCCCAATGGTTTATACTGTTTGTCTCACCAACATATTAATAGTGTTAACGTAAGCGCCCTTGGCTCGAGTGTTTACTGTTCTTTTTTTTTGGAAAATGTGGAATTAACACAAGTAAAGAAAAGATCTGGGGAAATTTTGGACCAGAAAGAAATGGACCAGAAGAGATACATGGAAATTAGTATTCAACTACTATTATTAATATTTTTGTAACTACCAATACCATTATTTAGTTTAATAGAGTGGAATTACAATTGCACAGCAAGTGAACAAGTGAATGAACACTGAGTTCCAACGATGCGCAATAGACTTTTTCTTTAAAATGGGCCTTTTTCCCTTTTTATTTTCCTTACTAACACTCTGTCCAGATTAAGGATAATGCTATCTGCAGGCTGAGAATAAACGGGGAAGACATAAAACAAGTACAGAACTTTTGCTACTTAGGAAGCTGGGTGACATCAGATGGCAGGTGCGACATGGACATCAAAAGAAGAATAGGGATGGCAAAAGACACCTTTACGAGAATGAGGAGTATACTGAACAACACTAAACTCGGCATGACAACCCGCCTCAGAGTACTGAAATGTTATGTTTATCCAGTTATGATATATGGCTCAGAATGTTGGACAATATCTAGTAACATGAGGAAACGAATTGTAGCAGCAGAGATGTGGTTTTTGAGGAGGATGCAAAGAATATCAGGGACGAAATGAATATCTAATGAGGATGTCATGAACAGAGCAAACACAAAAAGAGAAATCATGTATGTGATCATGTAAAGGCAACGTGACTTCATTGGACATGTGATTAGGAAAGAGGAGTTACAATGCACGGTAATTATGGGAAAGATTGAAAGCAAGATGAAGACAAAGACAAATGATGATGGAGACAGCAGCCAGAGAAATGGAAATGAATACCAATGAATTGATCCACTTGACCCGAAGCAGGAATGTGTGGGCCACAGCAGTCAAAGTTCAAACTGGGCACGGCACCTGATGATGATGATGATGATGATGATCCAGATTAAAATTTATAAACTTCAGCCATTTAATTGCATACGGTGTACTGTCGGATATTTTGCGGTGCGGATTTGTAACCGGGCAACACATCACGCAGCATCCACACAAACGAGATCTCTCAGTTATCACGGGGCCAGGAGTTGTTTTCCCCCAGACGAACACGTGCTGCCCGAGCCCGAGGCTTACACCTATCAGATCCCTTCCTCTCCAGCCCTTCACCTTTCCCACCTGACCAGCTTATCACCTTCCAGATGTCCTCCTTCCCCATTCACTTCCAGTCCCGAAGAAGGATCCCATCACGACGCGTCAGCTGCTTGTTCATTGGCCTAAACGCTGTCCGGCCCTGACGAGTTGCTCCAGTGTTTTGTGTGCGGGTTGAAAGGTAGTTTTCTAAGGGGAACACGGGGTGGGGTGGGAAGATCTTCTTCACTCCAGTGTGTGGTGAGAGTGTGGAAGGTGTTGCCCAGCGCAAGTGCTGGATGCAGTTTCGATTGTGACGGCTAAGAGAAGTTTGGATGGGTACGTGGATGGGAGGTGTATGGAGGGTTGTGGTCCCGGAGCAGTTCGATGTGATTAATAGTCCAGCAGGGACTAGATGGACTGAAGGGCCTGTTCTGTGCTCTATCACTGTGTAACCTCACAAGGTCTCAGCCGAGAGACGGGGTCAGTGGCCGTTTGGAAAGTTTTGGAGCACAAAACAGACTCCTCAATATGGCTGGTTGTCAAAGCCTTTATTCGCGTCTCAGAGATACAGAAAGCAGAAAAATCACTTAATATCTGTGTTAAGCCATGCACGGAAGTCTTCCCCTTGCTGTTTTACAAGGCCCCCCCACCATCTTGATTAATTCACCTCCTCCATACGAGAAGAAACCACTTTCCCGTCCACAAACTCCTCCACCACGGTGAACGTCTTGGTCTGACTTGAAACAACGGGCTCTGAAATGAAAACCAGTCAGTCAGAGATCTCACGGGACGGTCGCCTGATACAGTCACCAATCAGCGTTCTCAAGACTATCAGAGATAGGAGCAGATTTGGGCCATTCGGCCCATCGAGTCTGCTATGCCATCCCATCATGGCTGATTTACTATCCCTCTCAACACCGTTCTCCTGCCTTCTGCCTTCTCCCCGTAACCTTTGACGCCCCGACTAATGAAGGATCTATCAGCCTCCAGTTTCCTGAAACACTGCACGGTGAATCTGTGTGATTCGTTGCCACTGACAGCTGTGGACGTCAAGTTATTAGGGTAGACTTAAAGTAAAAATAATGCGCCTAATCCTGCTTGATGTACCAAATGATCTTAAATGTACCAAACGATTTAGCCTCTGTAGTTGTCTGTGGGAATGAATTTCACAGACTCACTGCCCCCTGGCTGAACAAATTCCTCCTCTTCCCTGTTCTGAAGATACATACTTGTATTCTGAGGCTGTGCCCTCTGGTCCTAGACTCCTCCACTGTAGGAAACATCCTCTCCACTTCCACTCTATCTGGGTCCTCTGGTCCTAAACTCCTCCACTATGGGAAACATCCTCTCCACATCCACTCTATCTGTGTCCTCTGGTCCTAGACTCCCCCAGTATAGGAAACATCCTCTCCACTTCCACTCTATCAGTGTCCTCTGCTCCTAGACTCCCCCAGTATAGGAAACATCCTCTCCACATCTACTCTATCTGTGTACTTTGGTCCTAGACTCCCCGAGTATAGGAAACATCATCTCCACATCCACTCTATCAGTGTACTCTGCTCCTAGACTCCCCCACCATAGGAAACATCCTCTCCACATCCACTCTATCTGTGTCCTCTGATCCTAGACTCCCCCACCATAGGAAACATCCTCTCCACATCCACTCTATCTGCGTCCTCTGGTCCTAGACTCCCCCACTATAGGAAACATCCTCTCCACATCCACTCTATCTGTGTCCTCTGGTCCTAGACTCCCCCCACTATAGGAAACATCCTCTCCACATCCACTCTGTCTGTGTCCTCTGGTCCTAGACTCCCCAACTATAGGAAACATCCTCTCCACATCCACTCTATCTGTGTCCTCTGGTCCTAGACTCCCCCACTATGGGAAACATCCTCTCCACATCCACTCTATCTGTGTCCTCTGCTCCTAGACTCCCCCACCATAGGAAACATCCTCTCCACTTCCACTCTATCAGTGTCCTTTGGTCCTAGATTCCCCAACTGTAGGAAACATCCTCTCCACATCCACTCTATCAGTGTACTCTGCTCCTAGACTCCCCCACCATAGGAAACATCCTCTCCACATCCACTCGATCTGTGTCCTCTGGTCTAGACTCCCCCACTATAGGAAACATCCTCTCCACATCCACTCTATCTGTGTCCTCTGGTCCTAGACTCCCCAACTATAGGAAACATCCTCTCCACATCCACTCTATCTGTGTCCTCTGGTCCTAGACTCCCCCACTATAGGAAACATCCTCTCCACATCCACTCTATCTGTGTCCTCTGGTCCCAGACTCTCCCCAACTATAGGAAACATCCTCTCCACATCCACTCTGTCTGTGTCCTCTGGTCCTAGACTCCCCAACTATAGGAAACATCCTCTCCACATCCACTCTATCTGTGTCCTCTGGTCCTAGACTCCCCCACTATAGGAAACATCCTCTCCACATCCACTCTATCTGTGTCCTCTGGTCCCAGACTCTCCCCAACTATAGGAAACATCCTCTCCACATCCACTCTGTCTGTGTCCTCTGGTCCTAGACTCCCCCACTATTGGAAACATCCTCTCCACATCCACTCTATCTGTGTCCTCTGGTCCTAGACTCCCTCACTATAGGAAACATCCTCTCCACATCCACTCTATCTGTGTCCTCTGGTCCTAGACTCCCCCACTATAGGAAACATCCTCTCCACATCCACTCTATCTGTGTCCTCTGGTCCTAGACTCCCCCACTATAGGAAACATGCTCTCCACATCCACTCTATCTGTGTCCTCTGGT